>NC_135712.1:80132308-80451921 GCF_964656455.1 Halichoerus grypus
TATTTTAGTTCTTTATTCATGTTTAATCAAATATATACCCAGGGGCGCCTGGGTGGCTCAGTCATTAAGCGTCTGCCTTCAGCTCAGGTCATGATCTCAGGGTCCTGGGATCGAGCCCCGCATCGGGCTCCCTGCTCCGCAGGAGGCCTGCTTCTCCCTCTCCCACTCCCCCTGCTTGTGTTCCCTCTCTCGCTGTGTCTCTCTCTGTCAAATAAATAAATAAAATCTTTAAAAAAAAAAAAAAATATATATATATACCCAGTTTCAAAATTCTAATACCGCCATAAGAAGAACAGAAACAGCCAGGAAAACTCTGGAAAAGAAACTCAGTGAGGGATAATCAACACTGCTTGATATTAAGACATATCATAAGGCGGGACGCCTGGGTGAAGGAAGCGGCTGCCTTCAGCTCAGGTCACGATCCCAGGGTCCTGGGATCGAGTCCTGCATCGGGCTCCTTGCTCAGCAGGGAGTCTGCTTCTCCCTCTGCCTGCAGCTCCCCCTGCTTGTACTCTCGCTCACTCTCTCTCTCGCCTATGCTCTCTCTCTCTAGCAAATAAATAAATAAAATCTTAAAAAAAAAAAAAGACATATCATAAGGCTTCGGTAATTAACTCTGGTGTGTGAATAGACAGCCAGACTAATGGAAGGGAACAGAAATCCATAAATAGGCCAAATACATATAGGACTTGAGTATATGATAGAAGGGTATCCCAAACCAGTGCAGGAACGCTGATTAGTCAGTAAATGCTGTTGGGACAACTGAGGGTAAAATTAAATCTATCGCTCATCTTACATCAAGATACATTCTAAATGAATCAAAAATTCAAATGTGAAAAGAAAAAATGAAACCATAAACCCCTGAAAGAATACATGGGAAATTTTTTTCTTTTTACTAATCTTAGAGTGGTGAAAGCTTTCTTTTTTTTTTTTTTTTTTTTTTTTAAAGATTTTATTTATTTATTTGAGAGAGAGAGAATGAGAGAGAGAAAGCACATGAGAGGGGGGAGGGTCAGAGGGAGAAACAGACTCCCCGCCGAGCAGGGAGCCCGATGTGGGACTCGATCCAGGGACTCCAGGATCATGACCTGAGCCGAAGGCAGTCGCTTAACCAACTGAGCCACCCAGGCGCCCCTGGTGAAAGCTTTCTAATTATGAAATCCAGAAGCCACAAACGGAGACATTGATCAGTTAAATTGCATTTAAAAAAAAAAAACCTAGCATGGAGAAAGAACTCCACCATAAACAAAATAACAAAATGTGAAAAGTATCCATAATTCATACACACAAAAGGCTAATCTCCTTAATATATAAAATACTCTTATAAATTGATGAGAATCAAGATCAGAGAGCTTAGCAAAGGATCAGAATAGCTCACAAATAAGAAATTACCAATGGTTTGTAAATACATGAAAAAACGTACAACCTAACTTATAAGTTATAAGAAGGGGAATGCACATTAAAGCTGCACCCAAGACACCATGTGTTACCTAGATGGTTGGCAAAAATCCAGGAAGTTAGCACATTTTGTTGGTGAGACTGAGAAAACACTTATCCATTTCTGTTGGGAACGTAATTGGTATAATCCCAAAGGAGGACATGTTGGTGATAATTACCCAAATTACAAATGATCCCACATTTCTACTTTATCTTACTTACTCTGGTGTTACATGTAATTTTAACACATGCTATTATTTTGGTTTTAAGCCTAAAAGTTATTAGTAGCCGGTTTTAAGGATGGGAGAAAAGTGACTACAGGGAAATATACTATTAATAGTAAAGATTCGTAATCTCAAAGGAAAAGCTGATAAAGATTTTTAAAAGGCCAAAAAATAAAAAAGCATAGCTCATACGGGATGTTTACAAAAAGGGCAAACAACCCTATTATACGCTTCAAATAGCTCTAAAGCACATAACCGTATCACAGCAAAGTACATCACTGATACACTCAGTGATAGTCTGAGGCACCAAGACTAGGTAAACTTTGTTTAATGTATTTTATTTAAGAAGGTAAGAATTAGGTAACATATCTCCTGAAGACTTTTATGCCAAATGCCTATTTGAAGTAAACTTCCCATTTTCCAGAAAGTTCAGCATATTCTGTGAAGGTCTCCCAAACTGATGATTTACTAAATAGACATTCACCCTAATTCCCCTTCCAATCCTTCTCTCCACATTCATCATGACGCTGGGTAGTACCTCAGATAATAGGAGGCTGAAATCAACCAGCAGTGAGTAACACTAAAGAATACTTTGGGAAAGCAGAAGTGTTGGAGGAGGAAAGGACTCATACAGTGAAGCGGGAAAGGCTTTCTCGTCGGGACGATGGCACCGCTCACCATATATCGACTTTTTCAGAGACAGGTTCGTTCCGTATCACCTCTGGTGCCATCCATGCAACCGTGCCGGCGAAGGACATCTTGGTACTTTTGTCACTGAGTTCCTTAGATGTGCCAAAATCTGAAATCTTTACCGCATCTGTGTGAGTCACCAAAACACTTTAAAAAGAAATAAAGAGAACACCCAGATCATTAGTACTAATACAAATCATGACTGTAATTGGCAACTTTGTGTGCTGCCTCCTACCTTGTAGATTTCGGCCTGTGAGTTCCGGTATCACCGGGGCATTAGCTACATGCTAGACAGAGCATCACTCACACCGGGAGGCCACACAGCACAGCTCCCCCTGGTCTCATCCTGCCTCCACCGCTTGCTAACGTTGTGACCTCTGCCAAGCTACCTGATTCTTCTAAGCCAGCTTTCTCATCGTAAGATGGAGACAACTCAGGTCCCAGTGATCTTACCCACGATTCAAGCATGCAGAAAACTCTGAGCACGGTGTATAAATATTTTCTCATCTATATCAAGCAAACTCATTTTATTCATCTGTGGCTCATTAGAGAGTGCTGTCCTAGACTTTGCTTGGTGTGTGAGGTAATGCACTATGTTGCCTTTCTGAAATCCTCCAAGAGTTTTTGCTAAGGAATTATGGGCTATGGAATTTTCACTTGAATTAAAAGAAGAGATGTAAAACACCCATGCTCAATAAATATTGGTTTCCACCTTGCCAGTCTCAGACAAACCACTAAGAAAAACACTTTTTTTTTTTTTAAAGATTTTATTTATTTATTTGACAGAGAGAGACACAACACAAGCAGGAGGAGTGGGAGAGGGAGAAACAGGCTCCCCGCGGAGCAGGGAGCCCAATGTGGGGCTCGATCCCAGGACCCTGGGACCATGACCTGAGCCGAAGGCAGATGCTTAACGACTGAGCCACCCAGGCGCCCCAAAAAACACTTCTTTTAAAACACTGTTTAGGGGCGCCTGGGTGGCTCAGATGGTTAAGCATCTGCCTTCGGCTCAGGTCATGATCCCAGGGTCCTGGGATCGAGTCCCGCATCGGGCTCCCTGCTAGGCGGGGAGCCTGCTTCTCCCTCTGCCTCTGCCTCTCTCTCTCTCTCTGACTTTCATGAATAAAAACAAAACAAAACAAAACAAAACACTGTTTAAATGATGGCCAACTAAAATCACACATAGCACATGACACTAGGGATTTTTACATTAAAAGGCTAATAAGTATGCTGGGATTCCACCAATGTTGATAAGGAAAAGCTGGAATAAATTTAGGCTTAAGTAGATTCCACACAAGTCATGTTTGCCTTTTTATGGTATTTATCTGAAATGTGACCTGGAGGAAATTGCTTTTCTAGCATTAAAGATGAATACATCTGGTACCAGTCTAATTCAAAATATTAGTATACTTACAAACTAGACTGAATTCACTTGAAATAACCTGTTTAGAACTTTAGAATGTTAATGAGTTAGGGTTTCAGGGGCTTAATGATCTAGAGACTTAATAAGAAAAAGGCTTGATATGCAAGGTATCAGAATTGAGGTGGCTAGAAAACAGAAAACTTCTCAGTCTCTCTCCTCCCTTCTCTGAACCAGGGACTTCACATTTGTCCCTCTCCATGCCAGTATCACACGGCTGTCTAGTTACCAAACGGCTCTGCTTACAACTGCTTTAGAATACCTTCATCCACAACCGACCCCTAGTTTTGCACCTGATATGTAAAATTTACATACTTTGGAAATTTGGATTTAATGGTGTTAGTCATGGTGAAAATGCATATGGATTTAAATATCATGGGATATCTGACATAGTTTCAGAGCTGATGGTATCATTTACCCTGAAAGTCAGAAAAGGTGATAAGCCCCTAGAAAGAAAAACACTAGAAGCTTCCTCTTCGGCCTCTTTTGTGCTGCTCACTATGAGACTTTTTTTTTTTTTTAAAGATGTGACAAGTGTTGGGTTAGACATTTTATTTTATTTCTTTATTTGACAGAGAGAGACACAGCGAGAGAGGGAACACAAGCAGGGGGAGTGGGAGAGGGAGAAGCAGACTTCCCGCCGAGCAGGGAGCCCGATGTGGGGCTCAATCCCAGGACTCTGGGACCATGACCTGAGCCGAAGGCAGACGCTTAATGACTGAGCCACCCAGGTGCCCAGGTCACTACGAGACTTCCTGCTATGGCAAGGAGGAATGGACATGGGGAGAGACTACAGGGCACATGAGGTTAGAACTTGTGTAAAGTCTCTGAGACAAAGCTGGGGTCACACAGCCTAAGATTTAATGTGGGTAATGAAATCTCTCTTTAAAGCAAGCCAGACTGATCTTTGTCTTCTCAAAGTTAGTTTGAAACCCAAAGAGGCCAAGGCTGCCGGAAGTTCAAGGGAGTACTGATAACAGAGGGAAAGTCTTATTGGGTAACTTATTACCCTAATCTGTAAATGACAGGAGTTAAAGAAAGTAGCATGTGATTTTATACATTCTAAAACTTCCTGACTTCTTCCTCTACAGTTAATTCTCAAGGGGAACAAGGTGGTTAAGAAGGAGACCATTCAAAGAGGCCTTTGGCAAGTATTTTGTGTCCTTTGTGTGTATGTAGTGGATGACAAAACCAACAGGTTGTGTAAGAATGTGAGCAGATGGAATAAAGACTATAATAAAGTTTATTTGCAAGTAAAGCAAGGAGGGGGCTGTTCAGGGAGCTAACGACTATGATAAGCACTGCAGAGAACGAGGGTGATAAGCAAGAGCTGCTTTGAAGTTTATAATCAAGGACTGATTTGTATCTTCCATGGACAGGAGGCAGAAATCATTGTGAATCCCTCACCTTCACATGACGAGGAGGATGCAGGCTGGGGCTTTAAGTCTAAAAGTTCTGGGCTCAAGTCCTAGCTCCATGACTTTGGGCTATGAGCCCTCATTTTTCTTTTTCTTTTCTTTCTTTTTTAGAAATGGAGAAGGGGGGAAGTGGGGCAGAGGAAGAGAGAGAATCACAAGCAGGCTCCAGCCCCGCTCACAACCCCAAGATCACGACCTGAGCCAAAATCAAGAGTCGGACGCTTAACCGACTGAGCCACCCAGGTGTCCCCCATGTTTCTTATATAAAATAAGAAGAATGATACTTGTTGCAACTACCCCCACACAATTTTTGCCAACATCAAACCAGATGTGACAACGGATATTTAAAAAAATACCATAAACCATGAAAGCACTACGCAGACATGTTTTTGAAAAAAGGCTAATTCCTCTCTGCTTCTCTAAACCAAAATGTGATGAGAAATCATACAAAAAAAAAAAAAGTTTAAAAACAGGAGCTACGATGATATACACCATTTTATCAATTCCTTTCTTCCCTTGATGTGGTCTGGGGAAATGAATAAACACTCCTCTTAAAGTGGTTATTGACAGCCAAAGAATCATTTTGAAAACAGATCACTAGAAACAACTCTGCTTCTCTTAAATAGCCAGTTGATATTATCTTATGGACACTGTGAACCTTGTGACTATTTATTTCCTTCTTTGCTTAGACTCTAGGAAGGTCAGAGCCAGATCTACAGTCCACCTCTACCAACTGTACGAATCTTGTGGCATACCTTTTGTGAGCAAGCTTTAGTTCTAATGTTCTTATTTTCTCTTTGCCTCAGTCTCTTATTCATCCATTTTTATCCTATTGCCTACATTTCTGAAACTCAGTTTTTAACACAACAAATCAAGCCTTCAGGTGGGAAAGTTTGGCATTAAGTATCTGGGATGATGGAGAGTGAATACTTCAGTTAGTAATGAATCTTGTTTCACAGCTGCACAGTTAAAAAGCAACACAAAGGGAAAACTAGTGTCAGGTGCTTGGAGCTATCTGCCACATAGGTCAGTTGGTCAACAAGAATCCAGAAAACATGCAAAGAGAATTACCCACTGTGCCGATTTAAACTCAACCGAGAAAGTATGATGTCTGAAAACAACCGTGCTTGATAAAAATTCCCTTATTTCAAAGCAATAAAACAAAATGGCCGAAAAATCAGCTCCCAAACTCACTTAGGTGATTTGAGATCACGATGAATAATTTTATGGAGGTGCAAATAATTCATTCCACTTGCAATTCCCGTGGACCAGTCCACTAGCAATCGAGGTGTGATCTTCCTGCCGGCTCGCAAAACCTCATAGAGTTGTCCGTGGGCACAGTATTCCATGATGATGCAGTAACAGGGGGCCTGAGTACAAACGCCCCTTTCAAGAAAACACAAATATGTTTATAAATTCACACATACATACAAACGTACCTGTATACATATTTATATTTTAAGAATATTTAATACATTTAACGATTAAGACCAGTTCTCTGTCCATATAATTTTTAAAAGGCATAATCTTTCCCAATTCTTCAATTACCATTAAACCCCCTCTAGTCTGCAAGCTTCTCTATTATGCATATGGACAATTTTAGTTCCTTTTGTTCATTCCAGATTATCCCTATGTTGTGCTGGATCCAGTGCTTTTCTGTGGGGCCATTCCATTCTGGGACAAAGAGCACATTCCCTGAGACTTGTGTAGGCCAGGCGCTGTGTTGTGTTAGATTGTTAAGAGTAACTGAAATATCTTCCTTTTAAAATTAAATAGAAGGTTTTATATATAGGGTACAGAAAGAGAATTCAAATAAAATACTGCTATTTTTACTATTAATTGTTGAATTTTAAATTAGTCAAATTTAAGGTAACTAGTCTGAGGACCAAAAAAAGAGTCAATTTTGTGTATTATATAGTCTTTGGAAAAACATTTCTGCTTAGAATAAAAACAATATCATACAATGTAACCTATTTCTATGTGGCCTATATTTCCATCAATTCCTACATCTTCCACAAAGCCTTTCCTGACGATTCCAGTCCAAGAAGATCTTTCTCTAAATTCTTATGCTACCCGGGAGCCATTAGTTTTTTTTAATATGCAAATTTCCTCTCCCCATACAGATCATTGGCTCCTGGAAGGGAAAGGTCTTCAATTTCTTTTCTTTCTACCTTAAGGTCTAGAAGTTCACAGCAAGTCCTTGACAAATATTTCTTAACTTCACCTTAACTTTCTTTGCTGCTGACCCTTTGCACAAACACGTGCAGGTGCACGGGGTAGGAAGAGGGGAACTAGCATGGAAGAACTTCTATTTGTCAGGAATGTTCCATGTTTATGTAATTGTCTGATTTAATCTGCCCCAAACCATTGCACAACACATACACCCTCTTCCATTTCTATGGGTAAGGTTCAGAGAGGGAAAGTGACCTGCCCTAGATGATATACCTATGACAGAGCTTAGATTCAAATCCAGTCTAACGTCAAAGCCTATGCTTCTTCTACACACTCTGCTATACTCCCCTCCCTCTGTGCTTTGTAACTTCTGTATACACAAGCATATTGGGGATTCCTATATCAATGTTACCTTAGAAAAGTGATAATTAACTCTACTTCACACTTTTGTTCTGAAGATGAGAAAAGAGAACAATTATCATATACAATTCTCGGTATCCCATCTCTTAATAGTATGTACGCCTTCTTTCAAAACTTTCTAGAGGAGTTGAGAGTATTTTATCTACAAGATGCCCAGCTAAAGTCCTCCATGTCTTCTCTCTTAGGCAACTCATGTCTTCTCTCTTAGGCAGCTGTAAGTGATGAGGGAATGAAGAGGCCATAGCTTGAGACCATGGGAAAGTCCTATAACGACAGCAGGTTATGAAGAAGTAAAATTAGTCTTCATTTTCCCTGCCATGATATGCCTGTCAAATGCCACAGAGCTATTTCTACTACTCTCCGATCATTTTCTAAGCTACCCAGAATTCTCATCTTCATTTCTAATGAAAAACTTTTTTCAAGTTTCTGTTACTTGACTTTTAGGAGCACTTGGCGGAGCACAGATAGACCACAACTATAATCAGACAATTTAATTTTCATTACAGAAAAACAAAGGATAGGCAGGAATAATGTAATGTGCTTAAGAATATCAAAATAAATATCTGTTTGAAGCTACTCAGCATTCTATTTAACCCTGTTTTAACTTGTTGCAAACAGAGAGAAAGGGGTAACAGTGATATGTTATGTACTTTTCATCTTTCTTGACTGATGAGAGGCAATCATTCCATCAACCCTGTACTATGACAAGGCTTCTTAGTAGCTATAAATAGCAGCTCTCTAATCACTTCTAATTGCCACCTTTTCTTCCCCTTGGCACCCAATTCCATTAGGAACAGTCAGATTAGGTCTTCCTAAAAGATTGCTTTCAAAAAATTGGACGAAGAAAATACAGAATTCTTTTCTTTCACTTCCCCTTCCGTACATGGTTCTTACTTCAAAGGAAGCTGTAAGCACAGCAATCAGCATCCAGAGAGACACACTCAAATCTAATCATGCCTCGTATCTTCCAGACGGTCCTGAATGACTCATTGGCCAAGCAACTCATGGCACAGATGGCTGCACACACAACACTGCCCAAAGCCTCAAGAGCATGGTGTAATGAACCAGGGACACCGTCTCACTATTGGTTTCCATGTAGAGGTAAAGACTATTCGAGCATCTTCAGCCTAAAAAGTGGGGCACTGGCATGGCAGTACTCGTCCAAAATGCAGAAAACTGCACATGTAGGTAGGAGGGTCAGAAGAGTGAGGTACGGAACAGGTTGCGAGGAAAAAGGAAAGAGGAAAAAGCAAAAGGAAGGAAGGAAAAATAAAGCTTCTCACACCCATACTCTTGGGACACATTTCTGCCAGGACATCCTGGTGGTAAGCCCTCGTACCTGGGACAGACAGCCCAGCCCACATCAGGAGGCCAAGAAGCCATGCTAATCTGTAGAATATTCTGTGTCTCAAACTCAGCATCCTAGTGATTGAAGCTTGAAAGTTTCGTTAAACGGAAGTTAAATGAAAGGCCCTTCCTTCCATTTAGGATGTAGGATGCTAGAAGGGATGATTTTCTCAGTGAAGTAAAATGAAGGAAAGAAGTGAGTCTCTGATAGTCTGTCTGCTTAAAAATAATCCTTCTGCTGTCTTTTGAAATGTATCATCTTTGGAAAGAGTATAATTAGTCTCTATAGCATTTCATTTTCGTCTCACATCCTCCTGGCCCTAACAGCACAACAAAGGATGGGATCAAGAGGGCAACCGAAGCTCTCTCCCATGCCCACTGTATGCATGTCCCTTCCACAAGGAGATACATCCAAGCACTTCATTTAGTATCCCAGCTGAATGCTTCTCTCCTTTCCACATCTCTTTCCCTTTCCATAAAGGGAATCAAAACTCAACATCAATACTCATTTAAACCCATTCTACAAAACCTATCCCCAAGATTTCTATTCCTTACTTTAGGGATGTGATTCCAATGAAAAATGATCCCATGACATGTTTACCTTTACAATGAGAGTTTTATCGAGAGAGGATCCCTCTTGGGGGCTGGGAGAAGTTCCTCTTAGTTTTGGGAAGGGGAATTTGTAAATTATTCCCCTTTTAGTGGTAGCCTCATCAGTCATACTATTTTCCAGGACTGAAATACATATATGTCAAACGTATCAAGAAGCTCTAGTTTCTAAACTATCATTCCACCTGAAGACTAGCTTTCCTGTTCTTCACCTTCCCTCCTGTAAAGCCACTCGTCATTCATTTGTTTCAGGCTAGGGCAGAATTTAAAGCCCAGCAAGAGAGGGACCTCAAGGGAAAGGTACAGGCAGAAGAGATTACACATATTTAGAGCTCAGCACTGTCAGGTTTGGGGACTGCCACAAATGTACCTTTGTGCCTCCCCTTTTGCTAGTGATCCCCGCCAGTATTATGAAAATAACAGTCTGAACTAGAAAGATACGTTCATACACTCTTGAAAACAACTACATTGTGGAATGAACATAGCATATAACTTACTCTCATCAGTATTCCAGTGTCATTAGACTTAGAAAGCTGAGTGTTTGGCATTACTTGAAAAGGGATCTAGCAAAACCGGGGCAGGGAGAAACACTCTGAAGGTGCCTCTTACTACAAGTTCATATTTAAGAAGGGAGGCTAATAGAAACTAATAAAAAAAATTCCTCTCTGTTACACAGGGACTAATTGTTCTATGATCACTTCAGATATCAGCTTTGTTTTCTTAACTGAATTTTCGGATGGGCAGGTTATCTCAGAGTGACCTCCATCATCCCACTGGTGAACGAGGTTGATTCATCAGATATGATTGCTTGGTAAGAATCCATCGCTCCCTCTCTGTCCCATGTATATCCTTTCTGAGAAGGGTGTGCTCTGGCAAAAAGAACTACCAGATTATACGATTCTTAAAGACATGACCTTCATTTAATCATTCTTTGGTGCCCTCCCAAAATACCTAGCCCAGTACTAAGTCTATAGAGTATTTTCCATATGTCTTTCAAAGCAGGAACTCATATGTAGATATTGGGAGAAAGAAAATCTCTCTATTTCTTAAAAAAAAAAAAAAAAGAAAGCCTTGACCTACTTGAAAGCGATGATGTTAGGGTGCTTCAACTTCCTCAAATGCTTGATATCCGTCTCATTCTGTTCTCTCACTTTCTTGATGGCCACCTCCTCCGCTCGGAACTTGCCCAAGAAGACAGCTCCTTGGGCTCCACTACCCAGCCACTGCAGCTCTGAGATCTCCTCAAACGGCACCTCCCAAGTATCTAGGCACACAAGCGAGAAACAAACTTAGAGAGATCTCGGGATTTGCTCAGGGACCGTTCTATAAGGCCACTCTGAAGGTACCAACTTCAGCGTCACCCAAAATGATCTCTACCTTTGGACTCCCACCTGTAACGCACCAAAATATATAACCTTCCTATGGGTCTTGGTACAATAGATCAGATATTCTCATGTGTTAGTTCGTGTCATTTTCTTTAAAGATTTTATTTATTTGAGAGAGAGAGAGTGAGTGAAAGAGAAAGAGAGAGAGAGAGAGAGCACGAGAAGGGGGGAGGGTCAGAGGAGAAGCAGACTCCCTGCTGAGTGGGGAGTCCTACGTGGATGTGGGGCTCGATCCCAGGACCCTGGGATCATGACCTGAGCTGAAGGCAGATGCTTAGCTGACTGAGCCACCCAGGCGCCCCAGTTTGTATCAATTTTTAACCAATGAAATCAAGCAGATCGGAGATCTCCAATATACTCTCCTCCAAACAAAGCATATCTTGACATTCCCATGGCCCCACTTCCTCACTTCAAGCTTGCACGTTCAATCCACTTATCTGTCTCTATACCACTATCCCTATCCCATTACCCATTGTAAGTCAGTGTTGTTTTATTCCTCTTTGAATTTCTAGTGTAGATGCTCAATTAATCTTTCCTGAATGAATTTTCAATGATACTCTCCCAAGGACCTAATTATGCACAAAACTTATATTCATATTTCGCTTTTATTGAGTACTTACTACGTGCCAGACACTAGCATAAAGCTTTATGTATCTCATGTGCTGATCCTTTCAACAATCTTGGAAGTCTGGCCTTATTATGGTTATTTATAGATGAGAAAACTGAGCCAGGGAGATTAAGTAACTTACCCAAGGTCATACAGCTGGTAAGTGGCAGATCTCAAGAATTGGCTGATTCCAGGGACAGTGCTTTCTCCACTAATACCACATTGCCTCTTGCGAAGTAATTGAGAGGGTCATTAGCCATAATAGGTTTACTCATATAGATGCAGTATTTTCAAGTTTCTCTCTTTCTTAGAATTTGATTTTCTTTGCACCAAAAAAGTAACAGGAGTCACTTCTAAGTGGTGACATTATTGATGATTCATATTATGCTCTTTATCCTATGCTGTATTTTTTTTTTACCATGAGCCTGTATTACTTTTGTAATGAATAAAATGCTATTTTATTTTTTATTTTTTTTAAAGATTTTATTTATTTATTTGAGAGAGAGAACGAGAGAGAGAGAGCATGAGACGGGGGAGGGTCAGAGGGAGAAGCAGACTCCCTGCCGAGCAGGGAGCCCGACGTGGGACTCGATTCCGGGACTCCAGGATCATGACCTGAGCCGAAGGTAGTTGCTTAACCAACTGAGCCACCCAGGCGCCCTAAAATGCTATTTTAAATGAAGCACTTCAAAAATTCAATCAATACATGCTCTAATCTCATGGAACTTAAAAAGGAGAATATGATCCATTGATCCATCTCCTTGTCCCCCTTTTTATCAGTGCATTGTCACTACACTGGTAAGAAATAAACATCAAAGAACGAGGAGTCCCATGGAGTGAGGAGAGGATAATGACAATGTTAAAGGTTATGGGGGATTTTCATTAGATCACCAATCACTAAAAGGTCACTGTTTGCAGAATACTGAACAAGGTAGTGTTGAGTCAGCTTTGAAGATATTCTGGTCTTGAAAGCAAATCAACTCACATCTACTATGGTGATGAAGCAGCAGAAAGAGGTCATCAGTACCTGGAAGGGAACTACATTTCCCTCTTCTCTCATTTTCTCAAACTTGAGAGAAAATAAATCCCGTATACTCTTAATAAAATGTGGCTTCTCATTACAGTGGTTAAAACATGACCTTCCAGAGAGGATGACATAGAGCAGAACAAATTATAGTGAGGGTGTTTGACAGCACAGATATTTAACCCATTCTTCTGTTCTGAGCAGATTAAAGATATCTGCTCTATTGAAGTTAGATAGACGTTACATAAAAACAAATTTCCCTAAAATACAAATAGCTCACAAACACGAAATCACCGAATAAACAAATGATACCAAGTGAGATGCGGGAGGAAAGAGTGAGTTATGGGCTTGACTGCTTTGAGGATCTTTCTGGCTTCGAATGACTGACAAGTGTAAAGTGTCTCACGCAGTCCCACTTTCATCCCCACAGGCTTATCTGTGTAGCACACACAGGACCCAGATTATCGATGGCATACTGTCAGAGGGTTTTACTCGGGAGAGGTCTGGTGAAGAACTAGACACAGTGTTACTTTGGCCATTCCGGGGCCAAATAAAAGGACTATTACTGGATTCTGGGGCAAGAACATCCTGGGCAATATTTTTCTGAAAAACTTTATAAAAGCCCAAGTTATCCTAATTTTTCATAACTACTAAAATACTAAAATTAGACCTCTTGTGTGTTTTTCCCTATTTACTCAATCTTTATTTATTGTTAAATGCTAGAAACACCAGCAAATATTAGAAAATAAAGTATGTTATCCGCAATCCCATTCCATATTCAGTTATCACCTTCTCTTCCAGTCTTTGCTCATATGTGTGCAGCTACGGAGAAGTGGTAGGTGACACATAATCTTTTCTACTTTTCTCATGTATTGTGTATCCCCCGTGTATATACAGCTTTCGTTATAAGCTTCAATAGTAGCTTACTGTACCCTTTTACCTTTTCCGTACTTAAGTCCTTCCATCTTTTTGTTTGCTGGCTTAAATTTGATACTTTTTTCTTTCTTTATATTATTTCCTCAGACTCAGTTCTTAGGTTAGAGTACAGTTTCCTGGCTTTTGCTATACATTCTAACTTGCCATACAAAAGGGCTTTGCTAGTTTTTGCTGACAGTAGTAATGCAGGAGTGTGTGTGTCCCTTTTACTTTGCCAGCAATGAATATTGTTGATAGTTTTTTGGGTTCTAAGTTATTTAGGTGTAAAGTAATGTTTTATAAGCTTGCACTACTTTATTTATTTATTTAAAAGACTTATTTATTTGAGAAAGAGAGAGCGAGCACGGGGGCAGAGGGAGAGGGAGAGAATCCCAAGCAGCCTCCTCACTGAGCAGGGAGCCCAATGCAGGGCTCAATCTCCCAACACAGAGATCACCACCTGAGCTGAAACCAAGAGTTAGGCGCTCAACCGACTGTGCCACCCAGGCACCCCAAGTTTGCACTACTTTAATTGCCAGTGAAGTAGAATATTTTCTCCACATTTGTTTAATGCTCACATCTGCTCTGCATGAATTGCCACATTTATGCTTTGTGCATTTATCTGTCGGGGGTCTCATAGTCCTCATAAATTTGAAGGAGTTTTCTATTTCTTTGACACATATTAAGAGAATGTTTTTTAAAAAGACTTTGTATTTTATGGGGCGCCTGGGTGGCTCAGTCATTAAGCGTCTGCCTTCGGCTCAGGTCATGATCCTGGGGTCCTGGGATCAAGTCCCACATCGGGCTCCCAGCTCAGCGGGGAGCCTGCTTCTCCCTCTGACCCTCTCCCCTCTCATGCTGTTTCTCTCTCTCTCAGATAAATAAATATCTTAAAAAAAAAAAAAGAAAAAAGAATGTTAGCAATGAGGATGTGCAAAACTGGGGGCCCTGATAACTGACAGCAAGATAACGACATAACAATGGAACCTGGCTGTGTTCACTCCAGGGTTAATACCAGACTTTCTGCTTTTATAGAAAATGGAATCCTGTCCATTGGTACTCTTCCCCAGCTTCTATCTTCTGATTCATCACTATGACTATTATCTTAATTCCAATATCTACCATGATCTCTAAGACTGAGAAAAAGCCCCATGCCCACCCACTTTTAAGGCATAAGTTCTCCGTTGTTTGTATTCAGACATGGCTATGATATAATACTTGCTTTAGGACTGCGAACTATTTGGCAGTAAAAAATTTCAATTACACATACTACCTTACTTGGATTTCACTACCAACATACTAAATGGGAGATGAAGATGTCATTAAAATTTTTGAAAAATCAAGTGAAGTTTCCTCATAAGTACCAAATGCAGAGACACATCTGTTCTGTGTGCTATCCTTTGGATGACTGTAATCCAGGATTAAAGATTAGCTCCCTGATCCCAGAGCTGACAAGGAAAAAACTACCTTAGTTTCTGGCTAGTGAATCCCTTTCACGGCCCCCCGCAACACCAGCCCACAGTAGGGTATCCTGTCATCTGCTGAAGAGCTAGGCAGCTATAAGCTGCCTTGTAAGCTTAAGCTGACCAGGCCTGTTTCTTATTTACTCTTGAAATAAGCCTTTCTGGCAGTCCCATAATCAGAAGACTGATTAAATACAAGTTTACAGGACAATTAAAAAAAAATTTTTTTTTAAGTAGACTCCACGCCCATTTAGGGGGTTTGAACTCACAACCCTGAGACCAAGACCTGAGCTGAGATGGAGATTCGGACACATAACGGACTGAGCCACCCAGGCACTCCCCCCCCCAAATTTGAAAGGTCCTTTTGACAGACACATAGGATGTATCTGCTGCCCCTCTTTATGAGCCTGAACCTCAATGCTGCATTTGTATCCTGAGATCTCCAAATTACCACCAAAATAATTATTAGACTGGACAAGTTAAGACCCTAAAAGCCAAATGCAATTTTATCACGTAAGCAGATATTAGTAGGTTTTGTGTCTAAGCAGAGGAGAGGGAACTTTTTAAAAAATAATAAACTAAGGGTGGTTATCTCTGGGTTGTGGGATAACAAGTTATTTTTTATTTTCCTCTTTGTGCTTATCTTAATTCCCAATTTTTAAAATAATAATACTGTTTAACATTGAAACCCCCAACCTTTGTGTGACAAGGAACAACTTTTTAATTTCTTGAAACCTTAAGACCATAGAGGGGGAAAGAAGGGTGGAATGTGCAGGGTAGATGGGATGGGAGGATGTATGAAAGACAGTGAGACAGACAGACAGACCAACCCCAGGGACACAAAGACTTTCTGCATGTACAGGAATGGACGCTCTGACTGACAAATCCTGGAAAGCACACCTGGGATCAATTGATTTACCAGCAAATCCAATACACATACTGGGAAAGGGTATAGAGGGAGAGGTTTAAGAGAGGTATTGGTTTAAGAGAAAATATTTCAGAAATCAGAAAAATAGAACGCACGAGAAAAGTGGTCAATAGTGACTGAGGTCGACTGGCTGTTGTGGAAAAGCTGTCAACAGTCTCGACTGAAAGATACGAATATATGTGTATATATATATATATATATTTAATTTTTAAAAAGATTTTTATTTATTTGAGAGAAAGAGCTCACGAGTGGGGGGAGGGGCAGAGGGAGAGGGAGAAGCAGGCTCCCCGATGTAGGGCTCGATCCCAGGACTCCCAGATAATGATCTGAGCCAAAGTCAGATGCTCAACCAACTGAGCCACCCAGGAGCCCCAACATGAATATATTTCTAAGAGAGGGTCACAGAGTCCAACATTCAGATATAAAATAAATAAGACAGAATCTCATTTCTGGTCTACATTTCTGGTCCTTTCCAAAATTTCTTGATGAGAGAACTATTAACAATGGAATCATTTACATAATACTACAAATATATGTATCAAAAGCCTTAAAAAGCCATGAACCATTTTAACTCAACCATTTGTCTTCTAAAAACTTATCTTAAGGAAATCAAAGATATAATAAGAATGATCACAGACATAATGAAGGGTATGTGTGAAAATTAAGTAATAAACAGATGTTCATTGCAGTATAGCATATGATCACTAAAGATAACAAATTGCCAAGGAATAGAGGATTGCTTAAAGAAATCTTGGCACATTCACACAATTTAATACTGTGTAGGCATTAAAAATGCTGAAGAAGTATATTTCATGATATGGGAAATGTTCAAAATGTGAAGTGAAAAGGCATAATGAAATAGTTTGACTCTGTTTTTTTTTTTTTAAAGCACACACACAGATAATAAGACTAACATAATATATACCAAAAACATTAATAGTGAAGACTGAGGATCATAGATAAATATTTTTACTTTTGGGGGGAAACTTACCTGTATATTCCAACTTAACCACATATATTATTTTTGCTATCAGGAAGAAAAAAATTCTTTTAAAGAATATAAATGAAGTTATAAAGAACACTAGGGCCATGTGTTCTCTTTCCTTCAGAAGCATAATGCTTGGATTGGAATATATGAATATGCATGTTACACCGTGATGGGAGTTAATTTACTTTTTAAAAAGCTGTGGGATCTAGACATAATAATGCTTCTCAAGATTGGTTGTATATTTGTTCTTTCCTCACTGAGCTTTCTGTGCCTGGGCTGTAAGAAAATGATTCCTTTTTACTACAACCTAAACCAGGGCACAAGCTTTAGGCAGAGAACCATGTGGCGTCTGTCTGGTTTTGAGTTAATCCAGTGGCCATCAGACTTTTTGATTGCATGAACTTTCAATAAAAAAATTTGTAAACATGCACTAGGTGATTTATTTAAAAGTTATGTATCTGCACAACTTTATTAAAATACCAAATATATATGAAAACATGCATGAAAATAGAAACTTAAAATGATGATACAAGGAACAGGAGCTCTAACATTTTCTTCCTCGTAACACTGTAGATTGTCTTCTATGTACTCTACTTGACACCCCTAGACTGGACAGCTACAAAAGATGGGCTTTGGCCAGAAAAGACCAACCAAATGTGAATCTGTTCCAGTCAGAAGGTTTATAGGAGATTGGTATAGGGTATTCATCGGGCACTAGGGTTTTAATCCAAGGTTATCCAGTGAATGGTGGTGATGGCAGGGACTATTTCCCAGGTCCACACTCTACCTTACCTTGCTGCTGTAATTTGTAGTCAGTGGAATATGCCTTCCCAATGATATTCCAGACAGGCCTTAAGCATCCAAACAGTCCTTCCAGAAACCCACCACTGCCGCTGCCCGACCTGCTGAACTGAATCTTGATGTCTTCAGTTCCACTTGTGCTCTCTCCATCCACGGTGTTGCTGTTCCCCTGAGACATGGCCATCTCTGATTCATCTTGTTCCCTTAGCTGAAGAACGCTGTTCTCAAACTGGTCCCTGGAATCCTCACTCACGCTTGTCAACACTGTCGTGGTGATGGGGCAGTTCATGCTCTCGGTTAGCTCTGTTTGTACCACCCCCTTTTCCTGCTGGTCCTTAAGGAGCTTGGGTGATAGGTGGCTCCCCACAGGTGTGAGTTCATCTTGTAGTCCGTTGAAGGTTCTGCTTTCACTCGAGGGTAAGTGTGAGGAAGAGGAGCAGCTCAGGTGCTCCTGAGGGTTGGCCATGGTGCCATGAGTGTGCCCAGGGTCCTGAGATGACACTCAGAGGATTATCGGGACAGAATTCTGATGCAAGAGAGGGCTCCAGAACCTGGGGAAGATAGGAGGAGGACATGAGATCACCCTTCTTTTAGTCACCCACACTACCACACTTCTGTTTATAATAACAAAAACACTGAAGCAATGGGGATTGGTTAAACACGGTATACATCCAAATGGTGGAATACTATGCAGCAATTACAGATCATGTTGTAGAAGAGCATTTACGAACCTGCGAAAACGTTCATGACATGTTAATATAAAAAATAGGTTAGAACAATATATACAACATAAGCCCTTACAATTTTTTAGTTTTTATTTAAATTCCAGTGAATACACAATGTAATATTAGTTTCAGGTGACAATATAGTGATTCAACACTTCCATACATTACCTGGTGCTCATCACAAGCGTCCTCCTTAACCCCCATCACCTGTTTCACCCACCCCCCCACCTTTTACTGGAAAGGACACACGAACACATACATAAGAAAAAGACTGGAAGAATATATCCCAAGAATTAACTATTGTTAACTATTAACTACTGTTAAGCTAGGTGGTTAGATTTGGGAGGGCTTTATTCCAAGCATTCTGCATTAATATGTTGCTATAGAGTGAATGGTTGTGTCCCCTTGCTCCAAAATTCATATGCTGAAACCCAATCCCCAATGTGATAGTATTTGGAAGTGGGGCCTTTGGGAAGTGATTAGGTCATACGGGTGGAGCCCTCACAGACACGTCAAATATGCCAGGGCCTTGATCGTGGACTTCCCAGCCTCCAGAACTGTGAGAAATACGTATTTGTTGTCTGAGCCATCTAGTTTATGGTATTTTTGTTATAGCAGCCTAAACAGACTGATAAATATTTAAAAATATTAAAAAAAAAATGTTTCCCTTCCCAAAGAGAAATTAAATGTCTTGATAAACACTGTTTTATTAGGAACAACATCCTGCTCATATTTTTTCTATTTTCTTTAGTGTTTTTTCTCCTGGGGCATTGTTTTACTTCCTAAGGTATTCATTAAGTCATGTAGGTAAATGTCTTATGTATGTGACAACACAAATTCCTAAGATATAAAATCTGTTTTTACTGTAATGCACCAAATCTGGGGCAACAAACTAAGCCCCAGTGCTTTAAACTTATTCTTTGCTTCTGATCTGTCCATTAGCACCAATTTCTCAGGGCCACCCAACCTCTGAAAATAAAGACATGGGATTGTCTAGATTGGCCAGTTCATGCAAATTCAATCTTAAATTTATTCATTGTATGTCAGAAATTTACTTTCTTTACAAATCCCTATATAATAGTTATTTCTTCCTTCACTCTGAATTAAACATTTAGAATATGTTTAATAGGAACCAGGGTATAAAGAGAATCTCACTTTACGGAGGGGGCAAGAAACAGACCAACAATGATTGACAGTACAGTGCTTATCATGAATCAACCAAGTGCTCTGGGAGCACAGAAGAGGGAGGGATACTTTCAGGGCTAGCTGCCCAAAGGTGGTAACTATTGATCAGTGTTAGAAGTGTAGAACCTCATCGGGTTGGCAGGAAAGGGGTGAGTGAGAGAAGAGGGAGAGGATACCACAGATGTGGAGAAAGTATGAACAAGGGCAAGGATGCATGAAAGACTATGGAATATATGACAAATTGAAGTGGCTGGAATGTAGGGTTATATGTATATATAGAGAGAAAGATAAGAAAGGAGAGAAAGTCAGGAACCAGGGGCACCTGGGTGGCTCAGATGGTTAAACCCCTGCCTTTGGCTCGGGTCATGATCTCCATGTCCTGGGATAGAGCCCCACGTCAGGCTCAGTGGGGAGTCTGCTTCTCTCTCCCTGTCTGCCTCTCCCCCTGCTTGTGTTCTCTTTCTCTCTCATACTCTTTCTCAAATGAACACATAAAATCTTTTAAAAATTTTCTTAAAAAAAAGACAGTCAGGGACCATTTTGCAAGGAGATTTGTATGCTAGGCTAAAAGGCTTGGATTTTATCCTGAAGGTGACACGGGTCATAGTATCCCAGATTGGGGGTTATGGATAAAAAGAAACTACCCCTATGTTATTAATTTCTCATCTGAATTACTGAGATCCAAATTTTAAGCGTTTTTTTTCATTGCCATATCCTATGAGTAGCTTGTGTGAATGAACCAATGAAAATACCCTATCCTTTGAAGACTCATTCATTCATGTAAATATGTATTGAGCTCCTATTATATGCTACACGATGTGTTAGGAATTAATGAATGGTACATAGGCTTCTACTCTATAGGAACTTACAATCCAGAGGGAAAGACCAATTGATAATAAGAGTCACATGGTTAGATATATGGTACACAGACATGAACAAGGTGCAACAGGAGCTCAGAAAAATAAACATCAAATATGTCCAGAGAAGTCATAGAGGAAATGTTGTTTGGGTTGGAGGGTAAACCAGGTAAAAGTGAGACTAGACATTGCAGGAAGTATTGGGGAGCAGCAGGAGATAACTCTTATAAAAGGTAGCCAAAGGTCAGAATGTGGTGGACCCAGATGACAAACTAAAGTTTTTGGATTTTTATCCTCAAGACAACAGAGAGCCATTAAGAAATTTTAATCGGGGGAGGGATTTGGTCAAATTTTTAATTAATTTATTTTTAAAAGATTTTGAGAGAGCACGCATGCATGCACGCGGGGGGAGGGGAAGAGGGAAGAGACTCCCCGCTGAGCAGGAAGCCCCATGCGATGCAGGGCTGATCCCCGGATCAGGACCTCTGATCATGACCTGAGCCGAAGGCAGACACTTAACTGACTGAGCCACCCAGGCGCTCCTCAAATTTGTAATTTAAAATTACATCTATAGAAGTAGAGGTTGGATTGAAGGGGAAACACTGAAAGTGAAGATGTCACTTAGGAGAAAGAGTTCAAGTGGGAATGATGAGGGCCTGAACCAAGGCAGGAGCAGTGGTAATGAGGAGGAGGAGAAAGATTGAAGAGGTAGAATAAGCAAGATCTAGTGATTGATTAGACCTGGGTGTGGGTAAGGAAAAGGGAAAAGAGAGGAAGACTTTCAGATAACTTACTTGGGATAATGGATAGATGGGCAATATCATTAACTGAGATATGAAATAGCAGAAGAAAGAAAGGTTTGGAAAAAAGGTAATTAGCTCAGTTACAGACATGGAGGGTTTAAGTCCTATTGTGTGTGTTAATGCACTGTACCAGGCTTTTATTTATGTTATCTGATTTTAAAAAGACACTTTGTAGAGAGGGATGTGGGAGGATGGGATGGGAGTGCTCCTTTAGCTCAAGGCAGAAGTATCAAAATAATACAAGGGTGAACCCAAGTTAAATTAAAAATATACTTATTAAATAGATACTAGGAGCTGTGCTTTGCACTAAGCTAAGTTCTGTGGATACAAAGCATTACTGTTACAATTACTACTTCTAATGATAAATGAGACAAAGTGTCTTACAATTTACACAGCCCAGTATGCATAATCAGCAATATACTGGTAAAACAGCTCTGCAGAAAACAAAACAAAACAAAACCAAAAAAAAAAGGAAAAAAAACACCGGGACACTCTGATTTGTAGTGTTTACTCATTTCTCTGGTATAAATACTCCCACCATGGCAGATTTCAAGCTAATAATAGTTTAGTAACCTACTTGCAAAGTTTCAATCGGCTCTTACAAATTGGTGTGTAAGTCAGCACCAGCACTATAATCCTTGTAATAGTGTCATTCTCATTTTACAAAGAAATAAAAAACGTTTTAAGGTCATAAACTGGGTAAGTGGTAGAGCAGAAATACAAATATGACTCAAAATTCAGATTCCCAAATTCCCTTGCCTTTTTTATAACACCATAGCACCTCTTATAATAACCCCTTGCTTCCTTAGAGTGCTTCACAGGTTAATAAAGTGCTGTGGGCTATGATTTTTTTTTTTAAGATTTTATTTATTTATTTGAGAGAGAGAGAGAGAGAGAGTGAGAAACAGCATGAGAGGGGAGAGGGTCAGAGGGAGAAGCAGGCTCCCTGCTGAGCCAGGAGACCGATGTGGGACTCGATCCCAGGACTCCAGGATTATGACCCGAGCCGAAGGCAGTCGCTTGACCGACTGAGCCACCCAGGCGCCCCTGTAGGCTATGATCTTGATCTAAACATTTGATCCCTGTGCAAGGAAGTCAGGGCATGGAATCATTATGCCTAGTCTTCACAAAAACTAAGGTCTACAGAGAGGTATTTTGCTAAAGGTCATGGAGCCAAGATTGAATACCAGATTATTTTTCCTAATTCCAAAACTCTATCTCTTACCGACACATGTAGTCTCTGTAAGACAAAGTTCCTTCCTTCCAAAGCTTATAAACTACTTAAGGAGTTAATAATTACATGGAAGGAATTGCCTCCTCCTCTCCTTCCCCCCATGACAAATGTGCCGTGTTCTGTTATACAGACCTGTGCAGAGGGCAAACAGTAATGGGGACTAGAGTAGTTCACTCAGGCTGAATGAAAGAGGTAGGATTTGAGACGAACCTTTGAAAGGAAGATGATTTGAGACCCACAGAAGAAAGGAAGTCAGGCAGCCACATGCAGAAGAATGAAACTGGACCATTTCCTTACACCACACACAAAAATAGACTCAAAATGGATGAAAGACCTAAATGTGAGACAGGAGTCCATCAAAATCCTAGAGGAGAACACAGGCAGCAACCTCTTTGACCTCAGCCGCAGCAACTTCTTCCTAGAAACATCGCCAAAGGCAAGGGAAGCAAGGGTAAAAACTTGGGAACTATTGGGACTTCATCAAGATAAAAGCTTTTGCACAGCAAAGGAAACAGTCAACAAAACCAAAAGACAACCAACAGAATGGGAGAAGATATTTGCAAATGACATATCAGATAAAGGGCTAGTATCCAAAATCTATAAAGAACTTATCAAACTCAACACCCAAAGAACAAATAATCCAATCAAGAAATGGGCAGAGGACATGAACAGACATGAACAGACATTTTCCAAAGAAGACATCCAAATGGCCAACAGACACATGAAAAAGTGCTCAACATCAGGGAAATCCAAATAAAAACCTCAATGAGATACCACCTCACACCAGTCAGAATGGCTAAAATTAACAAGTCAGGAAACGACAGATGTTGGCGAGGATGCAGAGAAAGGGGAACCCTCCTACACTGTTGGTGGGAATGCAAGCTGGTGCAGCCACTCTGGAAAACAGTATGGAGGTTCCTTAAAAAATTGAAAATAGAGCTACTGTACGACCAGCAATTGCACTACTGGGTATTTACCCCAAAGATACAAATATAGTGACCCAAAGGGGTACATGCACCCCAATGTTTATAGGAGCAATGTCTACAGTAGCCAAACCATGGAAAGAGCCAAGATGTCCATCAACAGATGAATGGATAAAGAAGATGTGGTATATATATACAATGGAATATTATGCAGCCATCAAAAAACCCCCCGAAATCTTGTCATTTGCAATGATGTGGACGGAACTAGAGGGTATTATGCTAAGCGAAATAAGTCAATCAGAGAAAGACAAGTATCATATAATCTCACTGATATGAGGAATTCTTAATCTCAGGAAACAAACTGAGGGTTGCTGGAGTGGTGGGGGGTGGGAGGGATGGGGTGGCTAGATGATAGACATTGGGGAGGGCATGTGCTATGGTGAGCGCTGTGAATTGTGTAAGACTGATGAATTACAGACCCGTACCTCTGAAACAAATAATACATTATATGTTAAAAAAAAAAAAAGAAGAAGAAGAAGAAGATAGCAGGAAGGGAAAAATGAAGGGGGGGAAATTGGAGGGGGAGATGAACCATGAGAGACTGTGGACTCTGAGAAACAAACTGAGGGGGGCGCTTGGGTGCCTCAGTCGTTAAGCGTCTGCCTTTGGCTCAGGTCATGATCCCAGGGTCCTGGGATCGAGCCCCGCATCGGGCTCCCTGCTCGGCGGGAAGCCTGCTTCTCCCTCTCCCTCTCCCCCTGCTTGTGTTCCCTCTCTCGCTGTGTCTCTCTCTGCCAAATAAATAAATAAAATCTTAAAAAAAAAAAAGAAACAAACAAACTGAGGGTTCTAGAGGGGAGGGGGTTGGGGGGATGGGTTAGCCAGGTGATGGGTATTAAAGAGGGCACTTATTGAATGGAGCACTGGGTGTTATATGCAAACAATGAATCATGGAACACTACATCAAAAACTAATGATGTAATGTATGGTGATTAATATAACATAATAAAATAAAATTTAAAAAAATAAAAAGAAAGGAAGTCAGGGAGGCTAAGAGCATTAGAAGAAGCAAGCAGAAACCACCAGGGCATGTGTGAGAAGGCTGGTAACTCAGAAATAATGAAATTAGCCAGCTAATGTTGGGAGCAGTAACAGTAATGCCTTACCTTCGTATATGGGCTCTGAAACCTTATGAAATAATGCAGATGATTTTTCCCTTTAAACAAATCAGAGAGATGAAGTTGGGTGGGATGAGGTTAGGTTGGGGGGACTGAAATTCTAGGGCATGCAGAAATTTAGGGGCTAGGAAGCTGCCTGGGAATGTAAGGCTGGAGGGAGGAGAAAGAAAAGATAGTAATAATAGCTGAAGCCCTCTGTTACAGCAACAGCTATTTGCTGAATTGACCCCGATTTCCCTCACCCCATCCTCCCCACCCCATTCCTTTTAAGCTGATCTCTCAGCTTTGACATTACTGATCCCTTCATTTGCTTTTCTGGCTGATCTCCTGCCACAACCTGGAGCTCTCTTGCCTTTGGCCTCTCTTACGTTGCTCTGCCTGAGGTCTTTTAGGACTGCTGACTTGATCCCATCTGACCTGGCCACTGCCTCAGCAGTTACTTCCCATCTGCCTTTGCTGTCGGGACTTGTGGTTACCCTGTGCAGCACGGGGTGTACATTATACTTTTGGCTCACATCAAACTTGAGGATAATGCAAATACCTAAAAGTGTATGTGAATTTCAGCCAAACACCTATTTGTGCAGTTTGTTCTTTGAAGCAAACTACAGGACTTTATGTTAATTCCGGTAAATTTCCATTTTGTCCGTCTTTATCCTGAGTTTCTCCCTAATGACACCATATTGGGATGGGCTCATACCAAAAAGTTAGAAAAACACGAGTTTGTTTTGTAATCTCTACCCCTTTCTAAGAGGTTAAGGATGCACGTGAAGTAGAGTTGTGCCCACTGGCACTGCGAATGAGTTAAAGGAAGAGGATTTCAGCACACTCATCACACTCGGTTTGGTATTTATCAAGGAATGTCTATCAAGGACTATAGTCCAACCCACTTGCTTCACCTCTGAGATGACATTCATGTGTCCAAATTCAAATTCATAGGATACTGCCGACTTGCTTGATACAACAGCTAATCAGCAGCAGAGCTGGGATGAGTCCTCCTTCCTCATGCTACACTCTTTCCCTGGTCTGGTTGTTTGTTTATGCAGACAAAGAGAAACAAATAGCTACGATATCATGACCACTGATGAAAAAATAATAGTAATTCGCAGTGTTATTCTAGATGTCCTAGAGCTACTCCCAAGGAAGGACAAGCGCCCACCTAGAGGGGTGACTGCACCAGTCAACAGAGCAGTGAGAGGCCATCCAGCTACTGGTAACTCAGCTGTGCTCTGGGAGGGGGCAGAGCAAGAGACCCCTCGAAGCACGTCTCAAGATGTGTGTAGTCCCAGAGGCTTCCCTCTGCCCACCAAGAATATCAGGTCCAATCTCCACCAACAAAGGCAGAGAGATGGAGAGGCACAAGAACAAAGGGGAAAAAAATCATCCCCATGACTCTCTTAAAATATGATCAGAGCTGACTACGTTTAAGAAGAGTGTGGGAGGATAAAATTGTCTAACTTTTACCTGTGTGTACGTGTACACCCACACACTGCCATTGCACAGTGGAGAAGCTGGTACGTGGAAACAAGGAACACAGGCAGCCCCACCATCTCTGCTCTGTCTTTTGCCCTCTCTGCTCCTCTCTCCCTGCCCAGATTTGGCTCCGGTACCCTCGTGGCAACTGATGGTTTGGATCTTTTGATTCATGAGAAGTCAGAACTAGTATTTACTAGAAGGGAACTGAAAAAAATGAGGCAAATTTTTTTAAACATCGAGAGTCAAATGGAAAAAGCTAAGCAAGAGCAGGAGGGTACAAGGGTGAGGTTGGAATGTCACTTTTATCAGCAGGAAGCTCTCTGGGGAGGGCGGCAGGGGACGTGATGCTGCTGCCATCCTTAGGGGCTCCTGAAGCTACCAGGAGCTCAAGGTAGTGCCCTCCAGGCACACCTCCCTTGCCCTTTGAATTTCTCAGTCTCAAGAGGAGGAAGTGGTTTGTGCAAAATTAGTAAGCAAGGGTTGGAGACGGCGGCAGCTGTGCATTTGCCAGGGCACTGCCAATTTCTGGAAATTACCTTGGCTTTGTGCCCAAATGGATTCAGCACAGAGGAAAAGGAATGGGAGAGGCAACGTGGCCAAATAGCCCTTGAATTCTTGTGCTTTTATTCTATAATACAAATACAAACTCCCCAAGTTGCTAATACAGGGTAATTTTATAGTAGATCCGATTTCGAGTTTTCTATCATAAATACGTGCAAACCAAAGATTTTGGAAAATTTTACCCCATCAAGTTTTCAGTGTGACTAAAATTGAATAAATTTATAAATTAAGAATTAGTGCTGAGATTTCTTGTGTGGTGCTAAGATCTTCCCAAGCTGTCTTCTCTTCACTTGGCATTTTCTTGCTTTACAATGAACACAACTCTGCCATCTCTAAAATTCATATAACAATATCTAGAGCATAAGAAGGACTTCTGCTATTAGGGCATCAGCCCATTTTAAAACTGGGATTAAGCTACTTGTTCATAGTAATAACACATATTGATCTTCCCAGGATAGAGGTCTGTCACTGAGAGGTCTGTCTTGATTAGAACTTAAAAAAAATTACACAGCTTTTTCTAACGGAATTAAAAAATCCTAAGTATGTATTTACAATCAGATCAAAAGAGTGGCCTACACATCCCTCCAAAGCAGCTCCAGCCACATCTCATCCAGCAAGCAGCCCCAGCAGGGACCAGCACCACTCCAAAGTGACTCCTGCCCTGGGGAGAGAGGAAAAGAACCACACGCACCAGGTCCACTGCAGCCAAGGCAGGAAATCTTATAACTGGCAGTGTGGAGACAGTGCCCTGCTCTGACTACCGGCCTTGCCCACCCACAAAAACCTCTCAAAGGCAGCACACGGAGAGAGCCCTGTAGTTCAGGGTCACTGCCGCCCTGGGGCAGAAGGATTGGAGGCAGGTATCTGGTTTGTCTGCAGGGCCTGCCCACCAATGAAAGCTTCTCAAGGGACAATACCGGGAGAGCGTCCTGCAGCCCAGTGTGACCTGGGCAAACCGGTTGAGAGGGCAGGTATCGGGTCTGATTGCTGACACTGCCCAACTACAAGCCCACAGCGGCCTCAGGCAGGCCCTTAACAGCACAGACACCAAACCTGGCCCTCAAGCGGCAAAGTGAGCCATTGCAGCTGACTGCACGGAAGGCAAACGAGGCTCGGCCACAGCAGTGGGGGCCCAACACGGGGCCTGAACTCACGACCCTGAGATCAAGACCTGGGCTGAGATCAAGAGTTGGATGCTTAACCGACTGAGCCACCCAGGCGCCCCTTTATACAGGTTTTTGGGTTTTTTTAAGATTTTATTTATTTATTTGACAGAGAGAGCGATAGCAAGAGCAGGAACACAAGCAGGGGGAGTGGGAGAGGGAGAAGCAGGCTTCCTGCCGAGCAGGGAGCCTGATGCGGGGCTCGATCCCAGGACCCTGGGATCATGACCTGAGCCGAAGGCAGACGCTTAACCGACTGAGCCACCCAGGCGCCCTATGTAGGTTTTAAAATGCATAAAAGATGCTTTATTTTCAAAGTTGTAGACTATAAACTTATCAAGAAATAGCAATCTGTAAGGCTCCCAATATACCTTAAGTGCTAAATGCTACATACCTCAAATGCTTTATTTCTTGACCAAAGGAATGATTTCTCTATAACTCCATAAAACTTTAATAAATAACATGTACTGTTATAAGTACAAATATTCCAGGATAGAATCAACATTTTGACCTAAATCTGACTTGCCATATGAAGCAAATCAATAACTAAATAAATGCACTTAAAATGTCTTAAATAATAAGACACAGACATATATGCCTTTAAATATACAAATATTAATATAAAAATAATCATATACGCATTCCAAGAACATAAGAAAATAGGTTTAAAAGGTCAACAGTAGTTATCACTGTTGTTCTTTTAAATTTTCTTTATTTCCTCAATTTTTTTTTTTAAAAGACTTATTTGTTTTGAGAGAGAGAGAAAATGAGCTTGAGGGTTGGGGAGGGGCAGATGGAGAGGAGGAGAGAGAGAGAAGCAGATTCCCCACTGAGCATGGAGTCCCGACTCAGGGCTCAATCTCAGGACCCTGAGATCATGACCTGAACCGAAATCAAGAGTCAGACCCTTAACTGACTATGCCACCCAGATGCCCCTCCCCAAATTTCTATTATTAGCATGCATTACTTAATCAGAAGTTTTCAATCCAAATCTGCTGCTTTAAACATACAGACTAATGAGCCAACTTTACTACTTTTGCATATAGGAAAGATCACATGAAATGTTAAGGACATTGTTGGGAAGCCTAGTGTAAAAAATGTAAGTAGTTCAGGAGAACAATTGAAATGACAATTGAAATCATTTTAAAACTATTATTTAAAATTATTTTTTCAATTGGGAAATAATTTTAAAGCATGCATGATAGCCCAAATCAATCCACTTAGAACCTTCTATGGCTTTCATTATATGGAGAGCAATACTGTGAGGGGATAGGAGGGAAAGGACTGCAGGAAGATAGACCTGGATTCAGATCCTCATCATTAAGTCACCCTTAACTCTCCAACTCAATGTCATTCTATCTATAACTGGTGATAACAACAGATCCCAATTCATAGAATAGATAATTACATGAGATCATGCATATATAACACGCCCAGTACACACTGATTCCTCCATGCCTGTTAGCTCTCCAAATCTTTAACTAGAAAAACTAGAATAAAAAGACGTATGTCAATATGCTCAATATACATGTGAAATCAAGGGACATGAGAGGAAGGGCAAATGGAGGACAAATTTTTCTTTTTTTTTTTTAAAAGATTTTATTTATTTATTTGACAGAGAGAGACACAGCGAGAGAGGGAACACAAGCAGGGGGAGTGGGAGAGGGAGAAGCAGGCTTCCCGCTGAGCAGGGAGCCCGATGCGGGGCTCCATCCCAGGACGCTGGGATCGTGACCTGAGCCGAAGGCAGACGCTTAACGACTGAGCCACCCAGGCGCCCCAGGACAAATTTTTCTTAAGGAAAGTAGAAAAATGAGAAAAATGGTAAGAGGAGGGAGATCAATACACTTAGAAATTGAGACACACTGAGCTTTTAACATTCATTTGAAATTATAAATGAAGGCACAAAGAATCAATCAACAGAGAGATACGGGGTCAAAAGGGCAAAAGTAAGATGGAAAACAGGAGAGGAAAAGCCCAAATGTGTGCAACTTCTTTTTCATATTTAAATTCCTTTGTCTTTAATTTAATTATAGCAGCTGTTTTTACATTCCAGGTTTTATCTAAATTAGGAAATAACAAGGAAGGCTGTAGGTAGCTATAATGTTTGGGAGAGTATTAACGCTACATCATTCTGATACTTGGGAGAAAAAACTAATTCCCATGCTTCTAACATTGCATTGTTAAATTAGGAGTTAATTTCATTGATTCAAGAAAATATCTCTGCAGATACCTGCTATCTGCAGGTCCTCTTTGGAAAAATGTCTATTCATGTCCTCTGTCCTTTTTAAAATCAGATTGTTTGGCTTTTTTTGGTGGGGGGTGTTAAGTTATATAAGTTCTTTACATATTTTGGATATTAACCCCTTATCAGATATATCATTTGCAAACATCTTTTCCCATCCAGTAGGTTGCCTTTTCATTTTGTTAATGGTTTCCTTGGCTGTACAGAGAATATTAAAACAGATTTGTCCTTGGTTATTTCAGGGCTATAACCACGGAAAAAGGAAACCTTAAAGTTGTCCCAAAGGATGGTTATTTCCATTTTATAATGAAAAGACATTTATTTCCAAGGGGTTAAGTAGAGCAACTTAGCCCAGAAATAAGCAATGGCCTGTCCTGCAGGATTTGACCTCACTATTCATTGGCCCCAGGCCCTGAATCCCCTTTGACCATTTTTGTGTCTCTATGCCTCGTCTAGTTTGAAAAAAAAAAAAGGATCTAATTTGAAGAATCCCAATAATCCTCTCACTAGAAGATAGCATGAGTAGCACAAGTTAGTACTCTGATGTTGACAATAAACACATAATTAATACTTACTTCTCGTAAGTATCACGATCTTAACATACACAGTAACTACACTTGTTTACTATGTCACCTGCATCTTCCTTTGTAGACTAGGTATGTTTCTCTTTTAATATTATTTATTATTAGAGAGAGAGAGAGAGTGCACACGCATGAGAGTGGGGAGAGGGGCAGAGGGAGAGAATCTTCAAGCAGACTCCCCGATGAGCACGGAGCCCAGCGTGGGGCTCAATCTCATGACCCATGAGATCATGACCTGAGCCAAAACCAAGAGCTGGACGTTTAGCTGACTGAGCCACCCAGGTGCCCCAGACTAGATATGCTTTTAAAGAACAAAATAAGCAGAATCTAATTAGAGATTAATTCATATTCCAAATGTACTAGGGATTAAACTGAAGGAAACTTTTTATGCTGTACATAATCATTTTTCTGAATTAAGATTTTCTGAAGTCTGTGTGGATACTGTTTGTATGATGAACAAGCAGTAGAAGCAGGCACGATCACTGAAGTAGGACCCTCAATTAGCCTAAGCCCTGGCAAATGGGGCAAATGAGGAGAATTCAATGAGACTGCTTACAAAAGGCAGGAGCAGGAAGAGCAACAGGGATAGTATTATGCCCCAGAGCTAGGAACAGCCAGCAGGCTTTAACTGGGGAGGGGAAAGAATGATCACCAGAACCTGGAGAGTGTGGCTACAGAAGAAGTTCATCCAACAAGAGCTGCAGCCTTTGGTATGAGCAGTGCAACCAAAGTGCACTGACCTGAGAGGGAGGGAGCCAGGGAAGTTAATGCTGAACCCCAACCTCATTCTCCTCTTGCTTTCAAAGAGCCTGCAGGTGCTTCCCATTGGTTGAACCTAATAGAAAACCAGAGGGCAAGGAAGTCCACCGATGCAGTCCATACAAGTCAATGTCCAGAGACACAGAACAGGGTGCTTTGAGAAGGGCAGGAAGTGGATCTGATCCTAAGCACCATACCAGTGGAGATCCTGCTGCTAAAGGCAGAGACATAAAGGTCAAAGCTGGAAATGCAACCCACAGTGCTGAGCCTCAGCTACTAAGAGGTCTACCTCTGGCTTCTGAATCTTTTGGTTTGGTGAGAAAACTTGAACTCTGGTGTCAGTCATGGGCTCTACAGCAGTTGGGTGTCCGTTGGACAACTGTCCAACCTGGGGTGGGGAATATTTTTCTCTCTAAACATATAAAATTCTATTTATTACATTTAGGTCATCCATGAATTTCAATACTGTAAAATATGTTCCCAAAAAAGCACCTCATCAATGAAAACTAAATGATATCTATATTGTGATTAAATACTTACTGTGGGGGCACCTGGGTGGCTCAGTCGGTTAGGCGGCTTCCTTCAACTCAGGTCATGATCCCAGGGTCCTGGGATCGAGTCCCGCATCAGGCTCCCTGCTCACTGGGGAGTCTGCTTCTCCCTCTCCCTCTACCCCCCCCAACCTGCTTGTGCTCTCCCTCTCCCTCTCTAATAAGTAAATAAAACCTTTAAACAACAACAACAAAATACTTACTGTGGAGGCATTTTGCTATACAGGGGTTCTGAAAAATGGGCATCTTCATGGGATTCATGTGAGTATTAAATGAGATAACAGACCTGAAAGTGCTTTTTAATCTACAGGGTAGTATTCTGATGCTAGTTGTTGCTATTCAAATATATGCCAGCCATAGGGAGGTGACGGATAGTGTACTGCTTGATAAGAGTTGGTTAGCTTTGCTATCAGAGCTACTGTTCATGACTCTAAGCAAGTGAGAAAGAGGAGAAAATCTTTTTGAATAAAACTATATTATGAAAGTTCTCTTTTCCCATTAAATTTACTGTCATTATTTGGACTATTTAGTTGAATAGTAAAATATAACTGAAGTAGGGATATGAGTAGAACACATTCTGCACTTGTTTTATTCTATATAACATTCAAACCAAATAATACATTGCCAGCTTGATATAACAGAGTTACTGAAGAGCATCAGTAACAGATTTCCAATGATATATTTGGAATGTCCCACAAAGCAGCAGATCCTGCACAGGGTTCCTGTGCAAGTCCTCCATGTACTTGGCAGGCAAGAAGTCATCAAGGGTCCTTCTGCTATCCTCGGATTGCTTAGGAATGACAGAATCATAGATTGTTAGAATTGGAGGGAGCAAAGATTAGGTCATGACTCCTATTTTTCAACAGAAATAACTCATTACTTTGTAAATTCACCAGGAGCTAAAGCCAAGTAACATTTATGTCTGTACCTTGTCCCTCTTCTTTCCCTTCTTTCCAGCTTCAACGCTTAATTCAGAACCTGACATAATATGATGTAATTTACTTGTTGGATGAGAGAATTTTACATATGCACAAACTCACACATTCACACAGAGAGAGCAATGTGATAAACAGTATATTAATAACAACAGCTAACATTTGTTGAGATTATTGCCATTCACTTCTCTGACCACTTCACTTACATTAACTTTTTTAATCCTCACATCAACCCTTTGAGAAAAGCATTATTATTACCCTTGATAAGAACTGATAAAGAAATCGAGGCACAGGAAGTTCAAATAACTCACTACAGCTTACTAAGTGGTAAAGACAGGAGGTAAGCCCAGCTCCACTCCAGTCCCAAAGCCTGAGCCTGAGTCCAAGTCCATGGCCCACTCTACTGTCAATATTATAATGGGCGTCTGTTTAATTAAGAAATGTCTAAATCAGAAAAATATGGATTTGACTCACATTTTACCTTGAGCTGAGGTTCTATGTTTAGGGTAAAGCTAAAAACTCCTAGCAACAAATAAAGTGGAGAATTCTAAAATATGCCCACCTTCTGTAGGGTTTACTCCATTATATTTTAACATTTAACTTCTAAACCCACACTAAAACTGTAGCTTCTAGTCATATGTGGCTATTTAACTTAAATGAATTAAAATTAAATTAAATTAAATTAAAAATTCAGTTCCTAATTTGCCCTAGTCCATTTCAAGTGCTCAGTAGCCACATGTGGCTAGTGGCAACCATACCAGACGGTGCAAAATAGGACACTGCACTTCCATCACAGATAGTTCTATTGTACAGCTGTGCTCTATATGTTCTACTCGCCTTAATAGATTTGTTTTTTTGTGAGAACTGATAAAGATAGTAGCTTCCCTTTGTACATGAGGATTTGTTAAATGCATAGAACTCCATTACTTCTTTTAAAATAACAGGTTTGCTATCAAATTTTAGTAATATCTGTGAATGAAATTATTTAAATACAGCTCATTCCAATGACTTTGCCAGGATCAAATTAGAGGTGTTGTTTTTTTTTTTTAAGATTATTTATTTATTTATTTGAGAGAGAGAGAGCGCGTGTGTGCATACAAGCGGGGGGAGTGGCAGGCAGAGGGAGAAGCAGGCTCCCCGCTGAGCAAGGAGCCCAATGCAGTACTCGATCCCAGGACCCTGGGATCATGACCTGAGCCAAAGGCAGGTGCTTAACTGAGTGAGCCACCCAAGCGCCTCAAATTAGAGATTTTTAAAAAGGATTTTCCAAGGGATGCCTGTGTGGTGCAGTCGGTTAAGTGACCAACTCTTGGTTTTGGCTCAGGTTGTGATCTTAGGGTCTTGAGATCGAGCCCCATGTTGGGCTCTACACTTCGCACAGAGTCTGCTTAAGGATTTTATTTATTTGACAGAGAGAGAGAGCACAAGCAGGGGGGGCAGGAGAGGGAGAAAACAGGCTCCCTGCTGAACAGAGAGCCCAATGCCAGGCTCCATCCCAGGACCCTGGGATCATGACCTGAGCTGAAGGCAGACGCTTAATCAACTAAGACTCTCTTTCCCGGTCTTCCCTCCCTGAACCCAAGCATATGCACGTGCTCTCTAAAATAATTAAATAAATCTTTTAAAAATTTAAAAAATAATAAAAGGATTTTCCAAGAGACCATAACCCAGTATCTAAAATTATGAGAAAAGCCAAAGGAATAATTTTCAAATACCTAAGTAGTTTCAACAGTCATTTGTGGAGAATTTCAAAGATGAAATTGTATTATTGCTATTTTCATAATTATCCTTCCTTGAAGTCTCTAATCACAAGACTAGTGTAGGTGAAAGGCAGAGAAGTAAGGGAGGGCTAATGGAGGGAAGGGGGAACAAGACCAGAAGTTTCTACCAAATCACCAACAGCTCTTGTCTCTTCTCAGACAAGACTGTATTAGAGATAACGATGATAAAAACTCCAGGAGGAGCAAGGAACTCTAGACTCTGGATCCAATGTCCAATTTTAATTGAGAAGTAATCAAAATCGTATTAGTGAAAGATCCCACTGCTTTAGACTTTTAACTTAACGTTGTTTTGTTCTCCTTACTCAACATTGTTTTTACTCACAGAATCAGTCCTGAGTTTTAATTTTTTAAGATAATGATTCAATCCAGATGATACCCTAGAAAATGTACCCTAGAAAATAGAACGTTTTGGGCTTTACCAAGAATAGAAATTTGAAATTGGCAAATCTCAATCATTTTTCACCTGGCCCATGTCATTGTTTTGGAAGGTGAATTTGACTTTATGCTAGAGAGTAATCTAAACCCGTTCTTTAATTATTCATTGGGGTAGTTTCCATTTCTATTTCCAATATATAGCTGAAATTTGCAGACTACTAAAGGATCCTTGGTAAGTCCCATCTGTCCAAGATCAGGATGACAAGGAAGAACATCAATAAGTATTAAATATTTATTCTAAGTGTTAAAAAAATAATAAATGTACAAGACAGTTCTAATGGAAAGAAAAATAAATGCAGAATAACTATGATAGAAAACAGGATGTAGTCCCTCAATACAAAGATTTATATTACATAGGATAGAATTTAAAGACATATTCAGCTGCCTCCCTTCAAAAATTATAATCTGAACTCATTATGAGTGCACATTTTCAAAATATGTGTTTCTAAAAAGTTGTGTATAAATTACATTTTTAAAATAAAAGAGCTAAAATTTAAAAATCCCCAATATAAAGTACTATTTGAAGTAATACTAGTAAATCATTTGCAAGGTGGAAAACCCTTTTGAAATGGTAATGATTGCTTTATTATTGTACTTTTTTGTTAATTTGATTTTCTTCTGACTCAGTGTCTGGTATGAAGCCACTAGTCAACTCACTAGCCATTGCTTCTCATGGCTCTTAGTAAATCAGTCTGAGTAGTTAATATGTCCTTATCATTTGTCCTGGACTGGGAACCAGACAACCAAACTTGTTTAAAATGTGTGCAAAATAATAGCAATTAGGTTTTGTACAAAGGCTTGAAGAATCTTCTTATGAGTAAACCATGAGGGTTGGTATATGGACTTTATGATGTCTATTATGCCTATGTGGAAATACCCCCCCCCAGCCCCCCGCTGCCCTTTTCTGGTTCTAAATAACTGTTGGCAAACTTACGTGTATGTGTGTTTAGCTGTTCTTAAAATATAGCATGATCTATAGTCACAACACCTTATAAAGTGAGGACAAGAAGAGACAACCTGTGGAACCTACAAAATGGAGAACCTACAAAATGCCAGTGGCCCTTTTGGCCATATAATAGCTTTGAAGGGGGAAAAATTGTTTTTTGTGACTTCTACTTCCAAAAGGAATGGATATAATATAATCGTCACTTGCTTCCCTTCATAATCCATTAAAGAATCTTATTCATGTGTTGAGCTTATTTTCGTATTAAACTTAATGCCTTTATTTTATTACTAACACTTAATATTATAAATGATCTCTTTAATACGTATGTTTCTTTCACTAGAAGAGAAGCTTGCTGAGGGTAGGGTCTATCTTATTATCTTATTACTGTTTTCCCCAACACCTAGCATGGAACCTGACATGAATAAAGTTCTTATGAATTCATGAATTGAGGTAAAAATGCCTTTAAAAATTTAAAAGTAAGACTTTTAAAAAATGTGTTCCAAATGCTTTTAAGCTTCAGGTGATGCTCTTGAAGTCTAGAATTCCAGAATTTATGCACCATGATTTTATAAATATCACCTGTGTTCTTCAACACTGATGGGTCTTAAAAGTTCCAGCCTACATTCCTAAGGCAGGACACATACATCCCTTGAATCATTTCAATTGCTTTTGATCCATCTCCATCTCCAACTTCACTTCATCTTTCCTTCAGATTACCACTCAGAATCATGCTCCAAATGTCACTGATCCTGTGGTTGTAGATTAAGGAGAGGAGACTGGTTTTTATTTCATTGCTAGACCCCTTCTGATGATGTCCAACATGCTAGTGGGTCATGATCATACACTGAGCACATTTCATCAGTGAATAACTTGCCATTACAGCAAAATTCCTCCCAGGACCGTAATGAACCAGACCATGATGAATATTATGAATAGTTGTTTTCCCCACGTCCCATTACATTATGCTTATGACGTGTTGTAATAGGAAAGAATATGGTTTCGAGTTGGAAAGACCTTATTTGAATCCTAGCTTTGCCACTTACCTAGCTCTGTCATTTACTTCTTCAACAAGTTATAGAAATGCCTCATTTGTATATTGGCATTAATAAGCCTCCCTTTTAGAGTTGTTGTAGATGCAAATCAAACTAACAGGCATTTTTTATTTACAATAGTGAAGACATAGAAGGAACCTAAGTGTCTATCGATAGATGAATGGATAAAGAAAATGTGGTATGTATAAATATACAATGGAATATTATCCAGCCACAACAAAGAATGAAATCTTGCCATTTGCAACAACAGTGGATGGGACTTGAGGGCATTATGCTGAGTGAAATAAGTCAGCAGAGAAAGACATAACATATGATCTCACTTATACATGGAATCTAAAAAAACAAAGCAAAAAACCCATGTTCACAGATACAGAGAACAGATTGGTGGTTGCCAGAGGCAGGGGGTAGGGTGGGCAAAATAGGTAAAGGCAGTCAAAAGGCACAAGCTTCCTGTTATAACATAAATAAGTCATGAGGATGTAATATAAAGCATGGTGTCGACAGTTACTAATACAGTACTGCATATTTGAAAGTTGCTAAGAGAGTAAATCTTAAAAGTTCTCATAACAAGAAAAAAATTTGTTGTAACTATGTATGGTGATGGATGTTAACTAGACTTATTGTGGTGATTATTTCATGATATATACAAATATCTAGTCATGTTATTGTATACCTGAAACTAATATTGCATGTCAATTATAGCTCCAAAAAAAAATCCCCTAATGAGCATTTTATTGAGTTCTTACTATAAACAAGACTCTGAAATCTTCAAAGGGTTTCCTTCTGTCATCTTGGCATTTCTCACCAAAATACATTTAATTTCAACTGCAAAATAGGAATATTTCACTCTATACTCACACCTTCTGATTTTTCCTAGTTAACAAGAGTTCTAGCTAAACCTGGAAGACTGAACACATTTTATCTGCAGTTCTCCCCATCCCTACACCAACTCACACTAAGATGAAAGTATGGCCAAGGGAAAGAAGGAAGGAAGAAAGAAAGAAAAAGAAAAGATATATTATGCAATAACATGGATGAATCTCAAAAGCACTATGCTAAGAAAAAAAAAAAAGCCAACACAAAGGCTACATACCATGATTCCATTTATATGAAATTGATTTATAGGAAACACAAAACCACAGGGACAGAAAACAGAACAATGGTTATTAATGGGCAGGGGCAGATGAGAGGGGACCGATTTGGGCTTTTTTCCCCCCTAACTCTAGTACTGAGATGTTCAAAAGGCATTCTGAAAGCAAAGTCCCTGAGCTGCCCTAGGCAATGGCAGGACTGCCGGAACACATCAACAGCCTTGCCATAGACTCCTTGGAAACCATCAGTGTTCTCAATACACTGCTACTCTTTCCGCCACGTTTACTACAATGCTTTTGATAAGGACAGTCCATTTAGTTGTGTGAGTTGTTAGCAATCACATTGCTTTACAACTTTCCGTAGGTGTATACATTAGAATTAATTTTATATTTCGAATTCTTTAACATCCTTTGCCATAGAGGTACCTCTAGGTGTTTCTAAATGAAAATAAATATGAGTCTAGAGAATAAAATAAGAATTTAGTACAGTCCAGGTTACATGTCCTCAGAGTCTAAAAGCCACCCCTGGATTTTCCCACCTCAGAGTCAGTGTGAGTTAAAGGTTAAGGTAAAGATCCAGGGTGTTCACAGACAAACACATAATCAGCTCATGAATCCTTTCCCTCACTTACTGAGGCAAATCAAAGTGTTCCTCCCATAAAATCTTTAGGGTTTCTACTATCCTTTTATGATTTTCCTTTCCAGGCATGCTTTCAATGTTAATTTTTATACTTTATTTCACTGGATAAAATTTTGTGGAATAGACCCCACATCTCTTCTGGGATGATCCTACCCCCATTCTATAATTTCCAACTTTCATTTGAAAGATTTTTCTACAGAGCCCTTTCTACTTGCCCAGTATAAAAACAAGTAGATTCACTGGTGGGAAAGGGTTTTGCAATGAAGTATCCTTTCAATCTCACTGGACTAAAATGAATTGAGCACCAACACTTAAAATATGAAAATAAATCACTAGTACCTACGAGGAATCACAAAGCCCTTACACCTAGTCAACCAAATGACTTTCTTCTCGTAATCATTGAAATAACAATAGGGCTAGGATGGTCCACTAGTTGTATCAGTAATTTAGAAATTAAGCCACTTACAATGCCTTGGACAATCCAGGTTTGGGGATTAGTGGCTTTTTTCCTTTAGCCTACATATGTCTAATCCTAAGGGACAAAATTAAAGGCATGCTTGGCAGTGGACACAGAGAAGCTCAAAGAAGAATCTGATTATTTTTTAACCCCAGTAGATTCAGCTTCTGATTCTGATTTATTCTCTTTTTCTCTCTCCTTACAGCCTAGGCAGAATCAAGAGAAAAGACAATTCCGCAATAGCTACGATTTAGTTTAAGAGTCAAATAGGTAGAATAAAAATGTATTTAGCATACTCCTAAATAGGCCTGCCATGCTCCTGGCTTTATTTCAAGCCCTTTCTTGTTCACATGGCAGGATAATTTAATTAAGGGAAGGTGCTACAAAAAGAGAAGTTGAGAACTAAATTGCTGGCTAGGGATGGCTAAATTGAGAGTCAAGTGGTACCCTAGGCTTCCTGTTTTTCTGACTTCAAACTGTTGTCGGTAATTTTTCCTGACTACTCTGGCGCCCTCCGGTCTTTTTTAACTTTTCTGCTACTGGACTCTCAGTCCTCTTCCACCCATGACCCCTCCATTACACAATTCTAGGAGGCCTCCTTCCCTATGACAGCCTCGCTTTTATTATTTCTCTCTTCCACAAATGATTCTCAACGTCGAAGCTATTTCCCACAAGATCAATGGATGTCAGCTGGTTGTTTCACTTTAGGGAATTATAGCCAAGTACTCTAAACACACAAGGTAATGCTGTAAAGGAACGAGGGCAGTCCTTCCAATTCCCTCAATGCAATCATCAGAATGTCTGGGTCTCCCCAAAGTTCATGTGTTGAGCTCCTAACCCCTAAAAGTGATGGTGTTAGTAGGTGGGGCCTTCAGGAGATGCTTAGGTCATGAGAGTAGAGTCCTCATGAATGGGATTAGTGCCCCTATAAAAGAGGCTCTAGAGAGATCCCTCGCCCTCCCACCATGGGAGAATACAACAAGAAGTCTGGGACCCAGAAGAGGGCCCTCATCCAACCATGCCGGCACTCTGATCTGACTTCCACCCTCCAGAGCTATGAGCCATAAATTTCTCCCTGGTCTGTGGTGTTTTGTTACAGCAGCCTGAATGGACAAAGACACTTGGTAAACACGCACTGAGCATGTGCCCGACAATGATGATGCCACGGATGATGGAATAGAGATATATTAGACTGTCCTACCCTCGGGGAGCATGCAACCTAGCATGTCAGAGAGGCAAGTAAACAAGTAACTGTAGTACAGGGCAGCATTAAGTAAGGCTTCAAGAGCGAAGATTCAGCTAGAATCTACCGGGCTATAAAATGCCCAGCACAGTAGATGGCACAGCAGGGGGTGCAATAACTAATTCTGAGAATATCAGGGGAAAATGCCATAGAGGAAGAGGAATTTCATCAACAAAGTGGGACGTCGAAGTAAGAGTCACGCCAGGGGAGAAAGGGCAGAGGATGGGGGAGACAGGGGTGCTATTTGGAGAACACATATATTCCCATCAAAAAGAATTTCATAAAGAAAAGAATGGAGGGCGAGAAAATAAAAGGCATTTCCCAGGAATAGCAAGCAGTCTGGGAGGGTTGGAACATAAGGTGCACTGGAGGGCCGTGATCAGCACGGCTATAACTATGGGGTGATGTTGCATCAGGGAAGGTTGTGAATGCTGAGCTAACAAGTCTCTTTTTTCTGATCAGAAGAACTTGGTTTCATAAAAGCCACTACTCATTACTCATGCAATGACCAAAAAACTTTTGTTCAAGCCCACAGTAACTGGAATGAGCAAAATATGTAGTTTCTGAAATCATGCTATTACACTAAATAATACCTGTATACCTTATTAACAAAATAGAATTGTTTGGGAGCATGAAATTGAGGCAGAGTTTCCTGTTAAGTCATTCATTGACACAAACACATTCTTCAGAGCCACTTCTAGAAATCTAACAGGAGCCAGGAAGGAATACGCATGCTGGCCTTTGAGCAAAAGGAACATGCCATAGGAAAGGTTCAACATCCTGAGATGCTCTGCTAGTAAGAACACCATCTAAGGGCTTATGACAATTCTACAGATTAACAAGACTGGCTATGAAATTTGCAGGACGACTACAAAATGAAAATTCTAGACCCTCTGTTCAAGAACTAATAAGAATTTCAAGGCAGAGACAGCAGAGTATGAAGTCATCCGTGGGGCCCTGTGGTTATGCACCCATGAAGCCGGTCTGATGGCCAACTCTAAATCTTAATGATCGTCCACTTGGTTTCCACAGGCTGCCTTGTGTAAAGCAGCCGTCCCATCCAAGTGTGAACTGCTGCCACGGATGTACCCCCAGGATTAACCCCATCCCCGCCAGTGTGCTTTCCTCTCAGCTTTGCTGGCAAGGGTGACTACACGAGAGCCTTTCTTAGAGAGGTGCGGGCTTTCTCATCTATTCTTATAATGCCAATCTTCTGTGCACTGAAAATAGGCCCTCTCTCTTTAATCTTTTATGTTTAAAAATTCCCCTCTTCAGAAAGTCATAAGTAGGAGGTAAGTTCTCAACCACATCCAGCGCTTAATCTTGAATTGATGCACTATTGGAGCTACTATTTCTGCAGAGCGTACACAGAGCTGCTACTGCTGCTGAGAACAGTGATGGATAGTGGAGCACCCAGGTCCCGCGCCGGGAAACCGACCAGCGGTGACCCCACTGCTACGTGACCTCCTGGTTCTTTATGTTTTAGCCCTCTTCCTCAGCACATGAACATGTTCCCCAAAGGAAGGAGGAGGAGAAAAAAGACTTCAGTCAGCCAATTTTGTTATTTGTTAATAGGGTTGGTAAGGAAAAAAATAAAATGATCACTTAAGAGTGTCTCTATTATCTGTGCACTTCATTTATTTTCCCTGACCTTCAATGGATAAATTGGTTCATCTCCATCAATAAGTTGGCTATGCTAGGCAATAAAATCATGGAGAAAAGACGTGTCTTTTTGAGTTGTGCTAGTCCATCATATACATAGTATTAACTGTCAATAGGAAAAACTGAAACAGATCATTTACTGTAGAAGTGAATTCTACTGACCTAATTGGTATGTATATTGCACTGAGCCTTATGCTTCATGCTTTTTTTTTTTTGAAAGATTTTATTTATTTATTTGACAGAGAGAGACACAGCGAGAGAGGGAACACAAGCAGGGGGAGTGGGAGAGGGAGAAGCAGGCTTCCCACTGAGCAGGGAGCCCGATGTGGGGCTCAATCCCAGGACCTGGGGATCATGACCCGAGCCGAAGGCAGACGCTTAACAACTGAGCCACCCAGGCACCCCTGCTTCATGCTCTATTAAAAGAGTGTAAGTTTTTATATTGTTAGTGTATTATTATCACTGAAGAACCCCAGTGGCCTTCAACCTTATTTGGTTCAGAGTGTTAAGTGGGGTTAATTTGTTTAGACTTCACCAGTTTCAGAACATCTAAAGTCAGATGAGCATTCCAGAAGTGCAATGCTCAACTGATCGGAATTAAACTCTTTGTATTACATTACTCCTATTTGTTTTAGTTAGAAAGGAATTATTTTGGTCTACTAACAATTTCCAAATTGTATATGTAGCTGAAGTTTGGCCCACAGTTTGTCTTTTGTTTCATTTTGCCTTTCTATTCTGTCTTTGAGAAGGCTATATACTACTGTCCTGTGAATATGACAAGGGTTTTCCTTTTTACATGCAGAGATATATCTAGTACCTGAGAACACAGCTTAATAGCATTAGCAGAAGCAGCTCAGCCAGAGGGGAACTGAACAACAGCTGAGTACAGTCTAATAATTTACACTGGGGAAAGCCCTTGGAATTCAGAGGCACACTGCCCAGCTGGAGAGACAAATCTAATCTCTGCTAATGATGTTCCTCCCTCTCTTTCCTATCAGGGCTGGGCTTTTTACACATGTGCACGTAATTATATATGCACACTCAGAGTCCAGTGAAGCCAAACAACACAGCACCAGGATTAAATTACACAGTAAGACTTCCAGGCGTCATCTGGCTTCTATATCCTGTCCAATAAATGCTGTCCATGGTTCACGTTGTAGAGCTGTTAAAGGTCTCAAGAGTTTAAAACCATATACAGCTAAATACTGAAATTCAAAAAGTGGTACATTTATGGTTTACTTGAGACCCAATAGAATAAGCATCTTAAATTGGTTAAAATAGGCAAATACATATTAGGAGACAGATACATGGACTTTGTCCTAAAAAGGACTTGAGACTGTTGACAAAAATGCACATAATACAAGAGGTAAATAGATAAAGGGAAAATAAGACTGAAGGGTAAAAAAAAAAAATGCCAAAGTAAAACCAGTGAACAAAAATAATTTGTATGCTAACAACCATTAAAAAAGGTACAAATCTGGACCATAGCTTTCTATGGATCAAATGAAAGAGAAAGATACAATTAATTATTCAAGTAAGATAAAAACACACCAATTGTCCAGGAGAAGCAGTTTTTACTTGTACTAAGTCCTGTGAGGCCTTTCTTCCATGGATCCGCACAAAACGAGGAAGAAAAACAGCCTCAACAAATACAGTAGCATCTTTCCTAAGACAGTTTTCAGGGCCCCTCTCCCTACAAGATGAGATTCTCGGGTATTCCAGAACAGCAATGCTTACAGTAAGGGATTCCAAGCAAATAGTGCTTAGAAATTCTGATTTAATCCAGAAGGGCATGGACTACACCTTCTTCAGGAAATCCTCTCCTTATTTAGTATTATTATAGTATTATTTAATATTACTATTTAATAATAAACCATTATTAATCATGCTCAAGCTTTCAAAAAATCTGAGTAGCTGTTTTCTATTCTCTGGCAAGGACCTGGCAAGGAAATATTCTTGGTTTTCTTATAAGGGGTAGACCCATAAGCTTTAACAATCAACCAAGAAGAAAGAGCTGATGCCCTTCTATGAAAATTCAGGAATCTGACCCAAATCAGTGCCTTAAAAACCTCAGTTCTACATAGAATTAGGCCAAGAAAAATAAGCCTGACTGTGTGGTTATTTTTTATTATAACTCATAACATGCTTCATGCTCTGATGAAACTTTATTTTTTTTCAGTGTTTTTAGAAGTATTTTTATACAAAGCCCTTTGCAAATACCAACAATTATTTTTTAAAAAGAATGAAGCAATTCAATAGTTAATAGCTCTGCTGCTCTACTGAGTAAATGGGGAGGGGGGTGTGAGTCACCATCTGGGGCTATAAATTATAATCCTGCTACATGGTAATGGACAGAGGACTGATCCATGAAGCTCCCCTAGGAGAATCCATCTATCAGTGCAGCCATCCATAGAAGGGACTGAAGCAAAGGGCAGCTCCAGGTCCAGACAAGGGACTCTGCTGCAGCAGAAGGACACACAGCTGGCAGGTTTTCAAAAGCAACTCTCAGACACCACCTCCCCCCTTCACCCGACCCCCACACCAAATTTCTGAATTCAGAAAATTATAGGGAGAGTTCTCCTACTTTAAATATTGGCAAATAAAGGGAAGTCAAGGATTTGAGAAGCTCTGGGCAAAAAGAAGTTCTCAAGTGAAAGAGACAAACAGTAGGTTCCGAGATGTTTCATCTACCTTTAGTGAACTTACAAATATGTCTCGAAAAGAAAAAGGTGACGTTATATACCACAGAATGAAAACAACTGAGAGGAGCGCCTGGCTGCCTCAGTCATGTAGAATATGCAACTCTGACTCTTGATCTAGGGGTCATGAGTTCCAGCCCCACATTCAGTGTACAGATTACTTAAAAAATAATAATAAGGGACGCCTGGGTGGCTCAGTCAGTTAAGCGGCTGCCTTCGGCTCAGGTCATGATCCCAGGGTCCTGGGATCGAGCCCCGCATCGGGCTCCCCGCTGAGCGGGGAGCCTGCTTCTCCCTCTCCCACTCTCCCTACTTGTGTTCCCTCTCTCGCTGTCTCTCTGTCAAATAAATAAATAAAATCTTTAAAAAAAATAATAATAATAATAATAAAATCTTAAAAAAAAAAAAAAAAAAGGAAAAGAATACTACTGAGAAGTTAACCTAGCAAGAAGCTTCACGATTTTGCATGAATATGCTTGTGGAAAGTTGCACACCCCCAAACAAGGTGCCCTAGTGGCTGATAATTCTCTTCTGCCTCTTACCTCAGCCTAAGGGTTTAGTTGCTTTGGACTATTTCCTCCAAATATGATAATTTCAAAAATGGTATAAGCAAGTAAAAAGAAGACTGAAGATAGGAATGATCCTAATAAGAAGGAAAACAGTGCAGAGAATCAAGTTTATAAAATTAATCAGAAAATTACAAGTGGAAAGAAAAACTTAGGATACTTTTTGAGGTCTTACATTAAACCTCAAAGGGCACCTGAGATCATTCTTAGAAAGAGAATACAAGTGGGGCGCCTGGGTGGCACAGTTGGTTAAGCGTCCGACTCTTGATTTTGGCTCAGGTCATGATCTCGGGGTCCTGGCACTGAGCCTCGTGCGGGGCTCCACACTGTTATGTCTGAGCCTCGTTTGCCTTCAGTCCATCAGCTGCAATGGCCCACTTTGCCTCTTGTGGGCCAGGTTTGGTGCCGAGCCTGCTTAAGTTTCTCTCTCTCCCTCTCTCCCTGCTCTGGCTCTCTCTCGCATGCGTGTTCTCTCTCTAAAAAAAAGAGAGTAGGGGCACCTGGGTGGCTCAGTCGTTAAGCGTCTGCCTTCGGCTCAGGTCGTGATCCCAGGGTCCTGGGATCGAGCCCCACATCGGGCTCCCTGCTCCACGGGAAGCCTGCTTCTCCCTCTCCCACTCCCCCTGCTTGTGTTCCCTCTCTCACTGTGTCTCTGTCAAATAAATAAATAAAATCTTAAAAAAAAAAAAAAAGAAAGTACAAGTTAGAAGTGCTAAAACAACTGGTTTTTTTTTTTTTTTTCTATGTTGCTTAAATACCTAAAGCTTAGACCTATCACATCTTCTAAGATACTTACGGCCTTTTAGGGACCTTCTCACATTAGCTCTCACCACAGCTATCTGAGAAAGGCAGTCATCAGATTTACCACTGAAATCACGAGAGGGCATGGAAAAATTCTCATTTCTGTGAGGAAGGTGGTTGCTTATCTGATATCTGCTGTTCAGCTCATTCATGGATTCAACAAATTCTTTGCTAATCCCCTAGGGTGCTGGCCCTGTCAAGCAATAACGAGGATGCAAAGATGAACAAGATGGTGGACTTCTGCTCTGGAGGAGCTTACAATCTATTAGAGGAGAAATATATAAATAAATGATTACTATGTAGCACGAGAAGCTCTCTCAGAAGAATGGGTACAAATTTTGAAGTTTGAAGAAGAGAAAATTGCTGTCCAGGATGAATAGGGAAGGGGTATAAAGAATATCAGCCCCCAAAAAATATCAGTCAGAGGAATGTGTGAAAGAAACCATGTGGTTATCTGGGGAGAGGCGAAAATGCCAGCAGGTACTGGAGGGTGGTGTTGAGAGATGAGAAGATAAGGCTGGAAAGGTAGATTAGAGGATTGCTTTTGTTGGGTTTTTTTTTTTTCTCCTATGGTCAAAGAAGCATGGAGAGGTGAAGGGAAGTGGTGTGATTAGATTTGAAAGATGATTCTGTTTAAGGGGAGAAGATGTATGGATGGATGCTAAAGTACGGGGAAAGCTACTATGGAGAGACTGGGAAGAATTTGAGAGTTATTTTGAAGACAGAATTGACAGGACATCGTGACTAGCTGGGTGTGATGGTCAGAGAGAGTTTTCTAGTGAGGAGGACTGGGTGTTACCACTAATCAAGACAGAAGATCCAGAAAAGGTGACAAGGTGAAAAACAAACTGAGGGTTCTAGAGGGGAGGGGGGTGGGAGGATGGGTTAGCCTGGTGATGGGTATTGAGGAGGGCACGTTCTGCATGGAGCACTGGGTGTTATGCACAAACAATGAATCATGGAACACTATATCTAAAACTAATGATGTAATGTATGGGGATTAACATAACAATAAAAAATTAAAAAAAAAAAGAAGGTGGGAAATTCAATGAGAAGGTAACAAGTTAGGGTTTCCACTTTCACATATTCTATCAGGCAAAGCAGCAGGAAATGGAATAAGGAAGTAGCTAAACTGAAACTGGGACAAAGGGCTGCGAATACTGTTGGGGAGACAAACATGATAGAAAAGTTTCACGTAATTATTATACTCACATCAGGAGAGTCATACATTTTATGGACTCACTTCACCCTTAGCTTGGTGCCAAGGGTTATTTTATATTTTCCTTTCTTTCACAATCCTCCCCAATCTACCAAAAGCTCTTCACCATTGCCCACACCACACACCACATACACAAATAATCCCCTCTTACCCTTTCCTAAATCCAAGGGTGTTCCTTTCTTCAAATCAGTCCTGTCTTCCATGAGCCACTTTCTGGGTCCCCTCAAAAAATCAGTGATGGGGGCACCTGGGTGGCTCAGTCGTTAAGCGTCTGCCTTCAGCTCAGGTCATGATCCTGGGGTCCTGGGATTGAACCCCGCATTGGGCTCCCTGCTCAGCGGGAAGCCTGCTTCTCCCTCTCCCACTCCCCCTGCTCGTGTTCCCTCTCTCGCTGTGTCTCTCTCTGTCAAATAAATAAATAAAATCTTTAATAAAAAAAAAATCAGTGATGGCTAATGGGTACAACAGTGAACACAGATAACAAACTACTTTTATCATTAAGGTCAAGTCCATATTCCCATTAGTTATTTACACCTTTATTGTTTCATTCCTTTATCTAAACTTCGAATAGAGCACATCTGAATAGAACACTACTTCTGAGTGCTAATGACCATCAACAATTAGGACCGTCTAATGTGGGCACCATTGTTCCAAAGGCCTTTCAGAGCAGCTACTATTTCTATGACTATCAGAGTATATTTGCATTGACCCTGAGAGTTTAGGTCCAAGAGAAAATGATTCTGATTCTGCATAAATCTGCAAGGGGTAGGAAGCATGACTGCACAAGCACAAGAAAAGACGTTAGTACTGCAATTCAACAAACATTTCCTGAGCGCCTGCTGAGTACTGGGTGCGTACTTAAAAGCTATGTGGGGATATAAAGATGTAAAGATGGCATCTTCTTTATCTTTTGGTATGCCTTAGATATTCCATAATGAAAACCAATGGTCCTTGCTCTTGAGAACCCAAGTCCCGTAGGGAAGATAGTCACAAACACAAATGAAGGCAGGCCATAATAACTGCTTATGACGGAGGTGCAAAGTACAGTGGGATAATAAATAATAGATTCATCTTTCTGCTTTGGGGAACAAGAGTCTGTTCATCTGTCTTCACAAGGATAAGAGACCAACAGTTTGAAATTTGGGGAGCAAATGTCTTTCTTGTTGATGCAACTGACAAGCCTTAATATTTTTGATCTATAACAGACAAGGAATTGAGGTTAGCCCGTTGGATGACAGGCCCAAAGCTGCTGCCAGGTCCTCCCTCTGAGGTCTTGGTTATTTCTTCGAACAGAGAGCACTGCTTGTCAGCGCTTTACTACAGCACACCAATTCCAATGTTCCTTCCCCCAAATCTGTCCACACGTCTCAGATCCCTGAGTCTATCGGTTTCTCCCATCATAGCCAATCAGTGTTCTGTCTTCCTCTTCACCACCCATCCCACATACAGGACAAGGGGTCATCCTAGAGCTTCCAGCAAGTAATTTCACAGGACAAAAAAAAAAAAGGCTGCAGCTTCCCTTTAAATGCAGTCCTTCCAGAAGGCAGGAATAGGCCAGGCAACCTTTCAAAGTCCCCTTGGCATATGGGCAGGCTCTACTCCTGTCTTATCCTCATTGCCACTGACAGGCCTGGGACCAAAGCCTGACAGGAATAGAAAAAAGCCCCTGGCTCCAGTCCACTCCCCAAACCTCATGTGAGGCAGAAAAATGTGGTTTTGTGTCTTTTTTGGCCATGTGACTTCTTAGATATAAGAATCAGGCTGATGACTTCTTCCCCCCCACCCACCCCCCCCAAAAAAAGGAAAGCAAAGAAAAAAGGTCCGGTTCAAAACAGTGAGTTTCTCATGAAGCTTTAAGGAGATGTTTGTACATAATTATAAGGAAAGATTTAGATTTTCTCCACCAAAATCAAAATAAATTTATCTATATTACAACATAAATATTGGCCATGCTAAAATATGCTGCATACTAAAGCATTTATATATTGTATAATAGCATTAATACTACTCAGCATTTATGACTTCAGTAATTTTGCAGTTTAATGATTTGGAAAGAAGCTACCAGGAATCAGGAGTCCCACCTGTGTCATAAATTAGTTGTTTAGCCTTGGGCAAGTCACCTAACCTCTATGGGCCTTAATATCCTCATCTGCAAATGGAAGGAATTGAACTAGAATGGTCTCTAAGATCCCTTTTAGCAAAAACAAAAACAAAAACAAAAAACCATTCTGTGAATATAAAGCATCAAAACAACCAACAATGCAAACGGATATATCAAAACTGATTCGCTCTCCCCATAACTGGAAATGTTCAATCTATTAGAGAAATTATAAGATTCCTGCTTTAGTAAAGAAGATTGAACCAAATGACCTCTCCTATGTCTTTCAGCTGTAAGATTCTCTCACGTTACAGATTACTTTTGGAGATTATAAAACAATTACAGAATAAGATTAATAGTAAAGGGGGGGGAGGAGAACACCATCTTCTAGGTACAGTACATGTTTGCTGTTACATTAACAGAGCAATGACAGGTATAGCAAGTCACTGTGTAGCTAATAGGGACTGTTTGTCTTGGGCCAGGTTGCTAGGTGGTGTAAATAACTCTGCAAACACAACACCCAGCAATGAAAAGTTCTAAATGCCTTCAGTCGCTCCAAAGTGAGCATATAGGATTTCATCACATAAAGCCTTCTGACTGCCAGTCAGAAATACTAAGGAAGGACAGAAAAGGATCACAATTGGCTCTCATTTGTCTGGGGGCATACAGACACTCCCTGCAGCGTGCTCCATTACCCTATGTTCTTAGGGACGTGCATCAAAAGAATGGCAAAAAATAGCAATAATCACTGCGTTATCTTACATTTATATATGGAGCTCAGTTTCCAAGGTAATGCCATATATTTGAATTTCCTTTGAGCCCCATAGGAGACCTGTGAGGTGAACAGAGCAGTTATTACTGACCCTTCTCCGAGGAAAACTGAGGCTTACCAGGGTTTAGTAACATTCCCCTTTCCCAATAGTGGGAAATGGATCAAATCCTCATTATATCACTTTCAACTCCTTGACATGCTTTTGTCACAAGAGGTCTGGCAGGATATATCTATCTGTTTATGATTTCAGTATATTTGCATATTTCAGGAAATGGCAGAGGCATAGAATATTCTTATGGAATTTGAGGAAATGATTTTTAAAAAGGAAACCAACAACAATCCTGAATTGTAATGGTATTTTCAAAGCTGAATTAGAAATAGATGTTAAGTGGCACCTGGGTGGCTCAGTTGGTTAAGTGTCTGCCTTTGGCTCAGGTCATGCTCAGGTCCTGGGATTGAGCCCCGCCCACTGAGCAGGGAGCCTGCTTCTCCCTCTGCCCCTCGCCCCCCGTCCCAAATAATTAAAAATCTTAAAAAAAAAAAAAAAAAGAAATAGATGTTAAATTCAAAATGCCTGTTGAATCTGAGAAATAAAGGGAACCAAAATGCTATAACTAACCAAACCCAATTTAAGTTGTAATATAGCAATGTGATTCTAGAAACATGTAATGGTAAAGGTTAGTATACTGGGAAGAAAGAAAAGCAAAGGATTTGAAATAGGTGGTAAACATACCAAGAAACAAATACTTTTTTACAGAAATTATATTTAAAAAAACTAAGTTTAGGTTGGACTAGAATTAAGCAAAGGATTTAAGTCCTAAATATATTCCATGTTAAAATAGAGGCAGATTTTGGTATAAAGTAAGCATCTAAAAGCTTTAAGCCTTAGAAGAAAAACATGCTAACATCTGTTAAGGCACCTACTATGCTTCTACTTTTTATATACTTTATCTCATTTAATCTTTATATCTTCATGGAGGTCAATATTATCACCATTTTATAGACAGAAAACTGAGGCTCTGAGAGGCCAAATAACTTGTCCAAGGTCACACAGTTAGTGGATGGCTTGTTAGGTCTATTTGATTTCTAGCTGGGTCCTTTTAGAAGGTTACCTCTCCCTAAAAAAGCATATCTAGGGGAGCCTGGGTGGTTCAGTCATTAAGTGTCTGCCTTCAGCTCAGGTCATGATCCCAGAGTCCTGGGATCAAGCCCCACATCGGGCTCCCTGCTCAGCGGGAAGCCTGCTTCTCCCTCTCCCATTCCCCCTGTTTGTGTTCCTTCTCTCACTGTGTCTCTCTCTGTCAAATAAATAAATAAAATCTTTTTAAAAAAAAGCATATCTAAAATTTGCAGTTATATTTGTTTCCTGGAACCATAAGAAATTAAAAAATAAAGAAGCACCTTTTCATCTCTCCTAAAAATTGGTAGGCTGAAAATTCCATGAGGTTGTAACTTAACTCACTCATCCTAGTGACATGAGCTTTAGAGTCAGAAGAATTGGGTTTGAATCCTAGAATCCTTATATAAGCAGCTATATGATGTCGAGTAAGCCCTCAAGTTCTTCAGGCTGTAATCCAATATGTTAGTCTTTCATTCTATCTATTTATGAAATATCATTACTGGATGTTATGGTAGACATCACAGGGACAAAAAAAGATACATAAGACTTTCTCTGTCCTCAGAGTTTATTTGCATTAAATCGATTTAGTTAAGTCAAAATCACTTTCTACATTCTTAACACCATTCTTTTAGACTTCTACTCCAAGCAAGGAGGTACGGAGAGGCAAGTGCCCAGAGGGACATAAGATAAAGGAAGAGTTCTAACGTGGACGCTACAGATCAGAGGACTACTGGGAATAATTCTTCAAACCTTATAGCCAGCTAATCCCACCCTGCATCACATTCCTGTTCTCCTTTGTTACTGCCCAAGATGTAAGTAAGCAACTCCAGCTGAGAGTCTCAACCCTGTACTTTTCTGTGCATCCTCTTCCCTGACCCAATCTCCCACTCTCTCTTCCCTCTGAAACTTTCCGATTGGCCCCTCTTGTTCCATTTTCAACTTCTTGGCTGCATGCTCCCTCAACTTCCTTGAATGAATGAAACGGCACAGTTGACTTTTCTCTTTTCCTCTTCACTTACCATCACCACATCTAACTAATCATCAAAGTCCTGTAGATATTTTCTTGTCAGGGAAAATTGTCAAAGACTTTGAAATGGGCAAAAATACTACCGGGTATCCTTGCCTAAGGCACCACTCCCAGTTTACAGGAGACTTTTCTTGGCTTTGAGATATTTACAGCCAAAAATTGTAGCAAACATCTAGTAATGCAACTGATTCTTGTCCATAGGAATGTAAATGAATCATGTCTGGTGGAATGCAGTGGATTATTAATGCTCTTTGGATATTGATTGGTTTTGCCCCTAGTTACACATTCATTTTGGCACGCCATCATTCCTTATTGTCTATGTATATACGTGCTCTTGGAATTTTCCTTCTAGCATCTTACTGGTTCCCTCATTAATTAATGAGTTAAGTACAATATTTGACACACATTCATTTTATATGTATATAAATCATTATTTTACCCCCTTTAAAAAAGTATCCTTTAACATTCTGAATATCTCTTTAAATTTATGCACTTCTTTCCATCGCAATAACCCTTCCTAGCACAGCTCATCTTCACTGTTGCCTAGATTATTTTAACAATCCCCTAATTGTAGCCTTGTCTCTAGTCTCTCCATCCTATTCCATTCTCTCCATAGCCAGAGTGCTTTTTCTAGCATGTAATTCTGAACATACAACTTAACTTTGTAAAATCTCCTGCTCCTAGAATCAAGTCCAACCCTCTTGGCCTGATTTGCTTCTCTAGCCTCATGTTTGGGATACAGCCCTGCAATTCACATTTCAGTTCTCGGAATTCACTGCCCTCTCTCTTCTGGGCACTTGTAGTCCCCTTTGCATGCAATGCATTCTGTACCACCGTCTTCCCACCCATCTCTTGATTGTTCTTTAGGGTTCATGTTCCTGGATCACTCAAGTCTGGGTGAGATGCCCCACTTACGTCCTCCTCTAGCAGCCTATACTCATTGACCCCTTGACCCCCTCCCCCCACAACACATATTTCTCTACTATAATGACTCTTTGACTAGCTCCCCTATTAGACTGTAAGTTCTGTGAAGGCAGGAGCCATAGCTGGGTTGTTCACCACTATATCCCAGCACATGATACAGCATCCAGCACATAGTTGTCATTCAAGAACATATGCTGAAAGCTGTGTTCTCCACAGGGTCCCAGGATAATAACAGGAACTTTCCTATACAAATCCTTCTGTGACCCACCCCACCCCTCCCCCACACAAAAAGCATAGGTTACACTCAAATAGAATGCGTGTACTTCAGTTTTAGGCTTTTATTTTATGGAGTCAGAGTGAAATATTCAACTCATTTGCTTTTTAAATCGTGAACAGTTCCATAAAATGGCCATTCCTAGGAGAGATGAAAGACAGTTTTTACTTTCTCTATGGCAAGAAAAAGGGAATGGGAGAAGAAAAAAAGCATGAGGAAGGAAAGAGAAGGCCAGAATCACGTGAAATGACCACAGCACACACGCTCAGCCTTTTGTCGAACACTCATTAGGTTCTATAATGACCCTCATTATATCCATGGGGGGAAACTTAGAAGTGTTCAGTAACTTAAAGGGCATAGATAGCTAATAGATGGAACTGCCACGACTCACCTCTCTGACTTCAGAAGCCAAGCTATTAATCACGTTGAAAGAGTGGAAAACAGAAGTTAGAAAAACTATGTTTAGGCAAGATAAATTATTGACAAAGCTTGGTTTCAGTAGTACCTACCAAGTACTTGGTTTACCTTTGCTAGGGGTTTGCAATTCTAGATTTCTCTTTGATATTCACATGTAACTTGGAACAATTTTGAGTGATTTAACACAAAGAACATACTCTCTTACACTAATGTTAGTAAGGTCTTTCTTAAGAAGGCCAATTCCTTGGGGCGCCTGGGTGGCTCAGTCGTTGGGCATCTGCCTTCGGCTCAGGTCATGATCCCAGGGTCCTGGGATCGAGCCCCGCATCAAGCCCCACATCAGGCTCCCTGCTCGGTGGGAAGCCTGCTTCTCCCTCTCCCACTCCCCCTGCTTGTGTTCCCTCTCTCCCTGTGTCTCTCTCTGTCAAATAAATAAAAATCTTTAAAAAAAAAAAAAAAAAAGACGGCCAATTCCTTACCCAGAGTGTGTTGCCTCTGTCTCTAAAGGAGGCGAAAAGGTGGTCCCTCTTACTATCTTATAACTCTGAAAGTACTAGTAAGACACACATTTTAGAGTGTAACATTATAAAAGCAAATTAATGGTATTACAAAAACTCGAGAAATAGAGAAAAAAATAATTCTATCACCTTAACTCAAAAAATTTTGGCATACTTCCTTCAATTTTTTACTTGAAAAAATCGTAAACGTAACTCTGTGCTACTCTTGAAATTTTGACTCCAGTCTCTTTTCTCTTACCAAAACATCATACACATTTTTCATTTGCGCAGATTACATCATCCTCATTTTAAAATGGCAGCATATATTCTATTAATTGGCTATTAACTATAGTTGACTCTGGTTATTTTTCTTGTTCCATAAAGTCACTGCGAACAGTGGATTAGTGGATCCTGAACCACACAGCTCCTAGGAGAAATACGGGGGTAGGTTTCTGGTCACAACATTTTGTCAGCTGATCAATACATAACCTTGTTTTATGTGTGTTTCTATTTAAAGACACTTTACTTGATATACATTGTTGATTCATTAATGCTGAATTCATGGCCAATGGCACAGTAATCATGCCTCAACGAAGCATATTTTCTCTGTAAGGCATATCACAGCCTTCTTGCACCTAGGAATACTGGGCAACACTTCAGCACTATGCTTGGGGCTATTTTAAACAGCAAAATCACCAACAAAAAGCACAAAAATGAAAAACACAGCACCAAATCGACTTTAAAAAAAAAAAGATTTATTTATTTACTTGAGAGAGAGAGAGCATGGAGGGACAGTGGGAGAAGGAGAGAAGCAGACTCCCCGCTGAGCAGGGAGCCTAGGGCTTGATCCCAAGCCCCTGAGATCATGACCTGAGCCAAAATCAAGAGTTGGTGCTTAACCAACTGAGCCACCCGGGTGCCCCATGAAATTGACTTTGAGAAGGCACTTGTTTACAGTATGAATGTTGAAACATGAAGGGAGAGAGCATCACCTTGCTCCATCTGAACTGGGAGTGTGTATTTCAGGCAACTCAAATTTTTCTCTGTTTTGCACATGTCTGTCTGTGAATGACTGTAAAAGCACCCCAAGTATTGATTTGGGGGTTAAAAATAAATTTTAGTGAGTAGGTGAATTAACAAATACACAATCTGCAAATAGTATCAACTGTATTTTCCTACTATTGAACAGTTGGGCTATTTTTCCTATTAAAATAATACTATGATTAAATCTTTAGGCCTCAAACTTCCTCCTCTTTTAGGAGTATTTCCTTAGGAACTACTGGGATAGTTACAATTTTGGCAAAGCCTACTCAGTGCAGTTCTTGGAACGGCTCATGTCGAGATTCTTCAGATCCTCACTACTTTCAAAGTGTGGTCCAAGGACTACTGACATCAGCATCACCAGCATTAGAAATGCTGACAAAAATCACCCAAGACAAAGTGAATCAGAATCTGGTTTTTAACAAAATCCAAGGTGATTCCCTCGCACACGAGCAGTCTGACAAGACCCACTATAAACCAAGGATTCTCACACTTGAGTACTCAACAGCATCACCCAGCCTGCTTGTTTAGACACAGCTGCCTGGGCACCCCCATCCCCAGCATCTGATTCAGAACATCTGGGGAGTGGCCTGAGAATCTGCATTTCTAACAAGTTCCCAGGTGATACTGATGGTCCTGGTTCTAGGACCACACTTTGAGAACCACTGTGTAAGCTGCTTCATGAGTAGGTCTCTTGCAGGATTTAAACTTGCAGTTTTTAAACCGGTAATACGTCTTTTTTGCAGGGAGGGCGGGAAGGGTGGGAAAATAATCGATACATAGCTCATCAAAAGAAATGCACACCAGGGGCACCTGGGAGGCTCAGTCAGTTGAGCGTCTGCCTTAGGCTCAGGTCATGATCTCAGGGTCCTGGGATCGAGCCCCGCATCAGGCTCTCTGCTCAGCTGCAAGTCTGCTTCTCCCTCTCCCTCTGCCATCTCTCTCTCTCATAAATAAATAAAATCTTAAAAAAAAAAAAAAAAAGAAAGAAAGAAATCCACACCAGGTTTTGTGGAGGCGAGCTAGCTAGCCAGGATGGTTAGACCTAGTCATGGTTGGTGGGGGGAGGCCAATATGGTTGGGTCAACTGAGAAATAGAAATAAAGAAAAAAAATTGTTTTTTTTCTCTTGTTATTTGGTACTTTATACAAAATCTAATATTAAAGTATCTGAAAAAAACTTATTGAGTAGTTTTTCACAAACCATATTTTATGAATTATATACAAAATAGGATAATCTGAAGAATCTGCTTGGTAAAAAGTGTCAAAGAATTTTTTTTTTTTTTTACTTTTTTAGTTTCCTGTGACAATACATAGTAATGAAAGGATAAGTCCCCAAACCAGGCCCACAAGCTTAGTTTGCTTTGGCAAATCCTTAGCTGCAACCACCCAGGAATAAGCCAGAAGAGATTTGTCTTAGAAGATGGAAGCCCTGAGACTACAGTTTCCTCATTCTGAGCCTTCAGGTCAATCCCCATGCATAATTGTTCTCTGGCATAAAGACATCTCTGGGTACAAGCCATATGCATCTCAGGTAAATCACAATTACCATTTCACATTGCTCTTGAGCTTGGCGAAGATTTAATGAAGTATAGTCAGTCTCCTGGATAGGTACTCCCTTGGAGTGACTCCCTTTCCCTTACCCTAGGGGACCTTCTTGCTCTGCATTAATAATGAGGTTCTCTTGGTCATTCCTTTTCCCTTTCCAGACTTGGTCCAAGGCTTTTAGAATCTGGGTGGCTAGTTGTTCTTTGGTTTTTAAAACCATGCCACAGCCTTTTTAATAGTTAGCAGGAAAAAGACGGAGGCCATTTATAAGACCATCTGTGGCAAAAGCAGTTTGACTCTAACAAAAGCCAGTATCAAAGGTGTAAGGTTCAGTTAAAGGAAGCCCTTATCAGTGTAGATAACCTTGTGATCAAAGGAGAACCGGTGATGGGGAGTGAGTACTGTTTCAGTGTTACGATATTTTCTCCAATCAGGGCTTCTGCCATAATAGAAAACATAAAGGATTATGTGATTGTTTCTCTTTCTCGAAGAAATCTACTCTGGTCTCCAGGTCTCTGAGAATACTTAAAGGTTAGATTAAAGCCTGGCTTTGATCATTAACATAAGCAGTATAAAGCAAATGTTCAGTTATTTTTGATTAGGCAAACAGATGGAAGGGGTTCTGTTCAAAAATGGCCAGAAACAGGAGGAGGAAGATGGGGGGTGGGGTGGGGAGGGGGAGAACCTGGCAAAGGAGTACAGTTTCTTTTCACATTGGCTCCTGAGCCCTAGCTGCTGCAATATCAGGTGGGTATCTCCCAGGAGTTTCTATGCTTAGCAAAGGTTTTAAATGAGTCTGTACTTTTAGGCCTAGAGAGTAGTGACTGAAAATATCCAAAGGTATGTTGCATCTGTTTCTTCTTAGTGTGCATATGTATTTGAATTTGTTCCGTGAGAGGAAATAATTGGTGAGTAATTAGTAAAATGTTTAATCTCACTTTAATCAAAAGATTATCTTCCCTGGAAAAAGCAACCATGGCTTTGTATTTTGGTGGGCTTGATCTCACTAGTCTCAATTATCTGTGGTTACCTGCGCCTCCGGAGAGCCTCATGCGTCCCATCAGAGGCAGACAGGACAGCTACCACGAATGCAGGCACAGTGCCTCGGGGTAATAAGAAGCCTCGGTGGGCTTATTTTGCAAATTGAGCCCTCTTTAGTAATAGCAACTGTGACAGGCCTCTTTAGGACTCTAAATGAGTCTTTTTTTTTTTTTTCCTCCATTCTGGCTCCCAAATCCATTGTCTTTGATTTAAGATGGAAACTGCTCTCCTCACTGCCACCTGCCCATGGTGAACCATCAGCCCAACCACAGGCTCCCTGGGCTCTGTCTCCCCATCCCCCACCCCTTTCTTTTTTCTGTCACCTTTCTCCAGTCCTTTGTCTTTGACTATTTCCTAAGCCTTTTTTCTACTTCTCTGGCCTTTTTGGAATTTAGAGTTTCACTAAAATGTCCTCCTAGTACTGCTCAACTATTATCCCAGCCCAGGAATTCAGTACAAATTAGCAGATTGAAGACAATTACCATCTGTCATTGGGAAATCCTACATCGTTTTTCCCTAATTTTTAAACAACTAAAATTGCACATTTACTACACCTTCTCTGTAATACATGATTGCGTTTTGCAAGATGGTTTTACCACACTGGTACACACACAAGTATTATTACCAAATGGAACCCACCATCTGAAATTATTATAGCTGTTAGGACTAGACATGAGGCCTCTCTGCTTGACTATTATACAAATGAAAAAGAATACAAGAAAAATTCTAGACTGATGAAATGAACACTAAAATGGAAAGGATGTTTTCTGTTTTGCAATTTTTACAATTTATCTTTTTCCTTGACAAAATCTGCAAACTCAAAACACCAATCCATCAACCAACTTGTTATTTGGAGAATTCCGGGAAGAATAATTTTCAAAAGCTGGCAAATCTCATACAAAATACCAAAATCTTATTTTTTTCACAAAAATCTTATTTTTTTCAAAGACTGGTTGTACCATTTATGGATTTAGTGGTTCTCATTTTCTTATTTAATATAGTCTTTCACCCTTCATCATGCTTCAGCCTGATTTAAAGAATGATAGGAGGTAGTGAGAGATGGACAGAAGCAGCCGGTGTGATCACTTTGCGGGGCTCCATGACCTGGGATCATGACCTGAGCTGAAGGCAGACACTTAACCAACTGAGCCACCCAGGCGCCCTGAATTTTGCTTCTTAAGAGCACTAAAAAAGGTCAGATCAAGGAAAGGCTGTAACACACAACCAAACTAAGGTTATTAGATTATCTGTTGCCATATTCCCTATTAGCCCAGACCACCAAATCACCAGTCTAATGGAAGCTCTCTCTTGACCACAAAGAATAATGGCCAAGACAAGTGACCTTTATATGGTCCTGCCTAAAGGTGGCAAGGTCAGATCTCATCAGGATTCTATTTCCTGCTTATGAGGAAGTCCGTGGGCAAATCTCAAAGTGACTTAATCTTTCTGTGTCTCACCCAGATATCTCCATCTGAAACACTCATGACATTTTCCCCTCCTCCTCAGCTGTAGCAGTATCCCAATGGAGGCTAAACTTCTAGAAAAGTACTATGAAAGAACTGGAGTAAAAGTAGATTTTAACCAGATTGTCTTAGAAGTTGTCACTTGTCTGTTTGATGTTGGTAATAATGAGATTCCAAGAATGTCACAATGTTAGAGTTAGAAAGGACATTTGAGATCACTAAAAAAAGTCTTCATCTCATATTTTGAAATGAAAGCTGAAGACAAATTTTAAAGAATTTGAGAGAATTGTCTTGCCAAGGATGATCTGATATGGCTACAGAGGTACTTACTGCCTTAGTCCGATTCTTTTTCCATTGCATCTTTGTGCCTTATAAAGCAGGCAAATAGAAAGCACATTGATTTTATCCATTTTAAGTAATCTTTAAGATAAAGAAAGAAGGTAGGTATATGGTTGCATAAAAGAACCTCATTATTAAAAACTTTACAAAGGTTCGATTCATCCTCTGTTCACTGTGGTGCATGCGAATCTTCTGCTAAAGCGTAATAAGCAAAAGATATTTAAGCCTACACTGGTGGTTCTTTGCTTGCTTCATCTGAGAACTAGAACACATCCTCCTCATTGACTATCACTCACCATGCAGCAATTCTTGGTGGTGACATTATGAAAGGACATTCCCCCAGTCCCCCCCCCACACACACACATCCACCCCCATACTTAGAAGGATTTATCCTAATAGGGCAGCAAGCAAAATTTGAAAAAGTTTCCCAAATACCACCTCTGCTCTGGCCTCTACCCAGCAGAAAAATCATTAATCAAAAAAAAAAAAAGGGGGGATTCTCTACAATAAACAAATGTAGACCAAAAGGAAAGTGTCTACTCTGTGCCAGACATAGGCTATAAAGTGATGAACAAACAGTGAATACTAAATATTCACTCTGAGTTTTAGTCTTAGAGCAGCTCTCTTTGTATACCCATTGTGCCTGATTTGTCAACCACCGACCCCTGGGTTTGATAGTTCCTTAAGCTCTCTGAATCTCTCTGAATCTATATCCGCAAATACAGCATACAATGAAAAGTCCCTTTCTTAAATTTTAATTTATTTTAATTTAATTATTGTTTAAGTAGGCTCCACACCCAACACGGGCTTTGAACTCACGACGCTAAGATCAACAGCCGCATGCTCTACTGATTGAACCAGCCAGGCACCCTGAAAAATTTCCTTTTTGACTTTACCCCACCCCCAGCACACTTTATTCATCCCCCACCTTTACACTTCTCTTTAACATTTACCACTGCCTAAACTAATTTACTTCATTGTTTGTCTTCCCCAATAAAATAAGCCCCCAAGAGGGCAAGAATTTTTGTTTTTTTCCCCCTACTGCTGTGTACTCAGTACCTAGAACACATACTAAATGCTCAATATTTGTTGATTAAAAGAATGTCAACACTTCGACACCTACAAGTTCTATTTGATACATCCTCTTTCCCATGACAGTCTCCCCACTATCCCCTTCAATCATTCTCTCATCCCTAGTATACTGCTCCTCTGTCCTCTTAGGATTTTTCCTGCTGGCTATATCTAGGTATAGTGTAGTTAGCATGGGCTCCATGATTAACTGTCACATGACAATCTTCATTTACACACACCCTCTTATCTTCCACCGCACCTGCTGAACCAACACTTAACCCTATATTACCCCCACCATCCAACTTATCTTACTCCATTGTCCAGTCCAGAGCACTGCAAGAGAAGACCTTAGAGTCATGCTAGACCGAACCAATAACAAGTCAAGGTAGGCTTCAATGTTCAAAATCCACGGTATACAGAAGAAAGAGAATGGGGTGAAGAATTAGACCTGGATTTGAGAATTGGGTACAGGTGCACTGCCTCGTGTCTTTGCTGAGTCAGCAACCTTCCTGAGCCTGTTTTTTCATCTGTACAATGGGGGTAGTGTACCTACTTCATACCACGAGGATTATATTTTAAATGAAATAATGTATGTGAAAGCTCCCAAATTTCTAGGCATGTAGAAGTTGCTTGATAAGTGTCAGCTCCTTCTCTTCCTTTAATGTATCTCACTAACCTCTTTGAAAATGACTAACTACTACTTAGCAAGAAAATCCATGCTCTCTGCTATGAATCTTAATTTTCCTCTCTTCCCTCCTTTCCATATAGAACTCTATGTCTTCACTCTGTTTTCTTGATTCAGAAGTAGTGTCCCTCTTCTTTTCTAAAACTAGCTCTCTATCCATGCAAATAGTTTTTACCCTGGCTGCACATTAGAATCATCTGGGGAGGGGCGCCTGGGTGGCTCAGTTGTTAAGCTTCTGCCTTCGGCTCCCGTCATGATCCCAGGGTCCTGGGATCAAGCCCCACATCGGGCTCCCTGCTGCTTCTCCCTCTCCCACTCCCCCTACGTGTGTTCCCTCTCTCGCTGTGTCTCTCTCTGTCAAATAAATAAATAAAATCTTTTTAAAAAATCATCTGGGGAGCTTTTAAAAAAATGCAGATGTCTGGGTCCCACCACAGACCAATTAAATATGACTCTCTGGAGGCAGGAGCATGGTATCAGTATTTTTTTTAAGTTCCCTGGTAGGGTGCCAAGACAATTCAATGGGAGAGAGAACAGTCTTTTCAACAAATATTGCTGGAACTGGATATCCTCATTCAAAAGAATGCAGTTGAACACTTCCTTATACCATGCACAAAAATTAACTCAAAATGGATCATAGATATGAATGTAAGAGCTAAAACTATAAAGCTCTTTAAAAAATAGGGATAAATCTTCATAACCTTGGGTTAGGCAAAGTCTTCTTGGATAGGACACTAAGAGCACAAGCAACTACAACAAAAGTGAAGAAACTGAGTTTCATCAAAATTTAAAAATGTGGCGCTGCAAACAATATCAGCAAGAAAGTAAAAAGACAACTCACAGAATGAAAGAAAATATTTGCAAACCATATATCTGATAAAGAACTTGTAACTAAAACATATCAAAGACTCTTAAACTCAATAATAAAAAGAGAAATAAATTTTTTAAATGGGCAAAAGATCTGAATAGACATTTCTCCAAAGAAGAAATACAGAGGGCCAATAAGCGCCTAAAAAGATGCTCAACATCATTAACCATTAGGGGAATGTATACCAAAACCACAAGGAGATAGCACTTCAAATTCACTAAGATCCCTCTTATCAAAATTAGAGGCACTAAGAAGTGTTGCCAAGGATGTGGAGAGATTGAAAGCCTCCTATACTGCTGGTGGGAATGTAAAATGGTGCAGCTGCTTTGGAAAACAGTTTGGCAGTTCCTGAAAATGTGAAACATATAGTTATCATAGGACCCAGCAATTCCACTGCTAGGTATATACTCAAGAGAAATGAAAACTATGTTCACACAAAAACTTATATGCAAATGTTCATAGCAGCATTATTCATAACAGCCAAAAAGTAGAAACAACCCAAATGTCCATCAAGTGATGGATGGATCAGTAAAACATGGTATATCTGTACAATGGAATATTATTCCGCAATAAAAGGAATGAAGCCCTGATATATGCTATAACATGGAGAACTCTAAAAACCTTATTCTAAGGGAAAGAAGCTAGTCATGAAAGACTGTATGTTATGTGATTTCATTAATATGAAATGATCAGAATAGGCAAATCTCTGTATAAAGAACGAAGATTAGTGATTGCCTAGGGCTGGGGGGCTGAGGGGAAATGAGGAGTGACTGCTAATGTGTATTGGTTTGTTTGTTTGTTTTTTTACAATGATAAAAATATTTTAAAATTGATTGCGGTGATGGTTGATCAACTCTAAGAACATACTGAACAAACAGAGAGACAGAAAGTTCCCCCAAGTAATTCCAGTCTTTACAATACTATATATGTATGGTATCTTACCTTCTACATTCCTTAGGAGTAAATATGGCATCTTCTAAATCTTTCTCTCCTCCCATATTCTTAAGGAATAAGAGACACAGAGCAGGAGGGTGATAACTCTTAAATGACTTTTTTTTTTAAGTAAAGAGTGTTCTTGGTGAATGTTTTTTATTTTAATCAAAATTGCAAGAGTCAGGCTGCCACCTGGCAGCATCGGTCATCTTGGCTATCTTGATTCACTTGAGCTCCCCAAGCAATTAATTCAGCTGTAGCCCAGAGAGAGAGGGTAGGTAGACAGTGCAAACCAAACTGACCGGTTCTGCCATCCAAAGTACTGTTGTTCTGTCCTCTACCAGTGGATGTGGCCTCTGGTCCTTAGGAACCATGCTTTTGACAGTTCCCCAGGATAGGGCTCTGGTTTGACTGACTTTGTTTACTAAATAAATTAATTCCTACTTCTGGAGTAGCTTCAATTTTGAAACAGAAAGCCATCTATTGACAGTCACTGATACACAGGATTTTATTGTTTGATATTAAACAATTAAGAGTTATTGTTTTTTTTTTCCCCTACAAGTACACTATACAGGAAAATAAATATAATCTAGAATACAGCCACTAGGAGTGGAGAGAGAGGGAGATTCTATATCTACTCTGTGCCTTAAAGGGATAGTTTTACTTTAATAAATGCAAAGTGCGACTGTATTTCTTTCATGGAAATAAAGCCCTCTTGCCAAAACGTATAGAAAAGACAGAATCTGACGAACATTTCTTGAGTTAGATTATATAAACACATTAAAAAAAAAAAACCCTAAGAGTTCAGTCTTTTGATCTAGCAATGATCTAGACTTCAATAATTTGAAATAAGTTTGCAATTGCTACTTTCAACAAAGTCTGAAAGTATACAAAAGAAGAAAATGATGAAGTAAGCCTAGATGCTTACAAATACAGGGAAATTGTGTCATTTGTTCAACCCAGCATATAAAAAAATAGCAAAATATGAAGCCATAGTTGTCTGAGTAGAGGACAAAGATCTGATTTAGAATGAGGCAGAAGTTTTCCCTTCTATAGCTCTAGTGAGTTCAGTTGCACCCAGAAAAACAAAATGAATAAGGGCAATGCCAAGATGAGAAACAAAAGAAAACTCCAATTACCTCAGGTAATTTTGAATGAGTTTACAGTTGAAAGATTCACTAATAATCTTCAAATTAGATCATCTGAGTCCTAATTTAGAAGCCCTATTTCATGAGAAAAGATTATAATAGGAAAATCTCAAAACTAAGTATTGATTATACAAGGTAAACATGACAAGGCTGGATGATAAGAAATTAACAGACACATTTTGCTTTCCCTCTCACTGGAGAGGTGGACCAGGTACACGCTGCCAACTAGAATATAATTTGCTCAAGTGAGGGAGGTGGAAAATGCTATTAGGTTATCTAGGTTGAGGAGCTGCCCTGGGGCAGAACATGTCACAGTGTCCCATTCCTCTTCTTTATCATCCCAACTTTCACCAGAATATAATCCAGAACCTTGGAAAATAAATACGATCACAAATACTAACTTTTTGTTGAAACTCCAAGCAAAGTATCAAACCTTAACTTAATACATGGAACATATCAGAACTTTTCCATGTTTGCCAAGTACAGGGGGATAAACTATTTTCAGCTGAGAGTTCATCTTCAGAAAACACTCATATGCATTTCTATGCAATATAATTATGGAATATATTACGAAACCACTTCTTAATTTTCGTTCGGGGATATTTTACAGATCAGGATTTAAGGATCATTCCCCTTTTGCCTCTGGTGCAGGCTTTCAAGTTTTTGAAAATATAAATAAAAAGCACAGAGTGACAGAAAGAGCTGCAAAGATGTATAAATACACTCCTGTGACTCCCATAATAAAAGCTTTCGGGGGGGAAAAAAATGGTCGGACAAGTATTCATCTTCCCCAGATTGCAAGCTCAAGACCCTGACTGGTACACAATTATGAAACAAAGGGGAGGTGAAGGGTGACACACAACAGAAAGGGCAGCAGAAAGGAAGACCAGAGCTCAGCAGGCTAGAACCTGCTCCGTCTAGCTGGCCCGGCTTCCCCCCCAGCACCTTTCTGGTACCAGTTCGGGGCTTTGCCTCTCACGCGACCCACATCCTCTTCTCCGAGAAATGAATCTCCCTTTAAGGAAAGCCAAGCCAGCATCCAGAGGTAACGTGCAGAACCGTAAATGAAAAATGTCCACGTCTAGCAAGCAAGCAGACGAGCAAAGGGAAAACCAGCTGTCAGTTTCGAAGGCTCCGAGCTCTAACGGGGTTTCAGGTTACTCTTTCGCTCTGTCTTTCTCACCGTGTCTCCCTCAATAATATCAGCTTTCTAATCAACTCAAATCTCAAATACCTTCTCCATCTGTCCTTGTGAAATAAATGCTGATGAAACAGGAAAAAAAGAGTGTGATACTCACAACAATGAAGAATTCCTACACATGCCGTTCCATTTTCTTGCTTTAAAAAGATGGAAGGTTAATTTAAAAAGCCTTGCAGAATTAGAAAAATAAGGGGGAGGGGGATTCCACCCACACAATCCTCCAGCCCACCGCAAAGAAGCCCAAAGGCTTGCTGACGTCACAGATTCATGAATGGATGTAAATTGGGCCGGTTTAGGATTCCGCACAGACTTCGCTGTGGTGTGTGCCATGAAAAAGAAAGGGAGGGTCCAGAGCAGGCCGGACCAATAGGCTTCAGGCACTCATGGCCTGCCTTCTTTTAGGAGGAATCTGGTCAAAGAATAAACAGAGCCCGCCAATCAGGCGTCTGCCACTGCCTTAAGACAGACTGGCAGCTAGAGGGGGTGCGGGAAGGGAGGGGGGGGCGGGGGACGGGAGTGTGTGTGTGTGTGTGTGTGTGTGTGTGTGTAGCTGTGATAGTCATGAAAACATTATTATTGCTATTGAATGAGGGAATCAAAATAGAATTTCAGTGGAATTGGGGTTACCAAAAATGCATATAGAAGAATCACATTTTTATTCATTAGAGCTATTTTCTTTAACTCTTTTCTTGCTGTCCAGCAACGTGCCTGCTCCCAAGTGATAAAAACAAATCAAAGTCAGGGAAACAGTTCCTAAAACTAGTGACCAGTAAAAAATGTATGCCCTGCTCACCAAGGCTTGTAAAAGCAAAACAGTAGGGAAATATTAATGGGAATAACCTAGTGATTAAGAAATATAAATATATAAGACAATATTGCATAAATGTAATTATTTTTTAGAACAATATCATCTTGCTCACCTTTGTGATGCATCAAAGTGGGTGTGGAAGAGCAATGCTGCATTTAAATAAGGTACGTATTTCCTCATTAAGACACAGCTCCAAAAGAGCTCTTAATGATTCTTAGAGCAAATTTTGGTTTTAATAAGATGCCTTACTATAAACAGCAGAAACAGCTATATTAAATTCACCCAAGAGCTCATGACATTTAAATTTTTTTTCTAATTTAGGGGCGCCTGGATGGCTCAGTCGTTAAGCTTCTGCCTTCGGCTCAGGTCATAATCCCAGGGTCCTGGGATGGAGCCCAGCATTGGGCTCCCTGCTCAGCGGGAAGCCGGCTTCTCCCTCTCCCACTCCTCCTGCTTGGGTTCCCTCTCTGGCTGTGTCTCTCTGTCAAATAAATAAATAAAATCTTAAAAAAATTTTTTTCTAATTTAAATAATTTTACCAGCTTTATTGAGATATAATTGATATGCAAAGAAATGCACATATGTAATGTGTACTATTGGATGAGCTTAGAGTTATGCAAACATCCTCAACACCATCACCACAGTCAAGACAGTAGACATATCAGAGGGTTTTCTTGTGTTCCTTTGCGGGTTTTTTGGTTTGTTTTTGTGGTATGAATACTTCATGTGAGATCTACTCTCTTAGCAAATTTTGAAGTGCACAATATAAGACCACATTGTTAACTATAGGCACAATACTGTGGAGCAGATCTCTAGAACTTACTCGTCTAGTAAAACTGAAACTTTACACCCACTGAGTAACAACTCCTATTTCCCTCTCCTCCCTCCCATCTCTGGCAACCACTATTGTATTCTCTGCTTCTACGAGTTTGACTCTTGTAGATATCTCATAGAAGCAGAATCATACAGTATTTGTCTTTTTGTGACTGGCTTGTTTCACTTGGCATAACATCCTTCAGGCTCATCCATGTTGTCACAAATGACAGAATTTCCTTTTTTTAAGGCTGAATATATTCCATTGTATGTATACACCACATTTTCTTTATCTGTTCATCTGCTGATGGGCACTTGGGTTGTTTCTATATGTTGGCTATTCAGTGCTGCAATGAACATAGGAGTGCAGGTATCTCTTGGAGATCCTGATTTCAGTTCTTCTGGGCATATATCCAGAAGTGCGGTTGCTGAATCATATGGTAGTTCTATTTTTAATTTTATGAGGAATCTCCATACTGTTTTCCATAGTTGCTGCACCATTTTACATTCCCACCAACACTGTACAAGGGTTCTAATTTCTCCAAACCTTGCCAACATATGTTACCCTTTTCTAAATAGTAGCCATCCTAAGAGATGTGAGGTGATATCTCACTGAGGTTTTGCTTTGCATTTCTCTGACAATTAATGATGTTGGGCACCTTTTCATATGCCTAATGGTCATATGTATGTCTTCTTTGAGGAAACGTCTATTCAAGTCCTTTGCCCATTCTTGACATTGGTTTTGGCAATAATTTCTAGAAATGACACCAAAAGCACAGGCAACAAAAGCAAAAATAGACAAGTGGGACTACATCAAACTAAAAATCTTTAATCAACAGAATGAAAAGGCAACCTACAGGAGAAAACATTTGTAAAACACATATCTGATAAAAGGTTAATTTCCAAAATATATAAGGAACTCATAAAACATGACAGCAAAATAAAGAAATCATGATGTTTCTTTACTCTTTATTTTAAAAATGTTAGAAGTTATACAGAAGTGGAGATTAATATAATTCACTGCCCCTATACCCCATCATTTCACTTCATGATTACCAATACTTTACTAAAACTGATCACAACTTTCTTGAACTTGGGAAATCCTTGAAGCTGGAACAACAGTGGTTAATATAAGGCCTCCATTATGAGGTGTCCAGTGACCAAGAACATTCTGAACAGAGATCTTACTCTATCTCTTCATCAGACTATTTGTACAGCTGAGAGGAGAGTGGCTGCCGGTCTCTGTGTGGCTATGGAGGGTTCAAGCATGACACTAGTGACTATTGCACCCTGCTTAGCTCATTTGGAAAAACAAAATGCAACAAAACTCTCCAGCACTATTTTACACACAGCAAAGATGTTCAAGGCACTGTTCTATATACTCAAACAATAGAATATCATTGGCAAATAACAGATTCAACAAATTTCTCTAAAGGAGCTTACTGTGGAATATCACTTTGGAAAAGATAGACCGAAGTTTACCCCTGTAAGATAGGAGTGCTCAAGACAAATGCAGGACTGGTACATTCCTAGTAGGCCTTAGTGCACCACATTGGTGTATATGTCCATGTACCAAGATTATTTTAGAACCCATAAATGGAAAGGAATTAAGAACATACATCTCTGTCCCTTTTAACAGCATTCAAAACTAACCAGGATACACTAAAAGAATCAGATTTATTAGAAAATAATTGTTTTTTCCCCCAAAAGGTAGTCTGTATTATTTTGTATTATTACTATTTATTAGTTAGTCTGTATTATTATTCTGGAAAATAATACAGACTGACTAGTAGAAGGAGGCAACCTTTTTGTGGAACATGTCAAGAAGATGGCCAACTCTGTTATGGAAGCCAACGATTTGCTGTAAGATTTGACAGCAACATCATTACTCAACAAGTTTACCAGGGATCAGGGTGTCTCTGGTGCAATTCAAAAAAACAGTCTGTAAATGGTTTTAAACACAGCTACCTAAGAAGTTGGCTCAATATGTAATCTGGCAAATAAAAACGAGCTGGCTCTATGGACTTGCCATTTAGTAAGATGAACTTGATCTGGGTTAGCGTGCTTCCCTGTACCACAGAAATATTAACAGGGCCAACAATTTCTCCTGTTGAATATCATGGGAAATCATTGGGAAGATAAGTTCTCTCCCCCAAATTACAGAAACTGTAGAGGTCATTCTTGGAGGAAGCCATTGTTGTTTTTGGAACAGAAAGAAGGTAGGGAGAGGGGACCATGAGAAATGTACATTCTAGTGCGGCACTGCCCAAGAACTTCCTGCAGTGATGGAAATGTTCTATAACTTGCACTAATACAGTAGCCACATGTGACTGTTTAGCATTTAAAATGTGGCTAATGTGCAAGATGTCCATCAACAGATGAAGAAGATGTGGTATACAATGGAATATTATGCAGCCATCAAAAAACACGAAATCTTGCCATTTGCAACGACGTGGATGGAACTAGAGGATATTATGCTAAGCGAAATAAGTCAATCAGAGAAAGACAAGTATCATATGATCTCACTGATATGAGGAATTCTTAATCTCAGGAAACAAACTGAGGGTTGCTGGAGTGGTGGGGGGTAGGAGGGATGGGGTGGCTGGGTGATAACACTGGGGAGGGTATGTGCTATGGTGAGCGCTGTGAATTGTGTAAGACTAATGAATCACAGACCTGTACCTCTGAAACAAATAATACATTATATGTTAAAAAAAAAAAAAAAAAGATAGTAGGAAGGGAAAAATGAAGGGGGTGGAAATCAGAGGGGGAGATGAACCATGAGACTATGGACTCTGAGAAACAAGCTGAGGCTTTTGGAGGGGAGGGGGGTGGGGGAATGGGTTAGCCCGGTGATGGATATTAAGGAGGGCATGTATTGAATGGAGCACTGGGTGTTATTCGCAAACAATGAATCATGGAACACTACATCAAAAACTAATGATGTAATGTATGGTGACTAACAAAACATAATAAAATAAAATTTAAAAAATAATAAAATAAAATGTGGCTAATGTGATTGAAGATCTGAATTTTAAATTATATTTTAGTTCATTTAAATTTTATTTTATTTTATTTTTATTATGTTCAGTTAGCCACCATATAGTACATCTAAATTTTAAAATAAATAGTCACATGTGGCTGGCTGGTGGCTACTGTATGGGACACAGCAACTCTAGAGATATCAAGCCAAGTCCCATCATTACAAGTAATTCTTTATTTCAGCATGTGGGCATGCTAAGTGTGGAGGACTACAAAGCCAGTATCTAAATGAGTAAGCACTTTTAAGAGTCAAATGAACTTCTTCAAATCTCAGTAATGACTGGAAGATAACTCTGGTCTTATTTCTCAAGAAGATATTCAAATTTCATTATTAGAAGACAACCTAAGAATAGAAGGTAAGGTACAATTATTTTGCTATAAAAATATGAGCTATTCTAGGATTGTTTTTTAAAATTGTTTTTTTAAAGGAAAATGACTCATTAAACCAGAATCTAAGAGAAGCTCAAAGTATACTGACCCAGTGACAATTTTTGTCAGAAATACCACGAAAAAGAAAGAGGATAATGACCTCAAGGCTAATACATGAAGATTCACATTTCTGCCACAGGCACCAGTGTGTAGTAGTTAAAAGCTAGTAAAGAGATCTGGGTTCAAATCCTGACTCTGCCACTTATTAGTTATGTAAGTTCAGGCAAACTGGAGTTTCCATGTTCTCATTATTAAAATGGGGATAATAATAGGCCATGCTTATTATGTGAAAGTTAATACATGAGAAGACTAGCACAGAATCTGTAATATAGAAGATACTCAGCAAATGATACTGGTCGCTGTTTTTGTTTTATTGCGGTTGTTATTCAAATACCATGGGCCTTTCTATTCTCAGCAAGGGAAATTTCAACAACTGTGCAGATCCAGGGATTAAAAACCACAGAGAAAAACACAACATCTTTATTTTGCTTATAATAAGCTTGAACAGATCTTCGTAGGAAATTCTTTTTTTTTAAACATGCACTTTTTTTTTTTTTAAGATTTTATTTATTTGACAGAGAGAGACACAGCGAGAGAGGGAACACAAGCAGGGGGAGTGGGAGAGGGAGAAGCAGGCTTCCCGCAGAGCAGGGAGCCCTATGCGGGGCTCGATCCCAGAACCCTGAGATCATGACCTGAGCTGAAGGCAGACGGTTAATGACTGAACCACCCAGGCACCCCTCTTTGTAGGAAATTCTTAAAAAATATGTACTAGGGACACATTTTCCAATGAAAAGCTCATCCAAATCATTTTTCTTTGGGAGACTAGGGAATAATACTCTTTGAGGTTCTGTAGCTGAGGAGGGGTGAACCCTCAGGAGGTTAAGCTAGGTGACTGAAAACTCTGTTCACCAAAAAACCAAACAAAAAATCATGCTAAAATTTCCCAAGAAAACCTGTAGTTTACATACAATCATTTGAACTGATATGGAAAACAACCTACTAGGTGGGAACATTGGCTGAAATTCTTTACTTTCATATCAGAATGTTAACTCTAACTTTCCCTGTTTTCAAAGTGTATGGTTTGATAGCGTGGATAGCAATGTCAATATTCAAATTTCAATATTCAAAGGCTGCAGCAAACTATTACTTCAATTTTATTGTTACTGCTGCTGCTGTCTAGCTCCCATTAAATGCCTAGCTGAGAAAGCGATTTTTAAGAAACATCTAAGGAAAAAAAAAATTCTTTTAAGTACCACTAAAATGTGGGTGCCTGGGTGGCTCAGTCAGTTAAGTATCACTAAGATTTATCCTTGTATCAAGGCAGATAGATGGATCCTCAGAAAGCTACCTGTTACCTAACTATCATTAACCTAGTGCCCCTGAGCAGAATCATTGTCACAGCCTGCGTGTTACGGCCTTTCTTTGATCAAGAATTATTATAAGGAACAGCAATACTGTTTCTGTGTTGTCCATTACCATGCATGATGTCTCATATGCAAGCAATTCACACGAAGAATTCATTTTAGAACTTAATACCAGGGAAAAGTTTTCTGTTCTTGAAAAATTATTAGGCACCCACATTTTTGATAACAACAATGTAATCCACTGAATTTCCATTTTTTTTTTAATCCCTGCTGGTGGGAAGCTCAAAGCCAAGTTTATGCTCAAATCTGTCTATCAATCAATTTATATATCTGTATCTATTTTAGCTTTTGTGGTTAGCATATTTGCTTTCTCTTCCCTGCTTTGGGTTTGATTTCCCTTTTATTAACCTTATTGTATATATACTTCATGGTAAGGACTTCAAATCCTTTTTGAAACAGACTATAAATAAAAATGTACACTGAACACATATCAACTTTTAAAAAGATGAAAGTCTCATGTCCATAAATTCTACAATCATCTTTATGATAAAAGAAAACCCATAATTATGGCAAACTTTGAAAAATATTTTGAGTTAAATGGAATTGAAGTCTTTAATATTTTTTAACAAAGTATAATACAACATCTAGTCAGCTGGAGAAAAGCAATTGCTTAGAGATTTTATGTGCTATTTAGACTAAATCTCAACAGCTTAATGAAGTTTTAATGTATTATCCCTGTCAAAAAGAGGACTACAAATGAAGGATGTAAGAATTCTTCTCTGATCAATAATGAAGATGCACTGAAATAAATCAAAAGCAAATAGATTTCTCAATTAGTAAAATATTTAGCACCCCTGAAATACACCATTCCATAATAAACAAATTCTGGCAAGGTACTATAAACCTAACCTTTGTGGGGCTAGAAATAATATCTTGAGTTTATAAAGGCACTTTCCATATTGAAAAGAGTAAAAGGAAAATTTATATATTACTTTACTCATCCACAGAGAATTTGTACTACTTCTGAGAGGCCAGGTAAACCATCTAACTTCTGTTCTTCTGTTGAACTTTAGCTTCATACTGCAAGCAAGAGAACTGAAGAGCAAAACATAGGAATAGTGAACATCTGCCATTTTGTTTTTAGTCTGCTCCTGCATCTTCTGCATTTGAGAACACTGTCTCTCCACCAATCTCAGCCCTTCGGTGCTTCAGAGGGAGCCGAAGCCACCTGAAGCTAGGGCTCCAAGAGCGAACTCATGGCACAGAGCTGGCCATGCCTTTTGTGCTAAAATATCTTCCTTATATAAGTATGTTCTTTTAACATATAAGATATCTAAATTCCAGAAATAATGATTGGGAACAAATCTGTTCATAGACATTCTTTATAAACAGTCCTGTACTTTGCTTTACATTTTAGAAAGTACTTTAAAATAGGGTAGATAGTAGTCCTGTTTCATATGTGAGGACATTAAAGTTCAGGAAGATTGGCTCATCTAATCTAATCCAGCTCTATCTAAACTCTGTAACCTACTGACTCTACTTTAAATTCTGTCCATTACACCTTGTCCCTCCCCCATTAAAGACCTGTCTACAATCATTCAATGACTAAAAATTAAAAGTGAACTAAAACAGTAATAATGCAAAGATGAAAAAGCCAATTCTTTGTCTCAAGGAGCTTTGGTGAGATGAACCACTACACAAAATGGTGAAAGTGCTAAATCAGTGGGGTAGACAGGGATGTTTTGAGGTTGGAGAACAATACTAGAAGGAAGTTAATTGACATTTGGGGGTGAGAATATTCTTGCTTGCATGGGACGTTCCTACATAATGCAAAATGTTTAGCACTCTCCATGCCTATATCAGCAACAGTCTTTGTCATAGCTAAAAAAAAAAAAAAAAGTCCCCCATATTTGTCTCCCTAGGCACTAGGGGGTTGGGACTGTCTTACTTTGAGATCTACGGAGGCTGTAGAGTGGTGCTCTCTGCCGCCCTCTGTTGACACACAGAGGTAAGATCAAAGCCCTTAGCAGAAAAAGGTGTCTTGTCCTTTGGAGAAAAATGTCCCAAGAGGAGCAAAGAAGGAGCAAAGATACGTGGTGTTGAGGCTCAGCGAGGGCTCTGGGAATGTTGGGTGAGGCTGAATAAAGGCTGGGAGCCACTCCTCCTGGTCCAGACCATACCCAGTACTTGCCGTTTACTTGTCTTTGGCAAGTTGGCATGTTTGTAAAGGGAATAAAGGTTTGTCTTTATACAAACACACCCTGTCCTTATGCTGCAGTTTGCCCAGGGCTTGAACTAGGTCCTCTCTTTCTGATACAATGATTATTTGGGGCTGGGTGGTTACAGTCGGTTATAAAAAGGAGGCCAACCAGAACTGGACCTTGAAGAGGAAGGATTTGGGGAAACTGGATATGAGAGAATAAGGAGAGTTGTTCAAAGACAGTTTATATCGGGACGTCTGGGTGGTTCAGTCAGTTAAGCATCTGCCTTCAGCTCAGGTCATGATCCCAGAATCCTGGGATCCAGTCCCGCATCGGGTTCCCTGCTCAGTGGGGTGTCTGCTTCTCCCTCTGCCTCTGCCTGCCGCTCCCCCTTCTTGTGCGTGTTCTCTCTCTCTGACAAATCAATAAATAAAAATCTTGAAAGAAAAAAAAAGAGCTCATATCAAATGTAAAACTGATAAGGCACATGTTGGTACTTTTATTCCAAGACAAGAGTGTTAAGTGTACGAGAGCTGTAGCCATGGCACCGGAAGTCAGAGTGGGTAACCTGTTAACACGGAGTCAAAACTGGCCTGTTTTTAAAAGGACCCTTACACGACTATCCGTAAATAGGCTCACACTATATAGACTCACACTCAGCACCACAGTCAGTTGTTTATTATTAACACTAATGAAGGGAACAGAGAAGACAGAACCCAAAACTATTTCAGGGAAGTATCTGTTTTAAAGTTTACTCATAAATAGAATTACATGTGAAGTCTAGGGAATACACTTAAAACCAAATGATGAAGCCACACTGGAAAGCTCTTGATTTTCCATTACATGTAATCATGCTACCCAAAAATAGGGTAAACCATCTTTACTACTACTAGCAAAAGACAGTAGCTGCTACTAGGAGCAACCTGCTCCCAATCAAGTCTCCTCAACTAGATTGAGAACTGAAGTTTTACATGTAACATCCACGAAACAAGCAATAAGTAGATAGAGCAGGTTATAGGTGGGGTGGTGTGAACATAGTGGTTACTTCATGCCCTGAAAAATCAATATATAAATCAAATATACATTTTTGTTGAATGCCATCTATGTTCAAGACACCTTGACATGTGCTGTGGGGTGTGTATATATACAGATAAATCACAGATCCCGATCTCAGCTTATTTCATTAAATAAGATAGAAGCACAACCAGCAGCAAAATACAAGTTGTTTTTGTGGCTTAAAATTGTAACAGAAAGTGGAGTCTGTCCCCCAGTATTCAATCTCTTCTCTTTCCTTTTAGGTATAGAACTTTTACCCCACCCCCATTCTTAAAGTTTTAGGTGGGTGCATGCTACGCTGCTGAAGACTTTATTCTCCTGGCTGTAGATGTGACCACATGACTGAGCTTTAGCCAATGCGACGTGAGCGGAAGTGAGGTGTGCAACTTCCAGGTCTTCCTAACCAGGAAGCTAAGTTGCTGGTCCTGGACTCTCTTCCTTCCCATGCTGAGTCAGCTTCTACCTTGCAGATGATAATACCCCCAGGCAATAGCAGAGCATCAAGACCATTAACTTTGGGCTTTGAATGTTCTAGTGAATCAGAGTCGTCTATCTGTACCAAAATACCTGCCTATTTGAGGATTGTTAATGAAGGCTGATATAACAGTCTTCCTTTTCTGAGCCACCGAATTTTGTTGAGACGGTTACTGCTGTCTAGCCTGTATCCCAACTAATGTATCTTGTTACCTGGTGTTATATGGCTATTTCCTAAATGAGACAAAGAAGAAATGATTGTTCCAGACATCTGGAGAAGAAATACTGACTCAGAGGATCAAGGACTGGGAGAAACCTTAGAAGTCAAATCTATTCTGTCTCTCTCTTTTTTTTTTTTTTTTTAACATATGAAGAAATTGAGGTTCAGGGATTTGTCCATAGTCTTGGAAGTTGTTCCAGAGCCAGGAATTGATCCCAGGTCTCCTGAGTGTTTTTGTAGTACATCATCCTGTCTGTCTGTCTGTAAGATAACAGTGACTACGAATGCTACCTCTTTCTTTTCTTGACACAGTTAAGACTCACTCAGTACTCCTCCTGGGATAGAGAACACTGTCCTCAGTTCCACAGGAAAGCCAGCAAGGATTTTTAAAAGTCACATGTTTTGTCTCAAAGGTACTGAAATCTAACACGAGACAAAATTCTAGAATAACGAGATGGTACTACTAAAACAAGAACAAAGAAACAAGAACATAGACCCAAACAATTAGTCAGCGATTCAACAAGCTCTAAGTGGAAATGGTCATACAAGGATTATAGAAGCAGTTTACTCCTGATAACAAGTCTTTTGCAATTCAGAAAATATGACTGCAGAATACTTGAATCAATTCTTAAATGTTTTACTGAAACCTAATTAAACATGTCAGGGCCTGAAAATATATTTTCGATTCTTACAAAATTCCTTTTTCCCTTAGCCCGGGAAGTTTCAATGTTTTAATCTTTTAAAAACCATCCCAAAAGCCTTCAGCCTAGGCACCTCTTCTGTGTTGGCTGGTCAACAACAACAAGAATTCTTTGCCAGAAAGAATTCTTTACCTCTCTGGGAAGCTCTACTCTTGCTGAGGAGGAAGGGTTAATGCATGTGTCATTGTAAGCACACAGTCTGCTCCACAGCACATGAAGAAAGGGGGCAGTTTTAGGGAGATATGAAAGGAAAGAATGCAAGGAGGGGGTTGCTCTGAGGTAGTTAACTTCATTTAGTCATTCATAAAAACTCACTGTGCACTCAGTAATGTGCTGACACTGAGCTGAGATCTGGTGATAAATACATAGTACCCTGAAGAACTTTACAGTCTGGAACTGGAAACTTTCCTTTCTTATTACATGTTCACATAGAGAGTTTGAGCTGGGATGGAATTAAGGGTGAAAGAATGCTTCCTCCCCTCCTCCACTCAAAAAACACCCCTTAATCTTTGGAGTTGGAAAAACCACTCCTGATCACCTTCACTTTGTTCCCGAATCCCACTCTGTTCTTTTTCATTCTGAGGCAATCTTAAGAAAAGGTAGACAAGGAAGCCATTGCTTACAGTTCTATATTTTTCCTATAGCATCTAGTTGAGAATAATCTGGTCTCTCTGCCATCAGAATCATCATTCACTTTCAATTAGCCATAGTACACAAGTGTTCCTGTTTCCCGTCAAAGCCCACAATCTCAGGGCCTGTCTTATAGCCACCCCTCCTGGCCTATGGAACACGATATCCACCTGTCATTGTAGTCTGAAAACAAAAGCAGGTTGTGTTCCCAAGTCCCCTGTTGTGGTGTTGGTTGCCCCTGTTGTGAAAGGATCACAGACGATGCTTATTCAACTTCGGGGGGAGTATTAAGATCTAAAGAAAATTATTACGAATACTCCTGAAACATGTATTGGCCCTGAATTTTTACATGAGCAAAGTGGAGCCCCACTGAAGACCACCCATAATGAAGGAGTGGCCTAAAAAGGCCACATTTTCTTAGCATGTATTTTTAGTGTATTAAATTACTCAAAGCTCTATATTAAATGGTCATCATTCCAAAGGTCACTCCTCTGGAAAAGAGGCTGGTGTCTTGAAGTTACTCTCACTATAAATATAAGAGGATGTGTGTGAGGGGAGAAGAAGATTCCAGAAAAAAAATAGCAAAACATAGCCTAATTAGTAAATACTGCAACATTTGAAAAATAAAATGCATTTTCTAAGGAAGAGTATTTGTTGGGAGCATACTTTTTAGGTAGGCTATGAAATACTCACAGACCTCATGCTGAATGTACATTTCTGAGTAGCTTTCATGACAAAGCTCTTCACATTTAGGGCAAGTTCCTTTATACTGTCCCCCATAAATGCCTGATTACATTTTGAAGCAAATGAAAGAATGTTTTCTGCTGCTGCCACCTACTGCAAACTTGAAAAATATGCTGGAAAATTTTTAAAGACAAAATGCAGTATATTACTGAAGAATAATTTATAAGTCAGACAAGTAGACTGAGATCAACGTCATTATGTTTTACTTTTAATGAAGCTACTAATTATTCCAAGAACTTGAATGATGATCAATAAGTTAATGTTGCATAAAGAGGGTAAATAACCTAAGAACAAGCCACAGCTTGACAGATATGTTTTCTCTGGTCTACCTTATATGCAAAAACTAGTCTATCTTTTGTGTTCAGAAAAACCCAATTCATAGCTACTGGAAAACTGAAGTAGAAAATACACTTTTACTAATTTGAACAACTCTGAGTTCAAAAATTATCAAGGTAGATAAACATACAAATGAAGTGGGGGAAGGAGGAAAAGGTTCATGAACTGGCAATTCACAAAAATAGAGATGCAATGACCAGTGAAGACAATGTGTAAAGTCAGTATCAAAGAACTGCAAATTAAAACAAAATGAGATACCAGATTCTCTTTGAAGTATAATTATTTGGCAAGAGGTATCAGTAGGCTTAAATTGTAAATACCCTTTGATCCAAAATTCAACTCTAAGGGATTTATTCTAAACAAGTAACCAGAAATTTGCAAAAAGGGTCTAGCTATAAAGATTTCATGACAAAGTGTGAAAAAAGGAAGGTAACACGATAATAGGTACTATGTGATCCAATACATATATATATATACACACACACCTAGAAGACTATATATAATATTAACCATGGTTAGGATAGGGATAATTTTATTTTTTTCCCTTTTAATCTAAATTTCTAAATTATCTATGAGGTACAAATTGTATTACTTTTGGAAAAAATGAAGTTTTAAAAGTTGCCAATAAGTGCTCATTGATATTTTAACTTATTTATTCTAACTTTTAAAAACTTATTACAGTTTTTCCCCTGTAATTTTATTTTATCTTTTTAAGATTTTATTTTTCTGACAGAGAGAGACACAGCGAGAGAGGGAACACAAGCAGGGGCAGTGGGAGAGGGAGAAGCAGACTCCCTGCTGAGCAGGGAGCCCGACATGGGGCTCAATCCCAGGACCCTGGGACCATGACCTGAGCCGAAGGCAGACGCTTAATGACTGGGCCACCCATGCGCCCTCCCCTGTAATTTTAAAGGAGATATCAAAATTTCAAGACACAGCTGCCCAGAAACAATTTTGTAATATACTATGCTGTAGTAGGTAACATATCTTTTCACCAGAATGAGGGATGGTCATGGCTGGCATAGGCTTTGAGGAGGTAGGAGGGTTTGGGACTAAAAGCCTTGACAAGAAGGTGTGTGTGTGTGTATTTACTTATTTCATTTTACAAGAAAATAGAAAAGTGAGGATGGCAATGGAATATTATAAGAGGAGTAGAAAGGAAGTTGGGAAACCCCCTCAGGGGGCACAGTAACCTGCTGAAAGCGGGGGACAGAGCTGGAATCACAGGGAACAGAGGGAACAGAAGAGGTTTGGATAGCTGCTGTGGGAAATGTGAATAGATATGAATTAAAGGCCACCAATCAGCAGTGAGGACCCAACTAAGGAGGCAGAACAATCATGGCAGCAGAAAACATGATTAGGGAAGTACTCTGGGTTGGGCACAGTCAGAGGAGTAAGAGCCAAAGGTTGACAAAGAGTGAAGGAAGTAAGACTGGGAGGAAAGGATTGTTGAAATGGCTAATGGTGTTCCAAGCTGGACAAGGCATAAAGGGAAAGGGGTCAGGGCTATATTCAGTTTGGTTCCCATTGGTTACCATGGTGTCTACTACTATGTGTGACACACAGTAGAACAGTAGATGTTTAAGAAAATTTAAAAAAAAAATGAGGAGAGACCGTGTAAAGAGAGAGGTAAGACAACTGATATAACTGAGTCCCTACTATCTATCAGATTCTTGGGGCACAGATAAATCTATCATCTTCAGTCTCTTATTGGCTAGCCTTCTCCTTTGCCACGTCCATGTCTCTCCCTTTCGAAAATTTCCTCTGACTTACCTACTTACTTTCCTGTTCTTTGCCACCCAACTTCTGATAAGAACACTAGATGCCAGGGCCGGCAGAACTAGACACATGTGCCTCTACTGCTCCCCTCACACCCACGGCAGGTGTAGCCAGTAGATGTGGCACTCTTTCCATCGCCACACATCATAGACATGTAAGATTGAACAGCGCTGGCAAAGGGCCTCGCATACGGTAAGCATTCAATCGAAATTCACGGAGTGAATGAATGAATGCATGTCACACATCAAGGTAGATTTGGGATCTATCACATCTACTGTTACCCTTCTTATTCTAAGGTCTTACTAAAACTTGAATACCACCTATGCCAGTATGATTGAAAAGGAACAAATAATAGAACTTGTTACGCTCTGTGACCCCGTGGAAATGGGCTCTTCGTGCTGCTGGCAATGGTAGGTTAGGCTCCCCATATGCAGGAAGACTTTGCTTAGTGTCAGTCCACCTAGCTGCATGCCAAGCTGTTTCCAGCTACAGCATTTTCCAGCCTGGAGGTGTGTTTTAGGATTAGCTATATCTTTTATCTCCTCTGCTTTTTGTTTATCCCATCTCTATTCATTTTCCCTCCATTCTTCTAATTCAACGCCCTCCTAGGTGTCAACCATTTGCAGCACAGAGGACAAAACAACAACAAACCCCCAGAACAAAAAACAATGCACTACATTCTTTTTTTTTTTCTTTAGGTGCAGCAATTATCTTTGGTGAGACATTAATTCCACCTTGCAGGTAGGATTTGCATTATCACCAAGTCCACTGTGGCAGACATATTCGTAAGGTGGCTCCCATGCCCTCTGCTTCTTAATGTTCACACCTTTGTGTGATTCCTGCCCTTGAGAGTGAATGAGACTTACTTCCCATCAATAAAATACAGAAAAGGTGCTGGGATGTATGTGATTACCTGCACATAATTCTGTGATGATGCTAGTTAAAACCACAGTGCCTGTCTTGCTGAGATCTTCCACTGGCTAGCTGTGAGAAAGCAAGTGGCCATGTTGGGAAACCCCACATGGCAAGGAAATATGGTGGCTCCCAGGAACTGACAGCACCCTCTGGCCAAGAGGTAGAACAACCAAAGGGGAAAAACTCCCCAAACTGAAGCTCTCAGCCCTACAACCACAAGGAACTGAATGCAGTCAACAACCACAGGCGTGCCCCAGTAGGACTTCCAGATGAGAATCCAGCCTGGCTACACCTTGATTGAAGCCTTGTGAGACCTAAGCAGAAGGCCCAACTAGGCCATGTTCAGAGTCCTCTCCCACAGAAATGGAGGCAATAAACTTAGAACAACTTAGTGTTGTTCTAAGCCACTAAGTCTGTGATAATATTGTGATGCAGCAATAGAAAACTAACACACCCACACAACTCAACACCATCCCAGCTAGAGACAACTTGGTTTACACTTACAGAGGGCAACTAAAACCCTCGAGACACACCTAATAAAGATTATAATGGCATTATCTCATACTCCTTTTTATATAAATAATAGTGAGTAACATAACAGAGCAAACATCCTGCCTGATGACTCAAATAAGCATGGTGACAAACCTAATATTTTGTCAGCGACAGCCAATCTCAGTAGCCATGATCACACCTAGTGCTATGTTAGTTAATAAGGAGGATCACGAAAAATATGTGAAATAGAGCCCTTGCCTGCCACTATCCTTTGTTTCCTAAAAGTCTTATCTATGTCATCTGGGAGTTTCTTTATACGAAGGTTTCATTCCCTGGTATGTTTCTAAAATAGCCAAAGCCTGTGGCATGGATAAGACATGCAGAGCCGCTCACAGGATGCTTTCAAAACTGCAGAAGGGGCGGATGAAAGGATTGGTTACATGTTGCAGCATAACAAACTGCCCCGAAACTCAACAGCTTAAAACAACAAACATGTATTATCTCACACCGTTTCTAAAGGTCAAGAATCTGGGAGCAGCTTAGGTGGGTGGTTCTGGCTCAGGGTCTCAGGAAGTTTCGGTCAAGCTGTTGACCACGGATGCAGTTCCCTTACATGGCTGCTTGCAGGAGGCCCTGTTCCTTGCCATGTGGACCTTTCACCAGGGCTGCCGGAGTGTCCTCGTGACAGGGCAGCTGGCTTTCCCCAGAGCAAGTTATCAAGAGCGAGCAAAAAGCTGCAGTGCTTTTTATGACCTAGTTCAGGGATTGGCAAACTTTTCCTTAAAGGGATAGACGGGAAATAGTTTAGTTTTGCAGGCCTTATAGTCTCTATATGGCATGCAAACCCTACTCACCTCAGTCGTCTTCGTGCAAAAACAACCACGTCCAGTACATAAACAAATGGGCATGGTACGTGCCAGTACAACTTTATTTATAAAAATTGGCAGCCAGCCCATGGACCATAGTTTGCCAAGCCCTGGTCTGGTCTTCAAACCTGGATACCCTCATTCTCCCTTTATTCATTAGAGGCGAGTCATTAGATCCAGCCCACACTCAAGGGGTGAGGAATCAGGCTCTGCCTCTTGAAGGAATAAAAATATCTTAAAACTACGACAAGGAGCTGAACCCATAATACATAGAATGTGGGTTACATATTGCAGTACTTTCCTAAGGCTACTGTAACAAATTATACACAAAGCAACAGAAGTGTATTCCCTCACAGTTCTTGAGGTGAGATGTGTGAAATCAGGGTGTTAGCAGGGGCATGCTCCCCCTGAAGACTCTAGGGAAGAATCCTTCTTTGCCCCTTCCTAAGGTCTGGTGGCTCCTGGCAATCCTTGGCATTCTTTGGTTTGTAGCTGCTTTGCTCCAATCTCTCCCTCTGTCTTCACATGGCCCTCTTCTTTATGTGTATATCTGCGTGTCCTCTCCTCGTCTTATACTTCAACCCACCACAGCGCACAAGAGTGTGCCCCTCCAAATTCATATTCACCTAGAACCTTAGAATGTGACCTTATTTGGAATTAGTCCTTGTAGATGTAATTATTTAAGTTAATATGAGGTCATACTCGATAGAGTATGGGTCTTAAAATCCAATGACTGGTGTCCTTATAAGAGGAAAGGGTACACACTTAAGCCCTAAAATATGTAAAGGAAGTTCCTCATAATCCTCAGGATAAAGTACAAACTCCTGACCTTGGCACATAAAGCTATTTCTGAAGCGATCCCACCACCTTCTCTGTCCTCATTTCCTACCACTCCTAGTTCTAGGCTCCAGCCAAAGTGAACTGCTTATTCTCCTCACCTATAGGTACTTGACCTTGCTATTGCCTCTCCCTAGAGTGCCCTGTCGAGTCTTCCTTTCTACTACTTCTCCTTTAAGATTTTGTTCAAATACCCCTTCCTTCAGAAACCCTTGATGACCTTTTTAGATCTGTTGGAGGTCCTTCCTCTGTTTCCACAGCACCCTGTGCATATTTAACACGTTTCTATTATAATGACTGGAGTATAAGTTTGTATTCTTCACTAAACCCTAAGCTTTTTAAAGTCAGTTACTGTGTCATTTTCATTCCTGTGTCCTCAGCATCTAGCAGAGTAGTTAAATAAACAGAAGCCATTCAAGAAACATTTGTTGGTTGAATAAAGTTACAGATTTTTCTTCTTATAAATTCTTAAGCACAGGATAAAATCTCTTTGGGCTGGCATAATTTTAACCCAGTCTTTCACGAACACAGCAGGTTGGATTGGATATTCCAATAGTTACTTTTATGAGAGTCCCTGTAGGCCTGGGCAGTGAAGGCCTATTGGTGCACAGCTGGCCTGCATCTGCCACACTTAAGTGCAGGCATGTTGATAAATACTGTTCTGAATCCCTTCTACCACTCTCTACCAAGCAGGCAATAGGAACTAAGAAGTAGTGTTGAATATTCTATTTTTGTAATACATAAATCAAAGTAGAAATGTGCTTTGTATTTCTTCTTTCTTGATACCTGAAAGCCCCTTACTTTAGCAATGAAATTCACTTACCTTGCAGCAAGAACATTTTTTATTTTTATTGAGATAATTGCAGATTCACATACAGTTACAAAAAATAATATGGAGAGATCCCTTGTAAATTCTGTCCAGTTTTCCCCAATGGAAACATTTTGCAAAACTAGAATATAATATGTATCACAAACAGTATAGTGACATTGATATGATCTGCTGGTCTTATTCAGATTTCCCCAGTTTTATTTGGACGTGTGTGTGTGTGTGTGGGTGGGTGGGTATATTACAGTCTATATGATTTTATCATCTGTGTAGGTTCATTTATCCACCACCACAGTTAAGAAACTAAAGAGTTTCAATGCTGCAAGTATCCCTCATGTTAACCCTAACACAGTATAATTCTACTACATCCCATCTTTTGTGTTCTTACTGTCATATATTTTATATCTGCAGTTTTTACATTTTATAAGAAATGGGATAATATTAATAAGTAGACTATAATAATTTAAGGATACATAGTAAAATCTCTGGAGCAAGTACTAAAAGATATAGCCCAGGGTGCCTCGGTGGCTCAGATGGTTAAGTGTCTGCCTTCCGCTCAGATCGTGATCCTGGGGTCCTGGGATCGAGCCCTGTGTCAGGCTCCGTGCTCAGCGGGGAGCCTGCTTCTCCCTTTCCCTCTGCCTGCTGCTCTGCCTACTTGTGCTCTCTCTCTCTGTCAAATAAATAAATAAAATCTTAAAAAAAAATAAAAATAAAAGATATAGCTCAACAGTCATTGATGAATCAATTAGATGAATACTACAAAATATTTGATAAACTTCAATCAATCAGTCAAAGAAGGAAATGGGGCACAAAACCCAGATGGGGTAAATAGAAAACAAAGAAAAAAGTACACCTAAGTGCAACCATATCAATGAATACATTAAATATAGAAGGACTAGAAGGTAGACTGTGAGACTGGATTAAAAAAAAAGCTAGACTCAGCCATATGCTATTTATAAAAAAGACACCTCAAATATAAAACCACAGACAATTTGAAAGTAAAAGGTGTTGGGGCGTGGGGAGGAGGTATACCAGCAAACACTAAGCATAAGAAAGCTCCTGTAACTATATACTATCAGTTAGACAAAGTAGATTTCAAGACAGTATTAGCAGAGATAAAAAGGGAGATTTAATAAAAATAAAAGAGCCACTTCATCAAGAAGACCTAACAACCCTAAATACAGTTGTACTCAACAGCAGAGCTTCCAAGTACAAAACTGACAGAACTAAAGAGAGAAATAGGTAAGTCCACAATCATAGAGATTTTAAAACCCCTTTCTCAGTAACAGTACTAGACCAAACAAACAAACAAAACCAGTAAGCAGATCGATTTAAACAATATTCTCAACCATCTTGACCTAATTGACATTCACAGAACACCACACTTAAAAACTACAGAATTTGTACAAAGAAGGTTTACCCACATAGATCTTATTCAGGGCCTTAAAATGATTCTCAGTAAATTTCAAAAGACTGGAGTCTTTTTATCTATTTTTTTATATATCAATAAGATATCTTTTCTAAAAAATCCCTGTTGGTGTGCCTGGGTGGCTCAGTTGATTGCTCAATCAACTCTTGGTTTCAGCTCAGGTCATGATCTCAGGGTGGTGAGATTGAGCCCCTCATCGGGCTCCATGCTCATCAGGGAATCTGCTTGAGATTCTCTCTCTCTCCATCTCCCTCTGCCCCTCACACCGCTCTTACACTCACACTCATTCTCTAAGATAAATAAATAAATCATTAAAAAAAATTGCCTGTAATGTTTGGATACTAAAAAATACACATCTAATGGTCCATGGGTGAAAAAACAAATCACAAGGAAAATGAGATTTCAAACTAAATGAGAATGAAGAAAGCATATCAAAATGTTTGAGATACAATTAAACCAGTACTTAGAGGAAATTTTATAGCTTTAAATGTGTAGTTTAGAGAAGAATTTAAAAGCAATGATTTGTTTCCACCAAAAAAGGCTGGGAAAAGTAGAACAAACTAAACCCAAAAAAGAACAAGAAATAATAAAGAACAGAAGCCAATGAAATTAAGAAACAGAAAATGAATAAACTTTCTATAGATAATTTTTAAAAATATTAATAAAATTGTCAATACCTTAGCAAAACTGATAGGGAAACAAGAAAAAAACAAATTGTGTTAAGTGAAAGAAGCCAATCTGAAAGGTTACATACATATAATCCCAACTATATGGCATTCTGGAAAAGGCAAAACTATGGAGACAGTATAAAGATCAGCAGTTGCAAGCGGTCTATGGGAAGGAGGAAGGATGAAGGGATGGAGAACAAGGGATTTTTATGGCAGTGAAACTGTTCTGCATGATACAACTCAAAGAATGAACCCTAATGTAAACTACAGATTTCAATTAATAAAACTGTATTGTTATTGGCTTATAATTGTAACAAATGTACCATACTACTACAAGATATTAATAATAGGGAAAACTGAGTGTGGGGATGAGGAAGAATATTGAAACTTTTTGTACTTTTTGCTCATTCTCATAAACCTAAAACTGCTAAAAATAGTGTATTAATTAAAAAAACAAATAAAAAAATGTCATTAGGAATGAAAGAAGGGATATCACATCAGACACTAAAGACACTAAGAACAATACAAAGATATTATGAATGTTATTCCAATATATGCAACAATGTAGATAATATGGATATATCTTAAAAAACACAAATTACTTAAACTGACTTAAAAAGAATTAGAAAAATCTAAGTCTCCCCATATCTATTGAAGAATTCATAATGAATCAAATTCGTAATAAAAGTGTTCTCCCCCTGAAAAAGCTCTAGGCCCACATGGCTTTACCAAGGGGTAAGATCAAACATTTACCACCATCACTACCACCATTACCACCACCCACTACTACCAATAAAAATACGAATTCTATACAAACTCAGAAAACACAGGAGGAGGAAATACCTTATAATTCATTCTAGAATGCCAGCATAACCCTGGTACAAAAACATGACAAAGACATTATTAAAAACACAGTTACAGGGGCGCCTGGGTGGCTCACTCATTAAGCGTATGCCTTTGGCTCAGGTCATGATCCCAGGGTCCTGGGATCAAGCCCCTCATCGGGCTCCCTGCTCAGCGGGAAGCCTGCTTCTCCTTCTCCCACTCCCCCTGCTTGTGTTCCCTCTCTCGTTGTATCTCTCTCTGTCAAATAAATAAAATCTTTAAAAATAAAGTTACAGACCAATATCCTTCATAGATACTGATATTCCTCGTTGCATCCCACATGGATGCAAAAATGTCCGCCAAGCACTAGTAAATTGAACCTGCAGTGCTTGTGTTTATTGATTGATTGATTGATTTGTAGGCTCATGCCCAGCATGGAGCCCAACATGGGGCTTGAACCCACGACTCTGAGATCAAGACCTGAGCTGAGAGGGAGTTGTATGCTTAACCGTGAGGCGCCCCATGAATCTAGTGAATTTTTGAAACACATAGCAAAACATGACTGAAATGGCATTTATTTCAAGAACGCAAAGTTGGTTTAATGTCAGAAAACTCAAACAATATAATATGAAAAGAATAAAACGGAATAGCGATACAATCATCCCAACAGACATAGCAAATGAATTTGACAAAATTCAACACCTTTTCATAATGAAAATTCTCATAAAACTAGGAACAGAAGACAGCCTCTTCAAACTATAAAATGTATCTACAAAAAACTTACAGCAATATCATGCTTATGATGAAATATGAAATGCTTTTCCTCAGAGATTGGGAACAAGACAAGGATGCCCACCCTCACCACTGCAATTCAACATACATATGAAGTGCTCAGGACAAGGCCTGTCACATAGGCGTTCAGTAAATGTCACTAGCTTCTGGGTTGCATGAGGTACCTGTTCAGCTTTAACAGATATTACCAGTTTCCCAAAGAGGTTGGTGTGGACTCTTTTAAAAATGATCTTTTTCTGTTCTTAAAAATTAAAAGAAAATATTAAAAGTAGCTCCCTAGAATAACCATTGTTTTTTTTGTTTTGTTTCTTTTTTGGGGGGGGGAATCAAGCCATTTTATTGAGGGGCTTCATGGAAAGGTTGAAAGGGAGGAGGACAGGGAGACCTGACGTCCTCGGCTGGCCAGAACCTTTCCAGCGTCACGGTCCCCAAAAGCCAGAATAACCATTGTTAATGTTTTCGTACATTACCTTTCAGTCTTTTCATTGCGTGTTTATTAATTAGCCAAGATTGTGGTTTTTATGCAGTTTTGTATCTTGCTTTTTAAACTTAACATTAAAACATAAACATTTTCCCATGCTTCGAAAAACTTAAAGAGTTGTATATGTGTGATTTTAATAAATTAGGAAACTTTGTTCTTATTTACAAATTCTAAAAAAGTATTTTGTAGTCTATCAAATATTTTTAAACAGTATTTATAATATTAAATAAATCATATCTTGTTATGAAATTAATAGTCAACTTTTTTTAAAACTTTTTTCCAGTTTTTTTGAGGTATAATTGACAAATAAAAATTATATACATTTAAGATGTACAAAGTGATGGTTTGATATATATTTTCATTATGAAAGGATTACCACAATCAATTAATCCTTTAACCAATATCTTCCATCTTCCCTACCTCCCAATCCCTGATAACCACTGGTCTACTCTCTGTTTCTGAGTCCCATGTTTTCAGATCCCACATATAAATAAGAAAAGCATTTATCTTTCTGAATTAGTTTACTTAACATAATATCCTCTGGGTTGTCACAAATGGCAGGGTTTCCCTTTCTTATGGCTGAATAATATTCCATTGTATATTACACCATACTTTCTTTATCCATTCATCTATTGATGGACACGTAGGTTGTTTCCATATCTTGGCTATTGTGAACAATGCTGCAATGAACATGGGAGAACAGATAGCTCTTCAAGATCTTGATTTCATTTCCTTTGGATACATAACCACTAGTGGGCTTGCTGGATAGTATTATAGTACTACTTTTAATTTTTTGAGGAACCTCTACACTATTTCCATAATGGCTGTACCAGTCTCTCCTTTTCTGATATTAAACTACTTTCTACTGTTAGATATAACCTAGTTTTCATCAGTGAGTATATGTTCATTAGAGATACTGAGTGATAATTTGCTTGATAATGCATATTTTAAACTAATTTAAATAATTTGAGGACCACTGTTAAAAATTACTTGAAAATTTTATTTTGAATTATATATTTTTTTGAATTATATTGTTAAATGTTAAAATGTATCAGTGTCATTGATACCTATTTTCTTCTTGAGGAACTTAATGCAGTGTAGCTTTCTTTTAGCAGGGTTTTCGAGGCTTTTCATAGGATGTAAATTTAATCTCTGGTTTATAATATTTCTGAGCATTATTTATTACAAGTATTTTTCTATATTTTATGCAAAAAATATTGATTCCTTTTAATGATACTGCAATAGGATTTCACTTTTGTATGTTTTTTTTCTTGTGTACACTAATGAACTTAATATTTGGTACTGAAGATTTTGGGGGAAAATATATAGAGAAAGGAATATGTGAAATTTTAATTGTTCCCTTGAAAATATGGCATAGATTGTGTGTTCCAAGGATTTACTTAAATCAAGTATTTCTTTTGATTTTACAATTTGCTTGACTTTTCTAAATTTGGTCATGAAATTAGCCTTCCGTTATTTTCTCTTGTGTTAGCAATTTTGGAAATAAATTATCTTCAGAATTTTCATTACTGAGAAAGTGTATATTATAAACCATGGCTGGGTCACTTTCAAGCTATGTCACTTGGACGAATTGTGTGACATTATCTGTAACATGGAGATGAGGATAGCAATGATAGTGGTAATTCTAATACCTTCCTATATTGTTATTGTAAAGGTTAAACAAGACGAGGCATGGCAGCCCAAAGCACAATGCTTGGCTCACAAATGTTTGCTAATATTTTAATAAATCTAGTCAATCACTAAACCCAGCTGATTTTAAATATCATTCAAGTTTATGCCCTACTCTTAATTCTCACAGCCTTTGCCTGAGGTAGTTTTCATGTCTCACCTGGACTGTAACAATAGCCTCCTTATCTCCCTACTTCTACTCTCTTTCCCCTTCAGTTCATTGAGTAGTGATCTTTCTAAAACAGTCTGGTTATTTCAATTCTCTCATGAAAATCTTTTGATGGCTCTCCATCACATAGAGCAATGTTTCCCAAACATCATGCATTCCCATACCTCTTCCCAAGTGTTGCGAATGGTTCCTGTGCCTGGACTGTTTGCCCCATCTTTCTTCCTAAAGAATTCACTTATTCCTTGTAATTTATCTTAGTCTGTCTGCAATAAGGATGTTACCTAATGTAAAATGCAGATTTTATTCCAGACCCTTAATTTGTACTTAAAAATCTTTTGTTGATATAATTTACATACATGAAATGCACAGATTTCAAGTGTTCAATCTAATGAATGCTGATAATTCTCTACATCTATAACTACCAACCAAATCAAGATTTAAAACATTTCTAGGACCCTAGAAAGTTCCCTAATGGCCCTTCCCAATAAATAAAATATCCTCTTCCCCTTTCCCCGCCAAAAGTTTTGACAAAAAAAATTTTTTCAGGGTCACAGAACAACCATATTTCTTCCCATTGATATTAAAAACGCTTTGCATGATTTCAGCTTGCATGATCATTTTTATGGTCCCACATTGCAAAGTTAGGATGATCTGTACTTTAAATATTTCATTTTACTTCTTTTTTGGCATTGTAGCTGTATCTCTGTATGTGTATGTGTGCGTGTCCCTGTATGTGTTAATGGATACTCTAAAGAAGTCAACAAACGACAGTACCTGGGCCAAATCTAGCAGGCCTGTTTGTATAAGTAACACTTTATTAGAATACACCCCTGCTAATTGATGTAGATACTCTCGAGGTGCCTGCTTTTGTGCTCCAAGGCAGAGTTAGTTGCTACAGAGACCATATGGCCCACAAAGCCTAAAATATTTACTATCTGGTCCTTTACAGAAAAAATTTCCCAACCACTGCTCTAAAGCACTGGTTCTTAAATTTTAGCATGTATCAGAATCACAGATTGTGCCACACCCCCAGAGTTTGTAACTCAGTTAGGTCTATGGTGGAGCCAAGAGAATTTCATCTCTAACAAGTTCCCAGGTGATGGTGATACTGCCGGTCTGCTGACCACACTTGGAGAACCAGTTTTAGAGACTACATTATACAATGTTAACACATTACAGTCTACCTCATATCATACTACTTCATTCCCACCCTTTGTACTCTTGTTGTTATATATTTTACTTCTTTATATGCTCTTAACCCTAGTGTATGTTATTTTTGCTTTGAACAGGCCATAGCCTTTTTTTGTAAATTAACACACAGCAAAATTGACTTTTATAGTGTACAGTTCTACAAGTTTTAACTTATGTATGGACTCTTGTAACTGTTACCACAATAACCGCTTCTGTTAAAGGACCTAGTAGAAAAGTAGAGCATCAAAGTATTAAAAAAGAATCAAAAGGAAATGCTAGAAATAAGAAATAAAGACCAAAATTGAAAAATTTCTCTGATGGATGTAAAGGTCATGCTATTGAGTGAAGGTAATTTCTGTACTGGGTTGTAAAATTTTCATGTTTTCTGTCTTTTTATTTAGTCAGTGAACCAGCACTATTAACGCATACCTATAGGTCGGTGATTTCCAATTTGCTATTTATTGCTACTAATGTGCATCTTGCTTTCTCAAAGCAGCCATATAAGCCATTTTGTTTCTCATGTCTCTTCCTATGAACCTTATTATCTAATCATTTTCAGGATAATAGATTATATAGGCAGCCTTTTTCAATTTAAGATTTTATTTTTAAGTAATCTCTACACCCAACATGGGGCTCAAACTCACAACCCTAAGATCAAGAGTCAAACGCTTCACCGACTGAGCCAACCAGGTACTCCTCAATTTTTAATTAGTAACTTTTTATGGTTTCCCTTTGATGAACTTGTTTGCTAGTGTATGATCCCCCCATTCTAAGGAAACTTTAGTGAGAAAAGCTTGTAGTTTCCTAGACATTTGGCACCCATTGTCTTTCCCACCCCCATTATCTTATTAAATTCTGAAAGCTGTAAGGACAATGGAAAGACAGCCTTCAGTAGCTCTGAAACCTTCCATTCTGATTATAATAAAGGATCAGGCTGCTAGAAAAGAGATCAAGTTTCTTTCAGCTCCCGGGTCCAGGTTAATAAGCAGTAGAGTTAAATAAGCATCTGTCCAATTGACCCCCGCTGCCCCAGGTGCCTTCTGTGGTACTTCTCATCCTTCTGTCTATCCTATCTTAATACAGACTAAAAAATGGTTTTCAATATCTAATGTAAAATTCTTTTAATTGTCATCCACGCTGTTATTCTGCCTCTACCTATTTGCCCAGGTATCTCTCTTGCCTGTTTCTCTTTGATGAGGTGTGTCATGAAGTACTATGAGGGCCACGTTTACTTTATGTTGCATTTACTGAGAAGCACAAAAAAGGTCGTTCCATACTTTACAGGTGTTCCGTAATTGTCTCTGATGTCTATAAAACATCCTGTGTAAATCGTTTCTGCTAAGTTTGTATTGCAAATACATTTTGAAATGGATTTTACCAGGATCCATCACACCATTTCACTATGGAAACACTGGTATATATCACACAATGTGACATTCAAGATTTATTCCTTAAATTCCAGAATAATGCTCAAAGGAATCTATTTTATATCTGGTTATCATTCCATTTGTTGTCCTGTGAGGAAGGCAGACTGAGATATTATTATCTCATTTTCCAGATGAGGAAGTGGAGACATGGACAGAGATGATTAAATGAGACAGCACATGAAAAAATACCTGTGACAGAGCCTGTTATGTATGTAGGTGTGTGTGTACATATACATATACACACAAATATATATATATGCAAATATATATATATTTGCAATGAGGGGGAGAGCATATTTTTTTCTCTTCAAAAGAATATATTTACTTATCATCAAAAAGGAAATTAGTGGCAGATCTAAAACTAAAGCTACTTAACTTCTAGTCTAGTCTTTCTAGTAAACTCTATTCAGATGACACAGATGACATTTCTATATCTGATTATTATTAGCTTTCCACATTCAGGACAAACTACTATCTATTACAGTAGTTCATTTTTAAAAACATAATCCAGAGATACTATAGGGACACTTCCTTAAACTTTCTGTTCTTTATACATTTCTACTGCCATTACATACCATTTTGACTTTTTTTTTTTTGAAAGATTTTATTTATTTATTTGACAGAGAGAGAGAGAGACAGCGAGAGAGGGAACATAAGCAGGGGGAGTGGGAGAGGGAGAAGCAGGCTTCCCGCCGAGCAGGGAGCCCAATGCAGGGCTCGATCCCAGGACCCCAGGATTATGACCTGAGCCGAAGGCAGACGCTTAATGACTGAGCCACCCAGGCGCCCCCATTTTGACTTCTTCTTGAGATCTCTTTCCCTAACAGGGAAAGTCTTAGGCCAAATTTTGGTTTAGGTGAAGTTTGGCTTTGTTTTTGTTCTACCTTCTCTTCTGATTCTTCTCCTACTTCTTATGTGAAAGCCCATATTCCATGAAAATCAGTTCATGGGCAGCAACAGCAGGTAAAGGAATCTGATTAGGACAGTGAAGTATGAGTCAGAGACCAGAAACACCACAGAAAAAAAGACTTTCAAGCAATTAGGAACTGGGAGGAGTTGAGTATCTGAGTGAGGGTTAACAAGCTGGAGTTTGACAGACAGTAAGGAAGCAGGGCAGAGCAGACCAAACAAGTACATGGAACCAGTGCAGAGAAAATGCAAAATGCTTGGCACCTTCAATCACTCTATTCCTTTTACTATGGTAAATTCCAATCTAATGTGACACTGACCTAGAATCCTACCAGTAGTAGTAATTCTAACAGTTGGCTGGCTGACCAATCAATTTGGAGTAAAGTGCGGTCACAGTTCTTTTGGCAGAGGGTTTTCTTTACTCTGGTTGTTAAAATAGATGCAATTACATTAATTCATACTAAAGAGGGGGAAACTAGGGCACCTGAGTGGCTCAGATGGTTAAGTGTCTGCCTTCAGCTCAGGTCATGATCTCAGGGTGCTGGGATCAAGCCCCGCACCAGGCTCCCAGCTCTGCGCGGGGCCTGCTTCTCTCTTTCCTTCTACCGCTCCTCCTGCTTGTGCTCTCTTGCTCTCTCTGTCAAATAAATAAATAAAATCTTTAAAAAAAATAAAGAGGGGGAAGCTGATCTTTAATTTATTACAGCTCTCAAAAATAGTATGCTTTGAGGAGAGAACCAAAGCAACAACTTCTCCAAGTATATTCTTTGGCATACTGACTCCTGCAGTTTAGCTGAATGCTCCAAATGAAAAAAAGGATTCTGTGGCAAAAACTTAGGGAAATGCTGCATGACCCTCTTACTAGAAACATTAACATATTAAAGGTTCTGAGAAGTCTTGCAGTAAATATATAAACTCATTTAATTTTATTTACTGTTATGTTTAGTGCTTTTAATGTCCTGTTCAAGAAATCTTTGCATACCCAAGACTGCAAAGATATTTTCCATTGTTTTTTTTTTTCTACCATTCTGGTTCTGACTGTTATGTTTAGATCTATGATCAATGTCTATTTAATTTTTGTATGGAGAGATAAAGATGTGACAGTTCTTTTCGTACTTTCCCATAAGAAAATCCATTTGATTCAGCAACATGTTTAAAAAGACTCTGTTTCTGGAGTGCCTGGGTGGCTCAGTCCGTTGAGTGTCCGACTCTTGATTTCAGCTCAGGTCATGATCTCAGGGTCGAGAGATCGAACCCCGCATGGGGCTCCCGGCTCAGCAGGGAGTCTGCTTGAGACTCTCTCTCACCCTCTCCTTCAGTGGTCCTCGCCACCCCCCATCTTCCTTCTCTCTTTAAATAAATAAATAAATAAATAAATAAATCTTTAAAAAAAGACTCCCTGGGGCACCTGGGTGGCTCAGTCGTTAAGCATCTGCCTTCAGCTCAGTTCACGATCACAGGGACCTGGGATCGAGTCCCGCCTCGGGCTCCCTGCTCTGCGGGAAGCCTGCTTCTCCCTCTCCCACTCCCCCTCCTTGTGTTCCCTCTCTCACTGTGTCTCTGTCAAATAAATAAAATCTTTAAAAAAAAGTAAAATAAAAATTAAAAAAAGACTCCCTTTCCTATTGAATTAAGTTGCCACCTTGATCAAAAATCAATTGACCTTATGTGTGTGGGTCTATTTCTGGATGTGCTATTCTGCTCCACTGATAATTCACCTATTCTTAGGGCAATAGTTCATTGTTGGTAATAGTTAATAGCTTTACAGTTAAATCTTGAAATCACATACTATAAATCATCCAACTTGTTCCTTTTCAGGATTGTTTTAGCTATGCAATGTTTATTGCATTATCAGATACATTTTAGAATCAGCTTGACAATTTCTTCAAAAACACCTGCTAGAATTTTGATAGGAACTGCACTAGATCTATACATTCACTTAGGGAGAACTGGCATCTTAACAATTTTGAGTTTTATAATCCATGATCATGTTTTGTTTTTTTAAGATTTACTTTATTATTTATTTATTTATTTATTTTACAGTAGGCTCCATGCCCAATGTGGGGCTTGAACTCAGGACCCTGGGTCAAAATGTTATCTGCACACCCATAGTCGTAGCAGCATTATTCACAAGAGCCAAGAGGTGAAACAATCCAAATGTCCATCAATGGATGAATGGATAAACAAAGTGAGGTATATAATGGAATATTATTCAGCCTTAAAAGCGAAGGAAATACTGTCATTTGCTACACCCAAGGTGAAATTTTTTTTTTTTTTTAAGATTTTATTTATTTATTTGACAGAGAGAGACACAGCGAGAGCAGGAACACAAGCAGGGGGAGTGGGAGAGGGAGAAGCAGGCCTCCCGCTGAGCAGGGAGCCCAATGTGGGGCTCGATCCCAGGACCCTGGGATCATGACCTGAGCCGAAGGCAGACGCTTAACGACTGAGCCACCCAGGCGCCCAACCAAGGTGAAACTTGAGGACTTTACACTAAGTGAAAGAAGCCAGTCACAAAAAGACAAACACTGTATGATTCCACTTACATGAGGTATCTAAAGCAGTCAAACTCACAAAAACAGGAAGGAGAATGGTGGTTGCCAGGGTCTAGAGGGAGGAGGAAATGGGGAATTGTTATTTAGTGGGTATAGAGTTTCAGATTGGAAGGTGAACAAGTTCTGGAGATCTGTTTCACAACAATGTTAATATACTTAATACTGTTGAACTGAACACTTAAAAATGTGAATGGTGAATTTTATATGTTTATATGTTTTATATGTTTATCACAATTTAAAATATAAAAATTATTTTTAAAAACTTTAACACAAATTTTATTATGAATTCTAAAAAAACTATGCTGAAAACATTTTTTAACCTATCAGATTGGCAAAAACCCAAAAGTCTGATAACTCTCTCAGTTCGCAAGGATATGGGAAACAGTACTCTTATTCATTGCTGGGGGAGTACAAATTGGTACAATCCCTATGGAAGTAACTAAGCAATATTTATGGCACCTATTATACTCTCTGAATTTAATCAGAGATATACTGTATGCATGTATAAAATGATATATGCACAGGTTGTGAACTTCAGCACTGTTTACAACAGGAAGATACTGAAAACAACCAATATGCCCATCACTAGGTGACTGGTTAAATAAATTACAGTATGTCCATACAATGGAATACTATGCAGCTATTTAAAAATGAGGACACTCTCCACATACTTATATGAAAAGAGATTCAACATATATTACAAATTTAAAAATTAAGAACAGTAATGTATAACAGTATTAGTAAAAAGAGAAAAGTAAGAATCTGTGTGTACATTTATGTTTCCTTGCATACACATCAAGAAACTCTGGAAGGACATGTGGAAAAATAACAACAGTAGTTTGGGGTCTTGAATAGGAACTGAATGGATTGGGGACCAGCTGGGGTAGAAAGATGTTTCAATGCACACTTTTCTATGGGGCACCTGGGTGACACAGCTGATTAAGCACCCAACTCTTGGTTTCGGCTCAGATTATGATCTCAGGATCGTGAGATCAAGTCCCACATCAGGCTCTGTGTTCAATGTGGAGTCAGCTTAAGCCTCTCTCTCCCTCTGCCCCTGCCCTCCCGTGTGTGTGCTTGTTCTTTCTCTCTCTCTCTCTCCCTCTTTCTCTCAAATACATAAATAAACCTTTTTTTTTAAAAAAAAAAAAAGCACTTTTCTATATATTTTAGTTTTGGAATCATGTGACTATATCACCTACTCAGAAAATAAAAAACTCCTATTCTTAAAAATAAATTTCAATGGCACCAACTGACACTAATATATTAATAAAATGAATATTTACCAAGTGTCTACTATATGTCAACTAGGTACTATTTTGGACACTGGCAATATAGCACTGAACAAGACAAAGTTCTTGCCCCCTCATAGAACTTATATTCTAGTGAGAAAGAATATATATGTTGATTTTATCAAAAATATACACACACATATACAAATAATTCTGAATATAAATAGTATATATATTCGACTATATATATCATGTGTATGTGTGTGTATATATGTGTTTTTTATATATATGTATGTATATATATATATATATATTTAAAGATTTTATTTATTTATTTGACAGAGAGAGAGCAGAGGGAGAGGGAGAAGCAGGCTCCTGCTGAGCAGAGAGCCCGACATGGGGCTCGATCCTAGGACCCCTGGGACCATGACCTGAGCCGAAGGCAGCAGTTTAACCGACGGAACCACCCAGGCACCCCTAAATATATATTTTTTCATAAAGTGAATTAAATCATGCGATATTGTTAAAAGTCATTCAAGGTAAAGGAAGAGTGATGTGGTGGAAGTGGGGTAGTGATGCCTCTGAAGAGTAGGCATTTGAGTAGAGATCTGAATGAAGAGAAGGAAGAAACAATACAGGGGAAGAGCTTTCCAGGCAGCAAAGACCCTGAGGCACAAGAAAGTTTGATGTATTCCAGAAGCAATAGAAACACTTATATAGCCGGAGCAATCTGTGTGAGGAGAACAATGGTAGACAATGATGTTAAACAGATGGTCAGAAGGCAGATCATGTGGGCTTTGTAGGGCAGGAGCAAGGATGTGGGTGTTGGAGGCAGCTATTAAAGGTTTTTAAAAATATCTGAAAGGGGCCCAGAAGCCTGGGAAGAAGATGGAGTAGGAGGACCCTAAGCTCACCTTGTCCCACAGATACAGCTAGATAATACTCACATCAGTATAAATAACCCAGAAAATGACCCAAAGACTGGCAGAATAAACTCCACAACTAAATGTAAAGAAGAGGCCACATCAAAGAGGGTAAGAAGGGCGGAGAGGACGTGGGAAGCTAAAGGGACTGGCAGGACTGTCTGTCGGAGGGAGGGATCCGCGAACTCAGAGAAGGGAGAGAAATAGACTATGACACTGGGAAGCCTGCATGGGGAAGATGAATCCTCGTAATATTTGGCTTTGAAAACTAGAGGGGCCGAATTTTGTGAGTACTCACAACCAGCAGGACTTAAAGCCTGGAATTTTAAAAATCTTCGTTCTGGGCAAGCCTGGAAAGTGATAGGGAACTGAGCCCCTGCCCTTAGAGAGACAACACAACAAACAGCCCAGGGAGATACAACATAGAAGCAGCAGTTTGAAAAATGCCTGGGGCATATGACAGGGAGAGTTATTTACTCATCTTAGAGACTGTCCTGGAGAATTAGGGACTGCAGGGAGAGCCCTGCAGGAACAAAAGAGCTGGCAGGTGCCATTTCCCTCACCCGCACCACCCCCCAACTTGCTTACACCAAGACCTGTCCCCCTCTTCCGTCAGGCTTGCCTCTGTCCAGGACTGCAGGTCCCCTCCCCAAGAAGACCCAAGCAAAGCCTTGCAAACACCATGTCTCCTGACCCATGCACTTTCTGGGGCCTCAGTCCTGGCAGCAGTAGCAGTGGGTACCCCTCTCACAGAGGCCCTGCACACACCATGTTAAAATTGCATGCCCCACACCTGAGTGTTTTATGGATCAGCCCAGCCAGTCCCGTCCCAGCAGTAGAGGCATGTCCCTTCTTCCCTGTGTCCAAACGTTGTGGGCACTGCAGCCCTGCCTTGGAGCATGTTGTGGATCTGCCCGCTCCGATAGGCTTTTGGCTAGAGCCCACTCAAACCAGGGCCACAAGTTTGGCAGTGTGCAAGCAGCCCTGAAAGGGGCCAGCATCACTCCAGAGACTTCTGCCCTGGGGAGAGGGAAAGATAACCACACAAATGAGTTAGACTGTGGCCCCCCAAGTGGGCTGGGGCAGATAGCTGGTCTGACTACAGGCCCCCTCCACCAACGAACGCTTCTCAGGGGACAACACAGGGAAAGTGCCCTGCAGTTGGTGCTACTGCATCTCTGGCAAATGCCTGATCTGACTAAACTCAAGTCCAAGGCAGCCCCAGATTGGCCCACTAACAACATAGGGATCAAACCCTGCCCACAACTGTTAGAGAACCATTGAAGATGACTGGACTGAAGGAAAAAGTGGCTCAGCCACAATAGCAGGGAGCATGCAACACACATAGGAGACACCCCTGAAGCACCAGGTTCTGGTGAACAGGGGATATTTTACTGCAGGGCATACAGGACCTCTTCTTCATAAAGCCACTACTTTCAAGAGCGGGAGACATAGCTGACTTTCCTAAAACACAGAAACAGACACAGAGAGTTAGACAAAAATGAGAAGACAGAGGAATATGTCCCAAATGAAAGAACAGGACAAAGTCACAGCAAGAGAACTAAATGAAACAGAATAAGTATTATGCCTGGTAAAGAATTTAAAGTAATGGTCATAAAGATACTCATTAGACTTGAGAAAAAAAGTGGAGGCATCAGTGAGACCATTAACAAAGAGATAAAAAAAAAAAAATCAGAGATGAAGAATACAATAAATGAAATTAAAAATACACTAGATGGAATAAATAGTAGACTAGAGAAAGAAGAATGAATCAGCGATCTGCAAGAAAGAGTAATGGAAAAGCTGAACAGATGAGAGAAAAAAGTAATGCAAAATGAGAATAGATTTAGGGAAGTCAGCAACTCCATCAAGCATAATAACATGCGCATTATAGGGATCCTGAAAGAAGAAGAGAAAAAAAAGGGGGCAGAGAATTTATTTGAAGAAATAATAGCTGAAAACTTGCCAAATCTATGGAAAGAAACAAATTCAAATCCAGAAGGCACAGAGATCTCCAACAAAATCAACCCAAAGAGGTCCACACCAAGACACATAGTAATTAAAGTGGCAAAAAGTAGTGATAAAGAGAGAATTTTAAAAGCAGAAAGAGAAAAGAAGACAGTTACATAAAAAGGGGGAAACTTGTAAGGCTATTAGCAGAAACACTGCAGGCCAGAAGAGAGTGGCATGATATATTCAATGTGCTGAAAGGAAGAAATCTGCAGCCAAGAATACTCTATCCAGCAAGACTATCATTCAGAATAGAAGGAGAAATAGAGTTTGTCAGACAAACAAAAGTTAAAAGAACTCATGACACTAAACCAGCCCTAGAAGAAATGTTAAAGGGGACTCTTTGAGTGGAAAGGAAAGACCATAAGTAAAAGTAAGAAGAGTAGGAAGCACAAAAGCAATAAAAATAACTATATCTGTAAAAATCAGTCAAGGGACTCACAAAAAAAAAAAAAAAAAAAAAAAAAGGATGTAAAGTATGATACTAGATACCTAAAATGTGGGAGGGAGAGGAGCAAAGAATGGGCTCAAACTTAAGCATCCATCAACTTAATATGGACTGTTATATGAAGAAGATGTTATATACAAATGTAATGGTAACCACAAATCAGTAATAGATATGCAAAGAATAAAGAGCAGGAAATCCAAGTATATCACTAAAGAAAGCCAACTTATCATGAGAGAAGAGGGCAAGGAACAGAGAAGTACAAAAACAACCATAAAAAAGTGACAGAATCAAAATAAATACATATCTATAAATAATTACTTTCAATATAAATGGACTAAATGCTCTTATCAAAAGACACAGGGTGACAGAATGTATTAAAAAACAAGACCCATCTATATGCTGCCTACAAGAGACTCATTTCAGACTTACAGACACATGCAAATTGAAAGTAAGTGGATGGAGACACATTTATCATCATACAAATGGATGTGAAAAGAAAGTCAGGGTAGCAATACTTAAAGCAAACAAAATGGACTAAAAAAAGACTGTAACAAGAGACAAAGAAAGACACTATGTAATCATAAAGGAGACAATCCAACAAAAAGATATAACAATTGTAAGTATTTATGTACCCAATATGGGAGCACCCAAATACATAAAACAGTTAATAACAAACATAAAGGAACTAATCAATAGCAATACAATAACAGTAGGGGACTCTAACACCCCACTTACATCAATGGACAGATCATCCAAACAGAAATCAACAAGAAAATAGGCTTTGAATGACACTGGACCAGATGGATTTAACAGATATATTCAGAATATTCCATCCCAAAACAGCAGAATACATTTTTTTCAAGTGCACATGGAACATTCTCTAGAATAGGTCACACATAAGGCCACAAAACAAGTCTCAATAAATTCAAAAAGATTGAAGTCATACCATGCATTTTTCTGATGATAACGCTATAAAACTAGAAATCAACCACAAGAAAAAAATCTGGAAAGACCACAAGTACATAGAGATTAAATAACATGCTACTAAACAATGAATGGGTCACAAAGAAATCAAAGAAGAAATAAAAAATTACATGGAGACAAATGAAAATGAAAACACAACAGTCAAAACCTTTGGGATGCAACAAAAGTAGTTTTAAGAGGGTAGTTTATAGTAATACAGGCCTACCGCAAGAAGCAAGAAAAATCTCAAACAACTGAACCTGACATCTAGAGGACTTAGAAAAAGAACAAACAAAATCCAAAATCAGCAGGAAGGAGATAATAAAGATTAGACCAGAAATAAATGAGAAACTAAAAAAATAATAGATCAATAAAACCAGGAGCTGTTTCTTTGAAAAGATCAATAAAATTGATAAACCTCTAGCCAGACTCAGAGACAAAGAGAAGACTCAAACAAAATCAGAAATGAAAGAGGAGAAACAACAACAGACATCACAGAAATACAAACAATTTTAAGAGAATATTATAAAAATTTTTATGACAATAAATTGGACAACCTAGAAGAAATGGATGAATTTCTAGAAATGTATAATCTACCAAAACTGAAGCAGAATTCTGGAAATAGAAAATTTGGAGAGACTGATTATCATCAATGAAATTGAGTCAGTAAGCAAAAAACACCCAACAAACAATAGTCCAGGACCAGATGGCTACACAGTTGAATTCTACCAAACACCTAAAGAAGAGCTAATACCTGTTCTTCTCAAACTCTTCCAAAACAGACAAGGGGAAGGAAAGCTTCTAAATTCATTCTATGAGGCCAGCATTACCCTGATACAAAACCAGATAATAACGATACCACCAAAAAAGAGAACTACAGGCTCATATCTGTGATGAACATAGATGTAAAAATCATCAACAAAATATTAGCAACCTGAATCCAACAATACATTAAAAAGAAAATCATTCACCATGATCAAATGGGATTTTTCCCCCAGATGCAAGGATGGTTTAATATTCACGAATCCATCAACATGATACATCACATCAAGAGAAAGGATAAAAACCATATGATCATTTGAATAGATGCAGAAGAAGCATTTGACAAACTACAACATCCATTCATGATAAAAACCTTCAATAAAGTAGGTTTAGAGGGAACATACCTCAATATATTAAAGGCTTATATGAAAAATCCATAGCTAACATCATCCTTAATGGGAAAAACTGAGAGCTTTCCCCTAAGGTCAGGAATAAGACATGGATGTTCACTCTCACCACTTTTATTCAACATAGTACTGGAAGTCCTAGCCACAGCAATCAGACAAGAAAAAGGAATAAAAGGCATCCAAATTGGTAAGGAAGAAGTAAAACTTTCACTATTTGCAGATGACATGACACTATACGTAGGAAACCTGAAAGACTCCACCAAATAACTACTAGAACTAAGAAATGAATTCACTAAGGTCACAGAATACAAAATCAATGTACAGAAATCCACTGCATTTCTATACACTAATAATGAAGCTGCAGAAAGAGAAATTAAGAAAACAGTCCCATTTACAATTGCACCAAAAATAATAAAATACCTAAGAATAAACTTAACCCAAGAGGTGAAAGACCTATACTCTGAAAACTATAAAACATTGATGAAAGAAATGGAAAGACATTTCATACTCATGGATTGGAAGAACAGTTATTGTTAAAATGTCTATACTACCCAAAGCAATCTACAGATTTAATGCAATCCCTACCAATAGCATTTTTCACAAAACTAGAACAAACAATCCTAAAATTTGTATGGAACCACAAAAGACCCCCAACAGCCAAAGCAATCTTCAAGAAGAAACAAAACTGGAGATTCACAATTCCAGACTTCAAGTTATATTACAAAGCTGTAGTAATCAAAACAGTATGGTACTGGCACAAAAAAAGACCTATAGTTCAATAGAACAGAATAAAGAACCCAGAAATAAACCCATGATTATATGGTCAATTAATCTTCAACAAAGCAGGAAAGACTATCCAACGGGAAAAAGCCAGTGTCTTCAACAAATGGTGTTGGGAAAATGGGACAGCTACATACAAAAGAATGAAACTGGACCATTCTCTTATACTATACACAAAAATAAACTCAAAATGGATCAAAGACCTAAATATGAGACCTGAAACCATAAAAAATCCTAGAAGAGAGCCCATGCAGTAATTTCTCTGACATCAGCCATAACAACATCTTTCTAGATATGTCTCCTGAGGCAAGGGTAACAAAAGCAAAAATAAACTATTGGGACTACATCAAAATAAAAATCTTCTGTACAACAAAGGAAACAATCAACAAACCAAAAGACAACCTACTGAATGGGAAAAGATATTTGCAAGTGACATTTCCAATAAAGGGTTAGTATCCAAAATATATGAAAAACTTATACAACTCAACACCAAAAAACCAAAGAATTAAAAAATGGGCAGAAGACATGAACAGATATTTCTCCAAAGAAGACATACAGATGGCCAACAGGCACATGAAAACACACTGAACATCACTTATAATCAGGGAAATGCAAATCAAAACCACAATGAGGTATCACGTCACACCTGTTAGAATGGCTAAAATCAAAAACTCAAGAAACAAGTGTTGGCGAGGATGTAGAGAAAAAGGAACCCTTGTGCAGTGTGGATGAGAATGCAAACTGGTACAAACACCGTGTAAGACAGTATAGAGGTTCCTCAAAAAATTAAAAATAGAACTATCATCTGATCCAATAATTGCACTACTGGGTATTTACCCAAAGAATATAAAAACACTAATTTGAAGGGACAGACACACCCCTATGTTTTTATCTATCTATCTAGATTATTATTCAGCCATAAAAAAGAGTGAAATCTTACCATTTACAATAACATGGATGGATCTAGAGAGTACAATAAAGCAAAATAAGCCAGTCAGAGAAAGAGAAATACCATACAATTTCACTCATATATGGAATTTAAGAAACAAAACAAACGAACAAAGAAAAAGTAGACAAACTAAAAAACAGACTCTTAATTATAGTGAACAAACAGATGGTTACCAGAGAGGAGGTGGGTGGGGGATGGGTGAAATAGGTGAAGGGAATTAAGAGTACACTTATCATGATGAGCACTGAATACTGTATGGAATTGTTGAATCACTATATTGAACACCTGGAACTAATATAACACTATGTCAACTACACTGGACTTAAAAAACAAAAAAAAAAAAGGAAAGGAAGGAAAAGGAGCAGCCTTCCCAACCCCACTCCCATAACAGGAGGGGGGCATGACTCAGCAGACACCTGGGGGTGAGGACAGCACCACCCGTGGCTCAGGGTTTGTTTGAGGTCCCAAGTCCCTTCAATCTGGAAGCAATGAACCGAGGTTTCATCTGTGGCCTTGTGTCCCTTCCTAGTGCCCAAAGGGCTTTCACCCAGACCTCAGGCTTGGATAGAATCCTAACTATATAATGTAACGATTAGAAATAGAAAAACATACTGTCAGAAACTTTTTTTTAAGATTTTATTTATTTATCTGACAGAGAGAGAGAGACAGCGAGAGAGGGAACACAAGCAGGGGGAGCGGGAGAGGGAGAAGCAGGCTTCCCGCTGAGCAGGGAGCCCGACTCAGGGCTCGATGCCGGGATCCTGGGATCACGACCCGAGCCGAAGGCAGATGTCTAACGAATGAGCCACCCAGGCGCTCCACCGTAAGAAACTCTTAACCATTGGAAACAAACTGAGGGTTGCTGGAGGGGGTGGTGGATAGGGTAACTGGGTGATGGGCATTAAGGTGGGCACGTGATGTAATGAGCACTGGGTGTTATATACAACTGATGACAATGAACTCTACCTCTGAAACTAATAATACACTATATGTTAATTAATTGAATTTAAATAAAAAATAAATTTTAAAAAATAGGAAAACAAATTTAAAAATATCCAAAAGGGTCTTGACTTAAGAGTCAGCCAGTACACCTGTATGGCCTTCCAGGTGTTAAAAGAGTGAAATATTTCTAATTGCATTAGGAAATAGCTGCTTCCCTGGTAACAGTGTCACCTGCCATGTTGGCTCCTTTCCTAAGACCCTTCTCTCCCAACTCTTGCCCCATAAACCAACAACCATAAATAACCTGGCCCAGGAGAGGTTGTTGAGTGGGAGGAGTTAATCAGCTCAGGAACCGAGAGTCACTGAGATTCAGCAAGCTAAAGGGTGAATAAAGGTTTTACTTCATTATAGTCCTAGAACCCACTTAGGACACTGTATCTTGGGCTTCTATCCCACCAAATGTCAGTCAGGGCCCAATTCCATCACCTGGGCTCCCGCTCAGTCCTGCAGGAATGTGAGGCAGGCTAGAGAAACAGACTGTCCCTGAGATCAGAGGTGAAGGTAGAGGCAAGGGGAAACCCAGTGTACTTCTCCAAAAACAATCTGTGTCCTCAGCACTCCTTGATCGATTTGAAAGGCTACTGGCTAGCAGCCAGCATTTATAACTTGTATATATCAATGACATCAAATTTTGCTTCTAGATTCAAAGTCACAAAATTATCCTGTACCAGGAATTTTTTTTAAATACATATGGCAAAAGATAAATAGAAAATATCAATTTCTCCAACACTAAATGCAACCTTAACATTCTCATAGCTGCACTCAATAAAGTCGATGTTTGGGTAACAATGTGTGTAGTTCCTGGACTGTTTACCTCAACATAGAACTGCAACAGCTGAGATACAACAATTCCAATTTCATATAGGAAATTTATTTTACATGCCATTGTACTGGGAATTTAGTCTGGAAAATTAGTACACATGTCAAAATCTTAAAAACAGATTTCTTTAAAGTCGCATAAAATTCCTAAAGCTGCTTGCCATTTACATCTATTTCACAAAGTTCCTCCTCTTTGAAAACACATGATGCTGCTCTTAAATCTAGGCTCTCAACAGCTTATTACACTGTATTCAGTTCTACTTTATTCTGATTCATTTCATTTCTTTGAACCACAAAACCTCCAGTTTAACTATCTGAAAGTATTACATATTTGCTACCATAAACTTGTAACATGAACCTAAACTAAAGGAAAAGCAGCTGGAAAGAACATGAGGGAGAAATCTAAGCACTACCTAGAAATAATCTCTGGGCACCAGATACATATTTGCTCACTTTTATTTTCTGACCATAAACATCTTCACTTAACCAAAGGCAAGACATTAAAAACCATCTTATGCAAGCAGGACCTGTTTTAGCAGAACATTTGCTGAAAATTTCATGGTTTTCCTTTTCATTTTTAAAATAAAACTACTTGTGAAATGCTGAAATTTTCTTTTAAGTAGGTCTACTTACACAAGATTTAGCACCCGGCAGGACCTTAATTTAATCTTAGATGGGAATTATTCCCACAATCTTTTTATATTCGAATATATTTTTAAAAAATTACTTACCCCACAGCAAGCTGAAATCTGGACAGACAGCATGAAACTACCGGCAGCCGCCTATTTCCTCACAGACTAAACTTTGTTCCCTTCCTGGCTGTTTCTGGATCAGGTTCACACTGATACACATTTACTGCGGCCTTGGAAGCTACCACCCAGCGGGAGTGAGGTGGGAGGGTCTGTTAATTTAACTGCTGCTTGACCACCTGGCTTAGTTGTTAAGTGTTTGCCTTCGGCTCAGGTCATGATCCCAGAGTCCTGGGATCGAGCCCCCCATCGGGCTCCCTGCTCCACGGGAAGGCTGCTTCTCCCTCTCCCACTCCCCCTGCTTGTGTTCCCTCTCTCGCTGTGTCTCTCTGTGTCAAATAAATACATAAAATCTTAAAAAAAAAAAAATCTCATCATCTCTGATGGCGGGGCTTTGGTTTCAGAGGACATTTTTTTCCCATATGTTCCTGGGGGAGAAAAACTAATATAGTCGTCCTCTGAGCTTCAAAAATCGTGCTTTCTCCCTTTCATAAGTTTGCTCTCCTCCTCAGAACCTATACATTGTGCAGTCATGGCAAAAAGAGGCCAGAAAGTCGCTTCTCTACCACAGTCCCCGTCACCTCCACTCTCCCTCTTTTACCAGGTAGGGGAATAACACCAAGTTCTTGTTAAACTTAGTTCTTTTCTGACATTGAAACCACCTGCTTCCCTAAGAATAAAGTGAGAACTTGGATCCCAAAATCTGTTCTTTGCAAGATAAAATGTTACGCTGCTTCATCCCCTTCCACATCCCTAAGCTTCTTTCCCTTCTGAGCTACTATATTTCTGTAATTTGTAGCATTAGCCGTTGAAGCAGAAACCATTTATTATGCACTTACTGCACTAATCACTTTATAAACATTATCTCATTCTCTCCTAGGCAACATATTTGGGGATCATCTTCAATTCTTCTTAATCTGCTTCTCTATCCAATTAGCCACTTCACTATCCTGGTGATCCTCTGCAATAAGAACAGTGGTGGGCAGGATAATGGTCCCCCACAAAGATGTCCATTTTCTCATCACCAGAATCTGTGAATATGTTACTTTACACGGCAAAAGGGACTTAGTCAATGCAGTTAAGGTTAAGGACTTTGAGACGGGGAGATTATCCAGATGGGACCAATCTTTTCACATGAGCCTTTCCCAGCTGTGGCCAGAGAGAAGCAATGTGAGGACTGGACCTGCTTCTGCTGGTTCTGAAGGGGGAGGTAGGGGGCCGCTAGAAGCTGGAAAAGGCAGGAAAACAGACTCTCTTCTAGAGCCTCCAGAAAGGGATACAGCCCTGATGATACCTTGGTTTTAGCCTACTGAGATCTGTGTTGATTTCTGACCTCAGAACTGTAAGGTGATAAAAGTACATTGTTTTGTTCTTTTTGTCCGCTAAATTTGTGATAATTCGTTATGATAGCAATAGAAAAATAATACAGGTACTTTAATTTCAAAATTAATTTCCTTTGAAAATATAATACCTAGAACTGAATACTACACTCCAAATGAATTCTGATGAAAAAAATAATTGTGGGACTGTTAAATTCCTTAATCTGATGCTGTAATTTTATAAATTAATAAAGGCAACTGAAGATTTCAATTGTAACACATTATATTCTTAAGTTGGTGGACTTTTTGTCACACAAACTTCATCAAGCCAGCTGCCTGACTCTACCCTCATTTTCTTTCAACTAATTTTGGAGATAAAATGCAGAGCTTTATATTCACTTCAATTGAAGAATTTCTCCTTATTGGTTTTAGCCCATCCTTCCAAACTATTAAGATAATGTTGAATCATGCCTCTGTACTGTCATAGAAAGTATCCTTATGAAGCCTAACTTCATTTATTTAATTCCCATGTATTCATCAAATTATTAGTAAATAAATATTGAGCAGCAAGATCGAAGACAGAGTTCTGAAATGGAGAACAGTTTTGTTATTACTTTCAGTTTGACATTGATCCATGAATCAAAACTCTTTAGTTACACAAGTTTGATCAGCTACAAAACCACTTACTCTCATAAACTTACTTTTTAAAAATTTCTCAAACATATCAAGAGAATAAAATGACTTAATAAAGATGTGTCCACAGCGTACTAGAACTCTACTGGAAAAGGAGATGTGGTTAGTTTGATATGAACAAGGTTTTTTTTTTTTTTTTTTTGGTAGTTCGGTGTTGTCTCTTAATGATTAACATTTCCTTTTTTAAGAGTTTACAAACTATCAGTTAATTATTGTTTCCAGAAGTCTACCTGAAGTTAAAAGAAAGTTTATCCAATTGAGGGAAGTGACAACTTCTGTCTCAGAAGGGGAGACGTAAGTGGAGGGGAAAAAGGAGAAACACGACGAAAGAAGGTGTGGTGGAAGGAATGAGCATAGTGTGCCCTTGGGAGGGTATAAAAACTAGACTGGTCAGAGCGGTAGTGGTTATGGAGAGTAGTGTGAACTGGGGTTGAAACATATGATGTAAAGTCTTAAAAAGGGGACTAGGCCTGCGACCTAATGTATCACAAAAATAGACAGAATTAAAAGATCTTAAAGCAAGAAAGTAAAATGAGTACTTTAATAACCTAATTGAAAAATGGGCAAAGTATATGGACAGTTCACAGGAGAAAATGTAAATGGCTCTTAAATATATGTAAAGATACTCCACCTTATTATAAGACAAATGCAAATTCAGGGCGCCTGAGTGGCTCAGTCGCTTAAGCGTCTGCCTTCTGCTCAGGTCATGATCCCAGGGTCGTGGGATGAGCCCCGCATTGGGCTCCCTACTCAGCGGAGAGCCTGCTTCTCCCTCTCCCACTCCCCCTGCTTGTGTTCCCTCTCTTGCTGTGTCTCTCTCTGTCAAATAAATAAATAAAATCTTAAAAAAAAAAAAAGACAAATGCAAATTCAAAGTACAATGACATAATTTTAAGCTATACTTTAACCCATCAAATTGCAAACTTCAAAGTCTATTAAGACACAATGGTGAGGCTATGGGTAAATAATGGAAGATAAAACGGTGGGAACTCAGGGCGCCTGGGTGGCTCAGTCGTTAAGCGGCTGCCTTCGGCTCAGGTCATGATCCTAGAGTCCTGGGATCGAGTCCCACGTCGGGCTCCCTGCTCAGCGGGAAGCCTGCTTCTCCCTCTCCCACTCGCCCTGCTTGTGTTCCTGCTCTCGCTGTCTCTGTCTCTGTCAAATAAATAAATAAAATCTTAAAAAAAAAAAAAAAAAAAGGTGGGAACTCTCTAAAATGCAAACTGGCCATCAAATTATGAGTGCATATACCCTTTCACCCAGCAATAACGAAAAACATACACATGTAAAATGACATATATTCATGGATATTCACTATAGCACTATTTGCAAAAGTAGAAGATGTCAATCAGTAGGGAACTGGCAAATCAAATTGCAGAACAGATATCCAATAGGGTCCTGAAATTTTTTTTTTTAAAGATTTTATCTATTTATTTATTAGAGAGAGAGAGAGAGCGCGCACATGAGAGGGGGGAGGATCAGAGGGAGAAGCAGACTCCCTGCCGAGCAGGGAGCCCGATGCGGGACTCGATCCCGGGAGTCCAGGATTATGACCTGAGCCGAAGGCAGTCGCTTAAGCAACTGAGCCACCCAGGCGCCCCGGATCCTGAAATTTTTAAAAAAGGCAACTTTGGTTACTGATAAAAAGTGATGAAACTATACCAAGTTAAAAAAAGATAGCAGTATATTTAGAATGCGACTATTTGTGTATGTTTGAAAGTGTGTGTATGTGAGTGTGTGTGTGTGTACTCAGAGAATCTCTTAGGAAGAATATCCAAGAAGCCAGAAACAGTGGGTTGTCTTTAGGGAAGAGACAGGATAGTTATGGTTCAGAGGTAGGAAGGAAACTTCTATATCCTTTTGTCCTTTTTGAATTCTTGCCAAAGTTGGTATTAACTATTCAAAAATTTGATAGATGTGCTAAATAGCAATGTTGCATCCTGGAATAGAAACAGTACAGTAGTAAAAAATCTGGTGAAAACTTAAAGTCTGGATTTTAGTTAATAGTCATGTACCGATGTTAATTTCTTAATTTTGACAAATGAGCCATAGTTATGAAAGATGTTAACATCAAGAGAAACCGGGTGAAGGTATTATTTTTGCAGCTTTTTATAAACCTAAAAGTATCTCAAAAATAAAAATTTACTAGAACAAGAAATAAACTGGGGTGTCTGGGAGCGGGGCTCAGTCAGTTAAGTGTCTGCCTTCAGCTGAGGTCATGATCCCGGGGTCCTGGGATCAAGCCCTGAGGTAGGCTCCCTGCTCAGCGGGGAGCCTGCTTCTCCCTCTCCCTCTGCTCCTCCCCTCAGCTCGTGCTCACTTGCACGTGTTCTCGCGCTATCTCTCTCTCAAATAAATAAATAAAAATCATTTTTTTAAAAACAACAAGAAGAAACAAATTAACGTTTAAAAAGTTATTAGGGCAGCTGCGGTGGCAATGGCTTGGAAAGAGGAGAGATTAGAACCAAAGAGGCCAGCTGGGAAACTGTGGGAGTAATCTTGGCATGAGGTGCATTGGGGTAAAAGTCATGAAAATACAATGAAATGAACTAATGCAGATACAAGATATATTTCAAAAGAAAAAAATGAACAAAATATTTACAAGAGCAGAGAGCAGAGATAAGATCAGTGATACCAGTGACAAAAGATGAAAATGAGAGGAGGAGGCTTGTTTAAAGGGGAATGAGAGGGGGGCGCCTGGGTGGCTCAGTTGGTTAAGCGACTGCCTTCGGCTCAGGTCAAGATCCTGGAGTCCCGGGATCGGGTCCCACATCGGGCTCCCTGCTCAGCAGGGCGTCTGCTTCTCCCTCTCCCGCTCCCCCCTCTTGTGCTCTCTCTCTCTCAAATAAATAAATAAAAATAAAAATAAAAAATCTTTAAAGGGGAATGAGATTCATTTTGTTCATTCAGTAAGTATTTGCTGGTACCCCCTCCCCATGCCAGGTTCTGTGCAAGGCCCTGGGGATGTCAGTGAGTTTATAAATGCCAAGTATGAATTGACCCTAAAATGTCCAAGCTCAATTGTCCAAAAGGCATCTGGATATTACAGGGGGAGTGTTCTGGTGAGAGGATCAAACTGGGATAGCTGAGAAAGGTGACGGAGACAGAGAAAGGAGAAGCCAAAACTGAGCCGTGGGACAGAAACACAATTAGGGGAAGAGAGGAGTAGCAAAGAAGACAGGGAAGGAATGGTCAAAGGGTATCAAGAATAAGTGGGATAGGGCAATTTCCTGGAAACCAAGACAAAAGAAAGATCAAAGAAGAAGGGTTCCATCAAATGCACTGTTCAAAAAATGAGGATCTACAAAAGTCCACAAGACAGTTAAAAAGGGAGAAATCGATGATGGCAAAGGAGGTCGCTCAAGAGAACTTTTTCACTTTCAGGAAAGCCTAAATGGAATCGGATTACAGAAGTCACAATTTTCTTACAAGAAAGCACTTCTAACTTAAAGGCCTTTAGGAAATGGGATTCCATTTATTATCATGCTTCTCAAACTGAGGTATTTGAAACCACAGGGTAGATCTGTATGCAACATCAGTTTTAATTGGAGGAAAATATATTGAAACCAAAGAATGCAAAATTTGAGCTCTGAAGACAAATCCCGAAATTTCAAGCATAGAATGTCTTTACAGGAGGTCACCTTCCTACTTCTAGAGCTACAAATTCATTCTCCACTTCTTTAAAGGGGTTCTTGGGTGGAGATCTGAGAAGCACTGATATAATGGCCAGCTATGCTGAAATGTATCCTTGCTATTGAAATTCAGGATGTCTATAATTTAAAAAATAACTTTATGAACTATGGCCTCACATGGCGAATTACAATAAATATTTCACATTCCAAGAAGAATAATGAACAAAAAATCTTGAGTTTACCATATTTACCACTATTTGCTATTGCTATTTATGTAACCATATATTATTTATCCTTTATGTCTGTAGCTAGAGCTTAATTACATGCTTAGATGGAAGTCACAGTGTTAATTATACTCAAATGCTTAATCAATACTCCTTGAGAATGATGAATACATGACATACTAAGAACCAACCAACACCACCATACATGCATACATATATATACATCTATATAATTTATATGTGTATATGTGTGGCACACACACGTACTATAAACATAGGCGTTAATACAAGAATTGGTGACTGTGCTTCTAATTTATATAAAAACAACTAAAATCCTGCCTTATGTGTAGTACACAGTATACCAGTAAAAGGGAAGTACAGTTTTCATATGTAATTCTCTGCCAAGTAAATTAAAATGTTACTTTGCATTAGGTCATCATATACCAGGCTAAGCATAAATTTGAAAGCTTTCCTCTGATATTTTCCATCAACTTTTAAACAGCTTCGGAGTATAGGCCACAAGGCAATGCTTCCCACCAAGTAAAGATTTTTTTACTATCTTTTGTGTGAGAAAGCCATTAGAGCGGTAACAGTGTAGTAATATACAGGAGCTTCTTGCAAATGTCATGGAAAAACTATGTGGGGTTGGTGATTTTTGTAAAATCAAGGTCTAGTCTAATGTTATCTGAATGGAGAAATTATCATCGTTTATTATCTTAATCAATTCTGATACTTAAGACATTTTTACTGTTTAAAAGAAAATCAATTTTAAGAACAGTCAAAACAAACCAGCTTCTTTTATAAATGTTTGGGTTTTTAAACTACAAGTTATGTAACATATAAGCTCTCAAAATGTTTGGGTTTTTAAACTACAAGTTATGTAACATATAAGCTCTCATACTGTGTCTTGTATACATTGTCTCAAGGCTAAGAAATAAAAAGCTAATGCAACACTAAACCTGGAAGACAGAATTACAGCTCTCACAAGTATTTCAGCTCAGGCTGTTGGCTTTCATGATTAATAACAACTGTGGGGGCATGTTATCACTTCTCAACATCATCCATGGCCTGTAACTCTCTGCTGTCACCCTGTAAAGGAATTTTGACTTTATCATATTTTGAGAAAGCAAATCTGAATTGATATCCTAAGGTATAATAAATTATTTTCTTCTCCTCCTTGACCTTTATAATCATGAGATTGGTTGAATTCTCAAGGATTCCCTTTCCATCTTAAATATATATTCATGGAATGTGAATTGATACAAGCACTTTGAATGTCAAGTGAATGGAATTATTAACACCACCATGCCATTTGGTATTACCTAGAAGAGTTGAAACAGGTTTCTACAACCAGCGATTCAACTCCCAGGCACACACCCTAGCAGAGCTTCTCAACTGCTATGCCATGGTGCCCTGGTACTCAACGAATAGGTTACTGGTGTGCCCAGATACAGATCTCCTCAGCTCTCCAACCAAGCAGAAGCTTCCAGGCCAGAGGTACAGCTTCATTCTTTTAATGCAGTATATGGAACAGATATTTTCTATCACTTTCTATGTGTGCCATGCCAGGGAAAAGGTTGAGAAACATTGACAGAGAAGCTCTTGCACATGCGTAGCAGATATAGAGACAGGAATATACGTATATATAGGAGCAATATTTGTAGTACTGAAAAACTGGAACATCTCAAATGTCTATCAATCAATTCATCTGCTAGTAAGTTCTGGAATACTTATACAATGCAATATTCTACAGCAGTGAAAACTAATGAGCAATATCTATATGCATTGACATAGATAAATCTAAGAGTCTAATGCCGATTAAAAAAAAAAAAACAGTAAGGCCCAGAAAAATACATACGATATGATTCCATTTTTATAAAGTTCAAAAACACATAAAACTAACCAATACTCACAGTATGTGATAAAAAAAAAACACTGACAAAGGTAAGAAAATTATTAACAAAAAATTCAGAACTTTACCTCTGAGGAAGCAAGAGAAGTTTGGGAGAAGAGAGGAGTATATAGGAGATATTAAAGGTAAAGATAATACTGCTTTTTAAAAAACTAGGTTACAGGGAAACAAATGTTTTCCATATAGTTATTCCACAAGCCTTACAGATATTTTATAGACATTTTGTATCTACTCAATATTTAATAAGCCTCTTTTATAAAAGTTCTGCTTTGTCCAAAAGTAGTGAATGCATCTGCCTTCCCTGCAACAGTGTGAAGGACATGGAATAATTGGGACAGAAAGCAGGAAATTATACTGGATGTTGGAGGTCAGACACCAAACGTTTCACAAAGGCCCTACAGACTCACACATGAGTGCAACAATAAAAGATTTAAAAGCTAAACAATAATTAAAATGAAAACTAAATTTAATATGCTATCATTTTATGAGGTACCACATATGCAAATTTTAACATTAACTAAAATATGGATTTAAAGAATTGGGACCGAATTAACTGCCAGCCTATGGATGAATAACTCCTCTTGCAATTTTCTAAACAGTCAATGTTTCATTGTGTATTTAGAACACACAAAAGACATTTACAGAATGACAATACTTTAATTCATCATGTATATCCAGCAATGTTTGCTTAGTCAAATGCCTGTCTGTTTGTCAATGTCATTTAAGGGCAAGTTTATAAAGCTTCAAGAGCAAGAACTGGGTCTGCTTCAACTGATAGGACTACCAAGGAAAGCACAATGAAAACATTTTAAGAATTCCTGCCTGTCCTCTGGCTCCTTGTATTTTAAGGGCTAGACAGTGGAAAGCCATTTTTGTAAGCATTGGATATTTTGCCAATGCAGAAGAGCTATAATAGATCACAAAGATATCAACTTAACCTCTAAATTAATTAATTTTATTACTTTTGATTTGAAATATAAAAGAAGTCCAGTGTGAGCTCTCCCTTTAAAGAAAGAAAAAACCACCTAGCAGCAGATAGGTTAATGTTTACACAAAGGCAAATTTTTTCCCTTTTTTTTTTTCTTAAGTTTGAATGGGTGAATGACCTTGCTGGAATTCCCCGTCAGTTCCCTAGTATCTATCTGGAAGTTTCAAACAGAAACTACTTTCACATGATACACTGGAAAGGTATGCCAAGTGGTATCTGTCTCTGCACCTTGAACCTGGGTGTTTTATATAACAGATGAATCAATAAACTTTACACAAAATGAAAGGCTTCTTTTTCCCCTTAGGCCATTTAAGAAAAAATCATTTAAACATATTTGGCATTATATATTTATAGGGTCAATTATACACAGAAAACCTTCACATATTTACCCAATTCAAGAAATGTGCCCTTGATACAGCTTCAAGCTTTCAAAGACAGGTCAGTTTTTAAATATGTCAAATACTGAGTATATCAGGCTGAAGTGAGAATCTAAGCCAAGAATTAATTCCTATAAACTCATAAACATTAGTTATACAAATAGCATAACTACCTTAAAATCTAGATAATATAAAGCATTTTTATTTTTGCTTTATTTTGGAATTTTTATTTTTTATTTTCATTTTTTAAAAGATTTTATTTGACAGAGAGAGAGACAGCGAGAAAGGGAACACAAGCAGGGGGAATGGGAGAGGGAGAAGCAGGCTTCCCGCTGAGCAGGGAGCCCGATATGGGGCTCGATCCCAGGACCCCGGGATCATGACCTGAGCCGAAGGCAGACGCTTAACGACTGAGCCACCCAGGTACCCCCATTTTGGAATTTTTAAAATACCAAATTTCACTGAGAGGGAGTTCTCTCAGATGTATTGTGAAAGGCTTATGGGGAAACCTGTCTTTTCCAGTGTGTGGCGATTACAAAACTAACTCGAAACCACCAAAAATCTAAATAGAGTCGTAAGCAACAGTGGGGATGATTTAGAACAGAAACAAAAGATTTGCCCAACAAAAAAATTTCCCCACACACCTTAGTTTCACCCTTGGCTCTTCCTTCCCTCACTTTCAGATGAAAGTACAATTATGTTGCCTGGGATTTTAGCCCAGTCATCTATCCTGCTCTCAAAAGCTGGTTCAGGACAGATAAAAATGAAAAATTTCATAACCTGAGTTTCTCCAGAATTGATCAGTGTCTCAGAAGTTGAGATGAAGGGTAGAGTGAATAGGGAAAGACTATATCATGGCAAGTTCAGCAGAGGAGGTATTGCATTTGAACACTGTCCCTAGACTATCCCTATACCATTTTATAATAGTGCCTGGAATCATCTCAATAATACAGGTTTTTAAAAGAAATTTTAAAAATGTTTTTTAAAAATTAAAAAAAAAAGAATATTCGTAAAAGCAATGGCATCTTGGGGGAGGGAGGGGATTTCAAGAACACCTTTTACGATTTTTAATATATTTTGGCTCAAATATATTTATAACCAAAAAACTCCTAATATAGTTATTTTCATTTTGCAAAATAAAAATATAAGCCATTCAATGCAAAGATTTTTATGTGATGTTATTTATCAAACAGTAAACTCTTTTTTTTTTTTTTTAAGATTTTATTTATTTATTTGACAGAGAGAGACACAGCGAGAGAGGGAACACAAGCAGGGGGAGTGGGAGGGGGAGAAGCAGGCTTCCCACCGAGCAGGGAGCCCGATGCGGGGCTTGATCCCAGGACTCTGGGATCATGACCTGAGCCAAGGCAGACACTTACTTAATGACTGAGCCACCCAGGCACCCCTCAAACAGTAAACTCTTAAATGCAAAAACAAGAAGTATTTTGGCTTCTAGGATACAATTTCATTTTCACAAATAAGGGAAAATATATTCAGTGCCTTTTTTTGTTGTTGTTCAGGGCTTTCTCTTCTTGACCTCTTTCATCTTAATGATTCCACATTGATGTCTTCTACTTAGACCTCTCTTTTCTCTTCTATGGTTAGTTTTGAAATTTCTTAAGCAACAACACAGTAATAGCTAATATATATATTAAGCCAGACATTGTTCTGAACACTTTACCTAATCAATTTAATCCTCACAACAACCCTGGGAGATACCTCCAGTTTAAAAATATGCTGTCATCCCCACTTTACAGATTAAGACCTGGAAGCAGAGGTGGTTAATATTCCATTTGCAACAGGGCACAGTCACAAAATTTATGTTTTAATTAAATAATTTGCTTTTCTTTTCCTTTCTTTTTTAAAAAAATTTCCTTAGGTAGGAAGTATTCCCAGAGGAATGATACATGCAGAAAAGGTATATGTGATTTTGTTAATTTTCATTATGTATCTCCATGTTTTTTTCCAAGATTTTCATAAGATAGTGATTCTCTCAGCTTATTGTTTCTGGACCAGCAGCATCACCATTACATGGGAACTTGTTAGAAATGCAAATTATCAGGTCCCACCCAGACCTACTGAATCAGAAACTCTAGGGTAAGGCCTAGCAATATGTGGTTTTGTTTAAACACGTACACACACACACACACACACACACACACACACACACACACCTGCTTTTTGTTAAATTACTCCTCTGGGGTGATTCTGATGGGTGTTTAAATTTGAGAACCATTGTTCTAATGTGTAATGTAGCCATCAGTTATGAAAAAGATCCCATTTGGCCACATATTTCATATATTGAGGTATAACGGCATATTTTTTACTAATTTTATTGCATCTCTTGGAAAGGGGCACTCATTTGCATTCATTCCACAAACACTTATTAAGTACCTACTATGTGCTTGAGAATGAGTGCATGAAGAACTAACAATCTAGTTAGACAGGCAAAAATTTAATAATTACAATGCCAGGTAGTAATTCACTGATAGAGATGCAGAGGATGCTGAGGGGGAAGTAAACTGTAGTAGATTAAGGACTGTGTCTTGATCTCTCAGGAATTATTGCACTCTACTGCACCATCTGAGAAACATTATTTTATGTCAATATATACTACCCTCCATAACCCAGGGACCCATGCCCCCGATAGGGGCATTACCATAGCAGCACTGCCTGTCATACAGTGATTAACGAACTCAGTAAGGTAATTCCTCCATGGTTAGAATCCACAGTCTGTGTAGAGAAAGGAGCCAGTCTCTGGAGCTTCCTAAGAGTCTAAAGAGCTTTCCTATTCTAGTCCACAGGTAACTTGACAATAATTCACCCTTTTCCCACCACTATCTTATGTTTTTCATGATTCTATTGGATATTTTTCAAAATATAAAACTTTCAAACAGCTTCTGTACCCTTCTAAGTTCCCATTCTCTTCAGTAATACTTTAATCACTATTCTGAATCTGAGTGTTTATCATCCCCCCCAGAAGAACTATTTTTCATCTTTATGATAATGTATAAGATGCTTTTGAAACTTTTTTTTTTTTTTACAGAGAGAGTGCACGTGTGCATGGGCCGCACGAGTGGTGGGGGGCAGGGCAGAGGGAGAGAGAGAATCCTAAGCAGGCTTCACACTCAGTGCGGAGCCGCAGTGGGGCTTGATCTCATGACCCTGAGATCATGACCTCAGTGGAAATCAAGAGTCAGACGCTTAACCAACTGAGCCACCCAGGCACCCCTGAAACTTATTTTACTCAACATTCTTTTTTGAGATTGACCCATGTTGAGGGAAGCTCTACAATGCATTGGTGAATTTATGCCAATGAATGAATAGTCCAACAAAGTTCATTCATCCATTTTCCTCTTAATAGATGTTTAGGCTGTTTCCTTTTTTCTTTTTCTTTTAAAATAGTGATGCAATGAACGTTTTAATAGAATTACTGCAGCAAGTATGAAGGGCCACCACATTAAAAAAAAAAAAAAGCATGTCTGAATTTTCTCCTTCTGCTTTTTTATAGTTTATATTTCTCTGCTAAAATTCTTCACCTGTTCATGCGAATATCCCACCTTTTCCACTAGATTCTTTAACATATTAATCATAATTAAAATTCCTGTCTGAGAATTCCAACATGAGTCATCTCTCAGTCTGGGTCTGTTCATTGCTTTGTAACTTAAAAATGGGTGCTTGTTTTTTTCACATATTTTAAAATTTTTGAATGCCACACATTGCCTATAGAATTATCATACGAACTGCGTAAAAGAATAGTAACTCTTGGAAATGTGCATGCCTATTTTTCGGTCCTGCAAGCAGGTAAATTGAAATTCCAAAGAGAAATAATCTAGTCAGTAGTCGAGCTGGTTTTATTGTTGCTATAGTTCCCTTCTGCGCATCTTCCTCCAGCAGCGAGCAACTGCTACTTTGTGCTTCGTGTGGAACCTAGGATACTTGGTTTTACTCAGTGTTCTTGCTCCACACTCAGCTCTCAGAAGCCACTGCATGTCTATGCCACAGAACGGGTTCTTTCCCTGCATCCTTGCCCCTCCCAAAGAGGCAGACTGCTGTTGTTTGTTACTCGGTGTTAAGTGTCTTGGTTCTCTTGGTCCAGCCTCAATCTTAGGCAGGCCCTATATCCTATGCTTTGGGTATGGGGGCTTTCTACACCCCCTCCCCAACTCCACGTGGCCATGAAACTCGGCCTTGTATCTATAGGGAAGTACTGCAAAAAACCCTCCAACACCCCAGGTCCCACACTAACCACAAGGTAGCAGCAGCTACTGGTGAAGAGTTTCCTACACCTCCCCAGCACAGAGAGCTTTTGCTTCTACCTTACTCTCAGAAGCAATGAATCTTTGCCTGGACCCTGAAAAAGGAAGAGTTTCCTGTCCCTCCCCCAGTGGCTTAAGATTTTTGCTTCATATGAGATAACGACTGGTAAAGTGGACAGGGTTTTTATTTATTTGTTTGGTTTAAAGATTTATTTATTTATTTTAGAAAGGGGAAGGGGGAGAGAGCGTTGTAAGCAGACTCCATGCTGAGCGCCGAGCCCCAGGCAGGGCTCAATCTCACAACCCTGAGATCACGACCTGAGCCAAAACCAAGAGTCAGACACTCAACTGACTGCACCACCCAGGTACCCCGGGTAGGGTTTTTAAACTATGTGTCCTACAGGGCGGCTCTCTCTAATCTCCTATCTTGCCCTCAAATCTTTTATGAGCACTGATAGAGGCTGTTGTAGGTGCAACTGTGTTCCCCTCAAAAGATAAATTGAAGTCCTAATTCCTGGTGAATATGACTTTATTTGGAAATAGGCTCTTTGCAGATGTAATCAAGTTAAGATGAGGTCATACTGGAATAGGGTGGGCCCTAATCCAACATGACTAGAATCCTAATTAGAAGAGAAAACATGGAAGCCCCAGGCCTCATTTCCCCATAGAGGGTCAGCAAGATGGCTGAATAGGAAACGCCAGATCTAGTTCCCCCAGACAGACACTAACTTAAAAACAATATATGGTCTAAAAAGCCTGTATGTGGCCTTCAAAAACCAGTTAAGAAGTTGTAGTATCTCAGGCAAGCTCAAAGCCAAGAACAGCCACATCGAATGGGTAAGATTTCATTTCGCCTGTTAGAGTCCTTCCCCCAAGCTGACACACTTAAGCGTGATCAGGAGTAAGCACCCAACTCAAAGCTTCTCCATCAGGATAAGAGCAGAATGTTTGTTCAATGTTCCAGATATTTGGGGGACTGCCTGAAAGACTGATTTGACTTGGCATGCTAAGGAAAGTAGGCATACTTTGGATGCCTACGGGAGGCTGAGTACAGGGGAGAGCACAGAGGCAAGGGGCAGCACCAGAAAACCTGCAATATCAGTGACGAACACCAGAGGGAGCAATAGATGACCAACTCCTATAAAAACAACTGGAGAACTCTAATTGGGAAGGCACATACACAAGCCCAGAGAAAGTGCATGTCCATACTAGGTTTGAGAAGGCCTCAGAATCTTTAGTAAGGCTAACTACTGAAGGTCCTCCCCTGTATGAAGCCAGTCCACAGAACTGAGAGAGGTGGTTGTTTTTCCAAATGCACAAATTCCAGCAAAATAAATAAGGAAGGCATATGAAGAAACAGGGAAACATGGCATAGTCAAGGGAACAAAATAAATCTCCAGAAACTGACCCTAAAGGAAAGGAAGTGCATGAATTACCTGACAAGAAACGCAAAATAGTCATCTTAAAGATGCTCAATGTGCTATAAGAGAGCACAGACAACTAAAGGAAATTAGGAAAATGGCTCATGAACAAAACAAGAATATCAACAAAGACAGAAAGTATAGAAAGAACCAAACAGAAATTCTAGAGCTGAAAACAAATGGGAAAATTTACAAATATGTGGAAATTAAACAACACACTCGTAACCATGGGTCAAAGAAAAAAATCACATGAGAAATTAGAAAATATTTTGGGACAAATGAAAACAGAAACATAACATACCAAAATTTATGGGATGCAGCAAAAGCAGTACTAATAATGGAGTTTATAGCAGTAAATGCCCTCATTAAAAAAGAAGAAAGATCCTGGGTGCCTGGGTGGCTCAGTTAGGCATCAGACTCTTGATCTCAGCTCAGGTCTTGATCTCAGGGTTGTAAGTTCAAGCCCTGCACTGGGCTCCACGCTGGGTGTAGAGCCTACAGAAGGAAGGAAGGAAGGAAGGAAGGAAGGAAGGAAGGAAAGAAGGAAAGGAGGGAGGATGAAGGAGGGAGGGAGGAAGAAGAAAAGAAGGAAGGAAGGAAGATCTCAAATCAATAACTTAACTTTATACCTCAAAGAACTAGAATAAGAACAAACTAAACCCAGTTAGCAGAAGGAAGGAAACAATAAAAATTAGTGCACTAATAGAGAATAGAAAAATTTTTAAAAATCACTGAAACTAAGAGCTGACTTTTTGAAAAGATCAACAAAATTGACAAGTCTTAGCTACACAAAGAAAAAAGAGAAGACTCAAATAACAAAAATCCAAAATGAAAGAGGAGACACCACAACTGACACCACAAAAATAAAATCAGAAGAGTACTATTAACAATTATACACCAACAAATTGGATCATCTGTCCCTGTGCTTTAATAAAACCACCAATTTGCACCAAAAAAAAGAGAACGAAATGGATAAATTTCTAGAAACATGTAACTTATCAAGACTGAATCTTGAAGAAATAGAAAATCTGAACAGCCCTGTAATTAGTAAGGACATTAAATCAGTAATCATAAACTTCCCAACAGAGAAAAACCCAGGACAAGATGGCTTCCCTGAAGAATTCTACCAAACATTTAAAGAATTAACACCAATCTTGAAACTCTTCCAAAAAATTGCAGACTCATGAAGCCAGCATTCCCCTAATACTAAAATGAGACAAAGATACCACAAGAAAACCACACACCAATACCTCTGATGAATACTAATGCAAAAAACCTCAACAAAATATTTTGCTGTTACTGAGATGGAAAACCTAAAAAGAAGTTTGATGGGAAGGAAGATTAGGAGTTCAATTTTGAACATGTTGAGTTTGAGATGAATATTGGGCATACAAATGGAAATGTTAAGTTGGCAGTTGAATGTACAAGTCTGGTGTTCAGAGGAGAGGCCTAAGCTGGAGATAAAGATTTTCAAGTAAAGATGGTGTTAAAGCCTTGAGAGTAGTAAGATCAAGAGAAATGAGTCTAGGTAGAAAAAAGGATAAGGTCTTAGGATTGAGCTCTAGGGCACTCCAATGTTTAGAGGTCAAGAAAATGAGGAGAAACCAATAGAGAAGACTAAAAGGAATAGTCAGAGGAGGAGGAAAGCCCAAAGGGTGTGATATACTGGAGACCAAATATATAATGTTTATTTCCAGAAAACTTAAGTGATTATCTATGTCAATACTGTACAAATTATTTAATGATGACACATTCAATTTAGTACACATGTACCAATTTTGGAGTAATTTTAACATCTATCTTCACCAAGGAATATTGGATAAAAATTTTATTGATAATCAGAACTTATTTACTTTATTTTAAAGTATATCAAATACTGTTGTAGAATATATTATACAACAAAATATGTTTATATGTATATATGTTTTAAATTTATTTTTAAATCCAGAAGAGCATTTCCTGAAACACAATTCTAAGGGTTATTAAGATTTTCTGGGCAAAAAAGGGTTCTGGTCACACCTAAGTTTGTAAAATACTAATTTGCATTATAAATTTTACGGGGCGCCTGGGTGGCTCACTCAGTCGTTAGGCGTCTGCCTTCAGCTTGGGTCATGATCCCAGTGTCCTGGGATCGAGCCCCATACTGAGCCCCGCATCAGGCTCCCTGCTCGGCAGGAAGCCTGCTTCTCCCTCTCACACTCCCCCTGCTTGAGTTCCCTCTCTCGCTGTCTCTCTCTCTCTCTGTGTCAAATAAATAAATAAAATCTTTATAAAATAAATAAATAAATATTCAAAAAAACGTAACATTTTCCAAACTTATGTCAATTCTGAACCCTTTTGGGTTACAGAGTCTCTTTTAGCTGTGTCAGGCATTCTAACATCATTTGAGAAATATTGAGTCAAAAGTGTGGACATATTCTTTGTCCTCACTGTAAGCAAAATTTGTGTCAGGAAAGAAGTTGGAGGATATTTTCTTTCTGCCACTTCAACACTTACTGAAAACAAGATCTTTCTGCTTCTATACCATTGCATGCTGGAAGATATGACCTTTGCATTATTTTTACACTGACAGTTCTGTCCTCAGATTTTCTGTTACTCATCAAATGTCAAAATGAAAAGATACTTGATTTCTTTAAAAATGAATCTAAAGTTCCAGCAAATAAATAAAATATGTAAAGTACATTCAGTTAATATATTTTTGTTAGAACGATGTAGATTTATAGATTAACTATAACCCAATATGATCATTAGTCAGCCACATGTTCTACATAATGCTTTTGGTAAAAATCACTTTTCCTTTATAAGAATTATCCATTGTAATGGTTCTGTGGAATTATTATGTCTCCTCATATTCTTTCTTTGAAATATATAGAACATAAATGATTTTTTTAAAAAAATACACATTTTCATTATTTCTCTGAAAGTCTGATGTTGTTTAGATCTCCTCTTTCAATCCTAAAAAATAGAGCAGGACAGAAGATTTTACTTCAAAAGTACTGTTTATCTACGGATCAGAGATTGAAAGGAGAAAGGTAAAAAAGAAGGAAAAGTCAAAGAAGAGCACACTTTGCCAGTGGAATCCCATCTAGCTAAACAGTCTCATCTTTTGCTTCAAAATACCAGCTCTTAAAGTCCTATAGTTAACTGCAAGACCTGCAGTCCACGCCCACCCACCTCCCCTGCTTTATCTCTGACCTGCAGGGAGCTCCACAATTCTCAGACTCAGTTTTAAATGACGAAGAAGACAAAATAGAATTAGGAAAGCATACATCCCATGAGCACAAAGGCATGTACTGTATAATGTCCCATTTAACTTCACTCACACACACACACACACACACACACACACACAAGATAGCTCTCATTTTGGTTACTGTATTGGTGAGATTTCTTGAAGTCTAATTCACCTGCTTTACTCCCAATCCTTCACCCCAATTCGGTTACTGATTGTGTAAAACTCTTTTTCTTCCAGCTTTATTGAGATATAATTGAATATAACCTTGCATTGGTTAAAGTGTATGACATCGTGATTTGATCTATGTATATACTACAGGATGAAAACTCTATTTCTTTTTTTTTAAAGATTTTATTTATTTATTTGAGAGACAGAATGAGAGAGAGAGAGAGCACATGAGAGGGGGGAGGGTCAGAGGGAGAAGCAGACTCCCTGCTGAACAGGGAGCCTGATGCGGGACTCGATCCTGGGACTCCAGGATCATGACCTGAGCCGAAGGCAGTCGCTCAACCAACTGAGCCACCCAGGCACCCTGAAAACTATTTCTAAGTTGCCAATTCTCTACCTCAAAAAGGAGGCCACAACCACTGGAATCTCATATTATCTCGTGATTAGAGTCAGAGAAACTAGAGTAATGAATGTTCTGATTGGCATCTTTGACAGTGGACTTTCACAAATATTCCATTACTAAGTTTGAATCAACCTTGGAAATGTCCTGTACACAACATAAGCGGTGGCTGGTAGCCATGACTGTCCTCTCTCAAGATGTAGCAGAGGCTTTATTATGGATAGACTATTCATGTTTTATACCAATAGAGAATTTCCTCATACAGATAGCAAGTTCTCTCTAGAAGAGTCATTTCATGACTTCCTATAGTTAAATCTAATAGGTTTTCTGCATTTCTGTGGAAGACTCAAATGTCTGTGATGACCTGTGTCATAGAACAAAGTTCATGATTCTGGTCCAATGACCATTTCTGAGCAAGTTAATTCTTTAATGATTCAAATTTACAACCTGCCTTTAACCATTATGGAAGATAGTCTATGTCTTAATTTTACTCAGTTTAATGTTACTATACATTCTCTTTCTTTTGTTCTCTTCATGTCTTCATCTGATTGTACCATATGCAGTTTTAGAAGCCACTTCAAATATTTGTTAGAACATCGTAAGATATAAAATAAACTCATCTTTTAAAATCATTTAAAAACCTTAAGTCCCAATAATTCAGGTTATAGGTCTCATTGTCCCAAACATGCACCTGTGAGTACAAGTTGAATTCATTCATTTAATAAATATGTTCTAAGTGCCTACCATGTGTTAGGCACTGTTCTGGAAGCTGGGGGAAACAATGGTGAATAGTATGTTAGTCAGAGTTAAGGACCACGGGAAAAATAAAGCAGGGAAGGGGAAAAGGAATGCCATGGGTTACAATTTTTAAATAAGATGGTCAGAGAGGGCCTGCCTTACTGAGGTGACAGATCATGACCGAAGGATCTGAAGATGAGGACTTAAACCACATAGATATCTAAGGCAAGAGCATCCCAGGCACAGGGAGTGTCAAGTACAAAGTTCCTAAGGCAGATGAGAGTTTTGCATTTCTGAGGATCAGCTAGGAGACCAGAGTGGCTGAGGTGGACTGTCAGATGATCCAGAGACGACGGGAGAGCAAAGGCAGATCAGGTAAGGCCCTGGACCATCATAAGGACTTGGCTTATGAATGGAATGAGATGATGGGGAGCCTGGGTGGCTCAGTCAGTTAAATGTCTGCCTTTAGCTCAAGTCATGATCCCAGGGTCCTGGGATCGAGCCCTGAGTTAGGCTCCTGCTCAGTGGGGAGCCTGCTTCTCCCTCCCCCTCTGCTCCTCCTCCCTGCTGGCTCTCTCCTGCTCTCTCTCAAATAAATAAAATCTTTAAAATAAATAAATAAATGGAATGAGATGAGAAGCAACTAGAAGGTTCTGAAGTGAAGTTACATAACCTAGAAGAATGTACAGTACCTGAAATGTCTAAATGAAAAGAGTGGTAGCTGTGGGAAGCATTAGTCTGCAAATACTTACTGAATCCACACTATTTACTAGGATTTTCCTAAGCACTGGGCATATAGTGGTAAATAAAAGACACATCAGTCCAAGCTTTAGTGTTATGGGTGAGAATATTAACAAATGATTAAGCAAGTAATTACAACTACACTAGGTATGAGAAGAACTTGGTGATTTTGGAAAGAAAATTGAGGAAGGGAGGTCTAATTTAGTCTGGGATATAGGGGAAGGCTTCTTGGAAGAAAAAAATATTTAAAGTGAGATTGGAAAAATAAGTAGGAGCAAGTTAAGTGAAGAGGGATAAGAGGGACAAGAACACATCAAGCAGAAAGTGCCTGCAAAAATCCCTGAGGAAAAAAACAAAGGCATCTTCAGGGAATTGAAGACCACTGCAGCTGGAGCTAAGCAGGCAAAGAAGAATGCCTAAAGAGTTGGGGTTGAAGTCTAAGGGCAATAAGATACCAACAGTTTAAAGCAGGAGCTCAAGATTAGAGTTGTATATTTTAAAGATGACTCTAAAAGCAATGAGCTTAGAGGAGGAAGAAGTGAGTACAGGAGGTCAATCAACAGCTATTGTAGAAGTCTGGGCAAAGATAACAGGAGTGTAAATAAGTGTAGTGGATGCGGGAACAGAAAGACATGGATAGCTTGAAAGGTACTTAGGAGGTAGGAAAGACAATGTGATGATGGATTAGAGTCATGAGAGTTGAGAAAGAAGGTCCTGAATAGCTGAGGTTGCCAGCTACTTTTCTTGATCTTTTTGGATAGACAGATCCTATCTTCTTCACCAAGAGAAGAAATATTCCAATATGATTCCTTTTGGGGGGAGGGACAAGAAAAAGCTGATCATATATCTAATAAGCCTTTACGCCATTGCTGCCAATTGTCATACACAAAAGAGTCTCAATTTGCACAATTTAGGCAATTTGTTCTGTTTCTACCAATGTATGAAACTTGGCTGTGGCTGTTCAGAAAAATGAACCAGTTGGATTCTACCTGTTAAATCTTCTGGTAAATACTCATGTTGCTAGTACTATATAGATTTATGTAATTTGTAAGCAGGGAACATCAGTATTTTCTACAGCATTCTATCAAAGCTTATGTAAGTAATCCCAAGGCACCGAATATAAATTTTCAGTACACTACAGCACTGAAGAATTAGTTCTTCACCAAAGAATTGGAACGTATTAACCCCTGGAAGTAGCCATTCCCTCTTGTTCATGGACGCTAGAAAAACCACTTATTCCTAACCAATGCTGTCACCAAAAAGGTGGATACCTTTTTTTTAGGGAAACAGCTGAATAAGTTAATACCAGTGACTTACTTATCTTAAATCATTAAAGATAAATCCAGTTACTCAGAGAAAGAAAAACTGGCATTTTCTCTTCTAGAGACCATCAAACTCCTAGTCATGCTAACTATATTCTCTATAGCCATTCTCCACAGAGTCCTCAAACATTGCTAAACTAAGTGGGAGTTGTGTGTTTGTTTGTTTTTTCCATTAGGTCAGAGAAATAAAAGCAAAAAAAAATTAAAAGAAAAAACATTTGATACAATCTTTCTACTAGTATGAGGCTGAACCAACCTTACATGTTTTAATAGTCTAGGTGTCAAAGTGGATGGTATTACTAAATAAAATACCTCTGTGCTCTGAAATTACAAAATCTCATTAATTAGACCAAAAATCAAACTGATACTAATTATTGATTCCTTTGTCACAAGCAGTAGTGGTATGAAGTAAAAAGAAAGTTTCCTAAGAACCCAAATGTGTAGGAAAGCATTAGTACTAAAATAACACACCTGGATCAGCGACTGCAACTCACAGGGAAAAAAAATATATTTTATTTAATGACCAAGTACACAAACACAAACACACACACATTCACACATACATATAACGAAAACATACTTACTCTTACCAGGTGGGATGCAGTGTGAAATGTTCTGCTCTATGCTCCTTCATTTAAAAAAAAAAAAAAGCTGGTCACTACTTGTAAACAAAGGTTGCAAGCCACGAATATAATTACAGCATATAATTGCTCTAGAGCATTATAAATGCTAACTTAAAATTTTAGGGAAATGTATAGTCTTCCTCCTTCTTAGAATTGGCCCACGAAAGTACTCTGTGTACTCAGAGAAACCAAAAATTAACACAGCCTCCTCCTTCCCATGTATCCAGCCTGGACATGGTGCTTGCTTTCAGTGTGCTTAAATCATCTACCTTCCCAGGCCCAAGAGCTGAGGGAATGACTTGTAACAGGACTCTATGTCTATATTGCACATTTTATATAAAAGTCCTTTTTATATATATTATTTCATTTGACCCTCACAACAACCCTGTGAGGTAGGCAGGGGAAATAATATCAGATTTACTTTACAGATGAAATTAAGGTCCAGAGAGGTTATGTGACTTTCCCAGGCAGATAATAAGAACCATTAACTTTTAGGTGGAGGGCTCTTTTCTCTAAACCACTGATGGTATAATCTGACCTCAAATATTTTTACCACTTCATTCTCATTTCTTATTGTTGATTCAAGTTTTTGTAGGATACAACAAAAGACCTGATTGTAAACTTATACCAAGTTTATGCTTCTCTACCGATGAAAACTTAGGGCCACGGGACATTTGTTCTTTTGGAAGGCACTGTTTCCTTGGCTCCAATCTAAAGAAACATAAGCAATATGAAAGACTCTAAAGGCCAAAGAAATTGAAGAGAAATCAGAGGAAAGGATATAAAATGGAATGTATTAGTGGATTTTAGTCCCTGTAAGCTTTTACTTTTGTGAGAGGGTTCAATGGAGAGCTTTAATGCAGATGAGACTTGAGGCTTTTGAAGAGGATCTAAGTCTTGATGAAGTTATTCAAACTCAAATCTTGAATGCATAATGATGGTAGGCCCCAGGGTCTTCAAAAACTTGTACTTGAGGCTTTAAAACAAAACAAAACACACAAAAAAATTCTACCAGCAAGTCTAATAAAATTTTTTAAGGGTTTTGAAAAGCTTTAACTCTTTGGCCAATAATTAATCAGACTACCAGATACCATGCTGAAAGAATAGAAAGAGAAAATCAAAATGAAATAAAGAAGAAAAAGAAAAGGAAACAAAGATTTTAAAAGACAGAGTGTATAGAATAGCTTAATATGTTTACTGGCTTATCTCTTTGATTAATATTTGCTTTAAATTGCAGAATTCAAACTTCTTACAGAACCACCTTGGGCTATAGTCAGAGAAACTGATTTAATGATAATTTCTGTAATCTCTCTGATCACTATCCATGATATTCAATTGTCTTAAAGGGCTTTTGATCTTTGAAAGCATGGCCAAATATTTGTTGGAAGAGACAGCATAAAATAAAGTTGATTTTGTGGGGTAGAGAGAGAAATTGAACTAGGAATATTATGGTCTGAAAATATTTAACAAGGGAGAAAAGTAAAAAGACTTTCTTACTTTTCTTTTTCCTTACAATGGAAAAATTCAGACCACTTTACAAGTTTTTATGAAATAAATATACTAAATCTCAATGCCTACTTTTGTGCTCATTCTGACTTGTTTCTTTTTATTTTATGTATGCCTATAAACCTGCCTTTTTTCCAAGAAAACTTTAAGCTTTTAAAAATTAGTAATAATGGGGTGCCTAGGTGGCTCGGTCAGTTGGGCAACCAACTCTTCTTTTTTTTTAAAGATTTTATTTATTTATTCATAAGAGACAGACAGAGAGAGAGGCAGAGGCAGAGGGAGAAGCAGGCTCCCTGCAGAGCAGGGAGCCCAATGCAGGACTCAATCCCAGAGCCCTGAGATCATGACCTGAGCCAAAGGCAGATACTTAACCGACTGAGCCACCCAGGCGTCCCATTGGGTGACCAACTCTTGATTTAGGTCGTGATCAGGTCATGATTTCATGGATCGTGAGATCAAGCCTCACATTGGGCTCCACGCTCGTCGGGGAGTCTGCTTGGGTATTCTCTCCCTCTGCCCCTTCCCCCACTTGCACTGTCTTTCTCTCTAAAATAAAAAAATAAATCTTAAAAAAAATTAAAAATAATAACAATAGCAACTAATACATACTGAGTCTATACTTTGTGCTGGGCACTACTCTAAGCATTTTATGCAGATTAATTCATAATCCTCACAAGAATCCCATGAATTTGATATTATTATTATTATCCTCAATTTATAAATGAAGAAACTGAGGCATGTAGAAATTAAGAAATTCTGGTAGTTTACCTGGCTAGTAAATAGTGGAGTTAGGATTCAAACTCAGGCCTTTTGGCTCTAGAGTATCAACCTATGCTCATTACTCTATAAAACTGGTTTCAATGCAACAAAATTGACCAGGACTAACGTTTTTTTCAAATCAGCATTGTGCCATGTCATAATATTTCATTTTCTGATATTCTGATCAGAGAGTATAGTGACTAATTTAAGTTTCCAAACAGGAGTAATGTAGAATCAGTTTCAGCAGTCACTACTCAGAAGTAACATCCTGCAGGAATGTCAAGGAGTTTAAAAATAAAGCATGCCACTAAAATATTAACAGTGGTAGGGGATTATAGGTAACTTTATTTCTCTTTGGTGATATCACAAATCTATCACCAAAAGAGAAATAAAGTTACCTATATGATATATATATTCACATCACCCCAAAATATATTTCTATATTCTAATTTCTGTCAAGTGGACATGGATCACTTGTATAATAAAAAAAGGTTGTTTAAGCATGCCAACACCATTATTAGCATTAATATATATTAAACTTATATTAGCCCTCAGCCTACTCACAATTTGCTGCTTCTAGTACACTGTGGAGTTAGATACCAGTTAATTAAGCCTATTAGAACTATCTTTAGGGGTGCCTGGGTGGCTCAGTCGGTTAAGTGTCTGCCTTTGCTGGGGTCATGATCCCAGGGTCCTGGAATTGAGCCCTACATCAGGCTCCCTGCTCAGTGAGGAGCCTGCTTCTCCCTCTCCCACTCCCCCTGCTTGTGTTCCCTCTCTCACTGTCTCTCTTTGTCAAATAAATAAATAAAATCTTAAAAAAAAAAAAAAAGAACCATCTTTTAAAAAAGTCAATAAACTGAGTAAGGACCTAAGAAAAAGCGTATGGGTTTTATGTCTTATAATTTGGGAGCTCAGGTAATTTTTAAATTTACTTTCTGGTTACATGGAAGTTGAGGTTGGTGGATAAATGATGAGTGGGTAAGTAGGGATCAGTATTTAAAGACAGGGATAACAGAATGTATACTCATATTGTAATAAACACTTCATTGCAGTATTAAAAAATTTTAGGATTTGAAAGGAACCTTTACAATAATCTAGTACAATCTCCCATACAGTAAGAAATCCCCTCTACAACATTCCTGATGTTCAAACTCTGCTTAAACAGCCCTAATGACCCAAAGTTCACTGCCTCTGGACACAACCTGCTCCCCTGCTGACTAGTTCTATACCTTCTCTCACTTGACCTCAAATAACAGACAACAACTGTGCTTCCTACAGTTTTTCCAACTCTTCCAAATTCTTCTATTTTCTGAACAAAATGGTCCCAGTCCCCTCAGTCTAGATCATCACAGTTATCCTTTTACATAATCACAAAACTGGTTAAAAACTTTCAGGGGCACCTGAGTGACTCAGTTGGTTAAGCAACCAACTTGTGATTTCAGCTCAGGTCATGATCTCGTGGGTCTGGGGATTGAGCCCTGTGTCAAGCTCCCTGCTCAGTGGAGAGTCTGCTTGAGATTCTCTCTCTCCCTCTCCCTCTGCCCCTCCCCCCGCACTCTCAAATAAATAATAAATCTTTTTTTTAAAAAGTTAAAAAAAAAACAGTTCTCTTATTCTTTGAGGTATATCTAATGATCAAATCAGTTTTTGTAGAACAATGTTTTATAAGTTAATGGATCTAGTTCATCCATGGTCATACACAATTGGAAAGCTATGAAAGACTTACGGTCCTAGCTCAAATCCAAATTGAACAGCAATACATTTTTGAGTTCTCCCTTCTCTTCTCCTCCCCAAAATAATACCACCAAACAAATCTTAAAAGATACCCTCAACCATAATCTTACATGTTTGCTAGATTTTAATTTTCTCTCAGGCTTCTATCTACCTTCCTATCACTTGAACCTGTGAATGATCTTAAAACATACAAAATTCTTTAAGCTGCTCTCATAATCATGAATTAGCCCATGACAGGCCCAGCTCTAAGGTCTTAAAATTCTGACTTTTTTTCTTCCTGTGCTAACTGGATATCTTCTTATCCAGAACTTCTGGTTTTCCGGAAAATTTTATATATATTATGTGTAAAATTATATATATATATACACACACACACACACACATTTTATAAATACATATTTACATGCATAGACACACACACATATACATGTATCTTCCCCAATTCTATGTTATCTACATGTAACTTTTATGTTCATGTGCTCCTTTCTATGTACCACCAGACGTACCATATTTGTTCTATTCCATTAATCATGACTCAGTCCCCAGATAAATGGCCTTGATTTTGACTTTAACAAGATACACAATCAGTAGTATCATAAAGGTATGTATCTTACAAAGCTTATTCTCAAGCAAGTTTCAAATAAAATCCCATTACTAATGAACGAAGATTACTATATCTTTAAATTTCTTGTATTCTTGTATTCACCTATTATTATTATTCCAAATTTCCCACAATGAAAGTGTGGAAAGACAAAGACGGCTAGAGAAGTACAAGTCACAAGAAATTTTTGCGGAGTCCCATGGCAAATAATCAGCCACTTCAAAGGAGATTATCCATATATATCTAAAGGATCTTTCTGGTTTACTGATTTTGCTAACAGAGAAAATAAGCCATTCTTTGAAATGCTTTAAGCCAGCTCTAAACATCAAGAACAAAGTGAAATAGTAAATAAGACTTATTTAAAGAGTAGAGTCCCTCAATAGCAATTCAAATAAAACAAAGTCCATCACATTCAGTAATACTGAGAGGCTCAGAAGGATCATGCCAATACAACAGAAACCTAGCCTGCAAACAAAGATAATACCCATATTATCTAGGGAGGCCAGTAACATGCTACAATTGCATATGAGTATTAAATTCAGCAGCACTAAGCACTTAGTTTGTTCATAAGAATAACAATGTAATGTCAAGGTTAAAAACCTATTATAATGTCACCAAACCTTCCATGCAGCTCTGACAAAAACTTCACTCACTTATACAACCCCATTCCCTCTGAATAGTGCAAATAATTATAAGGACAAAAGTCATAAGGAATAGTTGTAAGCTCCATAGTTCTTAAACTAACCTAAAGCCTTGTCATTTGTTTGTTTCCTAGTATTATGAAAACACGTTCATGGTTAAAAATCCAATCTGCCAGAAAGAGTACACAGAAAAAATATGAATCATCTTCCTACCATAGACCTATAGTCTCATTCACCAGGAGTACCTGTCTATAGTTCCTCATACAGATTCCGAAGAAATTTTGCACGTATATATATAAATGTATGCTTTTAAAAACACAAATGAAAACACACTATACAAACAGTTCTATATTGTTTTTCTGTTAACAATGTATCAAATTTTGCCATACCTCTGCCTATGGATTAGCTTCATTCTTTCTAAGAGTTATAAAGTACTACATTACATGAAGGCATTTATTAAATCAGACCTCTGTTGAGGGATGTTTAGGTTATTCCTAGTTTGTCTGTTTCTTAATTTAAAATAATATAGTAATGATATCTTTATATACAAATTTTTGTGTGCAGGCGCAAATATATCTAAAAGATGAATTCCTAGAAGTACTAACTGGTTTTGGAATTGAGCAAATTCTAAACAAGAAGCCAGTGTCTCTACAAAGGAAACTGGGAAAAACTACAAGTATAATGCTTAGTGATTAAAAGGTGCCAAATATTACCACAAAGTTAGAAGTTAAAGATTTGAAAGTTAACAAACTCCTAAGGTAAAATAGGAAAAAAAAAGAGAAAATTTACCCCCGGGACAGAAAGATAAAAGGCTTGTAGAATGAATCCCACAAGTGATTTTTTAAAAGAAAAGAAAGGAAAATAGCATAAAGCAAGATAAAGGGAGAAAGAAGACATTTTTTAAACTTTTTTTCTTGCTTTAACCTAACATATAAAGTAAAACTGGCCAGAAGATTTGGTACATATATTATCACAGAGCCAAACTTGGATGTGAGATGATTTAAATGACTATCTGAAACCCCATTCCTACAGTGTATCCACAGGCTGATATATTCTACCAGGTTCTAAAGTGTTGAAAGGAGATCTCCCAAAAAAAGAGAACAAAGCAGTAATCGTCCAGGAGTAATATAACTTGCCAATCTCTTTAATTTCTGATCAATTTTACAAGGAAATAGTAATAATTACCTCATATATACAGAACAAACCTCTCTTTGGAAGATCCAGATTAAAACAAAATTTGAAGATTTGTTCTGTATTTTTCAATCACAATCCTAAAATTTCCTAGACCAATCCAAGGCTGTTCTATTTCTCACCTACCATAAAACACAGTCAACAACTTACCTTTCCCAAAGTGCTAGGATTTGAATGCCACAACATAAACTGATTCATGTTTTTGTCCATTAATGGTCCGTGGATTTCTTTAAATGAAGTCCATGTTAGCGTCCATAGATATCAGTGTTCTGCAAAACTGAAAACCTCAAGAATGTCAATGTACATACCTAAGTTACCACTTAGATACTAAATTATTATGAATAATAATTATAAGTTATTATTATGAATATAGACATTTAGATATGCAAAATTAGTGGATATGACATTGAACAGCAGAATGAGGTAGCAAAATTATACTTTATTTTTAAGTAAGACATTACTATTAACAAAATCTAGAAGATCTCGAAACACAGCTTTGTACCATATTTATATGTATTCTAAAGGTGGCACCATAGTAAGAGCTTGTAAAGATGGGAATGATTTGGATACCAACACTTTCCAGAAATTGGGAAAACAAATTTTAAAGCCAGGCAAACTTTTAAAATTTAAATGACTACAATAATGTACTTACATGTCTACTTTCTGGGTTTTTTCAGACTATTTTTAAAAACATCTTGGATTTTTCTTTTTTAAAGATTTTATTTTTAAGTAATTGCTACACCCAAGGTGGGGTTCCAAACCACAACCCCAAGATCAGGAGTCGAATGCTCCACAGAATGAGCCAGCCCGGTGCCCCTAGGATTTTTAAATCTAAAAATGCTTACTAGTTTCTTCTTTGTAAAAACAAACAAACAAAAGCATAAATTCAGGTTTTTCTACTCCATTATATCCAGTCTAAAAAAGATTCTAGAACCTCTTAGGAGCTACTACACATTAGATAGCACAAAGCCCATACACAAAATCACTGCATCCAGATAATGATCCATGCCCAGATCCCATTACACAGCCTGATGTGTCTGTCCTCTGCACTTTTTTCCACTTGACAATCAAAACCAATCTGGTTACAGCACTTGTTCTTTAGGTCTATGGCCACTCTTCATCACATTTAAGACACCTAGACAAATATTTTATGAAGAAGACAATTTAATCTTCAGGGATTCATTCTTTTGGAGGCCTCCTACAAGTCTGTGGAAGGAGTTTATGTTATGTGAACACACCAGGTGAAACCTCTGGCTGGATTTTTATAAATTAATTTCATCTTTGTTATGAAATCTTTCTTATTTACCTCTCAAATGTAAGAAGTACCCCAATGTAAGAAAGAAAACATGAAGAAAATGGAAAGTAAGTTTATACTGCTGAAAAGAAAGTACTTAGAACACTAGAAGTTCAGTGCTACAACCGCAGCTTATTCCTCCCCCATCATTACCTGTAGTTCTTCCGAGAAAAATAAAGGAATCTGAAAGAAGTTGAATTAATCGCTTTATCCTCTACCCCACCATCGAAATATTAAAACAAATTTATAAGTTTCAATAATCTCACAAAACAACAACAGTGTTCTGAATCTCTACTCCCCCAGCATCCTCATAAATCACTGGTTAGCAAACTACGTTGAACTCACTTCTACACTCAGAGATCCTGAAGTTCGGGAGAAGTTCCCCCTGCTGAGCGAGAATCTGGTTCGTGCGTTCATAATACATAATTCATTCGTTCAGCAACATCTAAAGAATGCCTAATAGTGGCAAGGCACTGTCTTGGATTAAGAGATGAAGTACCTGTCCCCTGTTAGCAGAACAGAGGCGGGGGTTGGAGTAGGTAAGAAATGAACTCTACGTCGGCTCACGCCCAGGCTCCACCTCTCACCCCAGAGCGCCAAAGCTCAGGAGCCCACGACCCCCAGCCATGACCGATTCCTGAAAGTCTCAAGCTGTATTTCCCCGACGACCTCGGTCCTCACAACCCCGTTCCCAAAGTTCCTCGCACCCCTCCCTCCCCAGGGAGTCTGACGCCAAGGAGACTTTCCTTCAGCCTAATGCGAGATCCATCTCTCTCCCTGCCCGAACTACCTGGGCCACCAACACCAACTTCCACCCTTGACCGGGTCCAAGTTTGGCCCGCACGTTACCTGCCCGGGATGCAAGGTTCCAGGAGGACTACAGACGCCCCGCCCCGCCCATCGCGACGCCCTCCACTACCAGGGACCGCCTCCAGGGCGTAACTTCCTGTGCATCACGTCCGGCCGAAATTCCGCTAGGCCCGATGGTCCCGCTTAGCGTCCAACCCCCGCTAGTGACGTCACTTCCGACGTTTTCCTTGGTTTTCCCGGGATCCACCCGCGCTCCGGATCTTGTTTATGGGGTTCTTTCCTCGCTGCGTTCCTTAACGGCTGTGTAGTCCCGCTCGAAGTTCATTTTTTGTTTTTCAGACTGGTTTGCCAGCTTCTGCAGGCTTCTGCAGTCACTTCCCTCTGCTCCCTCTTTGTCTTGAACACAAGATTTTTCCGATTTTTCTGCTCAGTGGAGTGCTCGGGAGCGCGGGCTCTGAGGTGGTACTGTCTAGTTTCGAACGCTGCTTCTCACATGTAAGGGTGTTAACCTGGCACGTTACTTAACTTTTCTGTGCCCGTTTCTTTGTGAGACAGAGATGACACTAGTACCTAGAACGTAGGGTTGGTGTGTGTATTTCTTGAGATAACACATGGAAAGCTCTGGCACAATGAAGCGCTCAACGAGTGTTAACGATTACAAGCACTCTCTTCTTTCCTGTTGGAACTGGTAAGTGGTTAGGAAAGCTGGAACCAGTTTTCTTGTTACCCGTTGTATCCTCAGCTTTTAATCAAGTGATTAATAATACTTGGCACCTTCCTCTGAAGTGTGAGCTCCTCCAAAGATAGAGTTTTGTGTAGGAACCAACTTCAGCCCTACTTGAAGTCACCTACCTGCTTGGTTATTGTGCTAGATACTGGAAGAAAGGTGAATAAAACCCAGGCTCTGCCCTCAAAAACATAGAGATAATAAATTACGGAAGGAAGAAAGCTAACCTAGGAAAAAACAGGAGACCAGTTGAGCTGAGGGTTTATCCTTACAACAAAAACTTCACAGAATGTTAGAAGTGAATTTAGTTAACCTCTTGATGTTACAAGTAAGGAAAATTGGACCCAGAGAAGCAACTGACTGAAAGTCACACAATTAGTGCCAGGGCTAGGACCAGAAGTGGAGTCCCAAAATGCTCACCACCTCCTTCCATTCCCAAAATCTGCCTCAAGGTGTTAATAAGGTAAAAGCAGATTCACTTTCAAGACCTTCACTCTCAAGTGAAAAGGAGTAGGAAAATCCCAGTCCAAGAGAGAGAGGCAATGTAACCTAGCGGATGCCACACGATTCTGATGATCATTTGAATGTTCTGATCTGGCACTGCTGAGTTCATTTCAAATAGTTAGCTCTCTCTCCCCTGGAAACTTCTTATATTTACCCAGAACTGAGGGGTTAAGTATCAGCTCCTGTGAGCTCTATCTTCTGTTTTAGCTGGCTAGACAGGAATAAGTAACTGATCCAAGCAGTAACCAAAGATAAACAGAAAGACTGCATTGCCAATGAGGTGACACAATCTTTTTTTTTTTTTTAAGATTTTTATTTATTCATTTGAGAGAGAGAGAGCAAACAAGAGCATGAGCAGGGGGGAGAGGGAGAGGGAGAAGCAGACTCCCCGCTGAGCAGGGAGTCCGATGCCCGATGTGGGACTTGATCCCAGGGCCCTGAGATCATGACCTGAGCTGAAGGCCGACGCTTAACCAACTGAGCCACCCAGGCGCCCCAAAGTGACACAATCCTATTTATAGACTAATCTATTGCAAGCAATTTCTCTTAAATATTCAGTCTTTGTTCTAGGAATATAACAAAGCTAGCATGGGTATTATTCAAATATTGGTACTAAGTCTGTGTTCCAAATAATCTGGTAATTCTGTGGACCCCATAGAATAATGTAGTTGGGATAGATGAAATTTAAGGTTTCTTCCAACTCTAGCATTAAAAAAAGATGACATTTTTAATGAATCAATCATAAGAATTAAATAATCTGAAAGTCACAAAGTTAGCCAGTGGCAGTCAGTAGAAAACTGAATAGAATCTAGAATGACTAGTTCTGACTAGAATCTAGAACTGATTAGTTCTAGACTCTCAAACTCCTGATTCCATTCATACACTTATTCATTCATTCATTCAGGAGAGACACCATGCCAGGCACTGGGTATACAGAGATGAAGCCTGGGTGGGTCAGTTGGTTGAGCATTCAACTCTTGATTTCGGCTCAGGTCATGATCTCAGAGTTGTGAGATTGAGTCCTGCTTCGGGCTCCATGCACAGTGTGGAATCTGCTTGAGATTCTCTCTCTCCCTCTGCCCCCACCAAATGCTCTCTCTCTCTCTCAAATAAATAAGTCTTTAAAAAAAAAAAGATGAATAAGTAATCTGCTTTTGAGGAATTTTATATCTTGTGAGGGAGGCAGAACTATTTTTTTTTTTAAAGATTTTATTTTTAAATAATCTCTACATCCCGCACCTGAGTGGCTCAGTCGGTTAAGTGTCTGCCTTCAGCTCAGCTCATGATCCCAGGGTACTGGGATCGAATCCCGCATCGGGCTCCTAGCTCAGCGGGGAACCTGCTTCTCCCTCTCCCTCTGCCTGCTGCTCTCCCTGCTTATGCTCTCTCTGTCAAATAAATAAATAAAATCTTTTTTAAAAGTATTTATAATAAATAAATAAATAATCTCTATATCCAACATGAAGCTCAAACTTACAACCCCAAGATCAAGAGTCTCATGCTCTACTGACTGAGCCAGCCAGGTGCCCCATGGAGGCAGAACTTTTAATGGAAAAATAATTCAGTGTTAATATTATTATAGGTCCATCTAGTTCCTTCTTTCAGTCAATGCACTTTTCCCCCTTTGCCACCAAAATACCATAACTTGACAAAAATAAATGCAAAAAATATGTTTTAATCATATTTAAAATCATTTGAACCACATTTTTAAGAGTCTGAAACAATCACAATTTACATAGATCTTTATATAGGTATTAGAGTCAGCGTTTGGGTTATATGCCTATCTCTGCTATTAACTAGCCATGGGACCTTAGACAAATCACTTCACTTCTCTGGGCCGCAATTTCCTCTTTAAGGTCCTGTCTGGAGTAAGCCTTGTCTTGTTCTGTGTAGTAGAAAACAATGTTTATTTCCCACTGTAACCACTAGATGACACACTTTCTTTTCCTCCCTCCTTCTTGCCCTTCCTCTTCCTTCCTCCCATCCTCCAGTCCTTCCTCCCTCTCCCTCCCTCCATCCTTCTCTCCCACCCTCTCTCTCTCCCTTTCTTTTCTTTTCTTTTTCTTTTCTTTCTTGTTAGTTCATCTGACCAAGACATCATTACACCACCTATCTGAACAACCACCTATATGAGTAACAACCGTGCATTCCAAGACTCTAGGAGATGACAGGCCTAAAATATTTGTTGGATGAGTGAAAGAATGAGTGGATTCTAGGATTCTTTCTGGGCCCTTTTATCTCTTACTACTACTGCCTTTTCTTCTATTCAAATACTCTTGAAAGCTGTGATGGTGGAAAGAGGAAGAAAAGAGGAGACAACACATAGGAACTGGGTTGGGAGGAGAATGCAAAAGGCACTGCATTGCATCCCAAAGCGAACAGCAGTGCACTGTGATATTTATGGATGAAATCATGTAATGTCTGAGACTTATTTTAAAATAATATGGAAAAGTTCAGATAATAAAGATGGGTCATATATTAATGTTGTTGGAGATGGATATATTTGGTTTCATTATATTCTTTCTACTTTTTGTATATGCTTGAAAATTTCCACAAAGTTTAAAATAAGGTAATGAGTGCATTTCCCTTCCTTTAGTTAAGACCAAGTTCAAACTCTCCCATGGCATCTCAATTTGGATACTCTTGACTGACGTGACAGAAATCTTGTCAGAGATTGTGTTTTTGAGAAGTAGAGATTGATATGAAAATGGGGATTTTTATTAGGAATGGACAAGAGCAGGATTGGTCAGAGGAAGTTGTTGACCTGCTACTCAGGTTGAAGGACTGTTCAGCCAACTTGGGAGAGAGCTGCAGAGTGAGTGGTGGCCATCAGAGAGTATCCTGGGTCAGGCTGAAATGGCCAACCCTTTGTACTGGATGCAGTCTGCCTTGGGCAGGGTACAATTTCAAGCAAGGTGGCACTCTGCCCCTGAGGCAGACCCCAGAGAAGCTAACAGCTGGGGGCTGCCAGCTGGCCATACTCTCTGGAGTTGTGCAGCAAGTCCTTCCTTGAAGGGGAGTCTGGGCAGCACCTCTTTGCATCTTCCACAAAACACAGCAGAACAAAGCTTCAACAACAGGGGATGTATTGACCTCTGCAAATGGACTGTTATGACAGGCATCAGCGTTGGTTGTTCCAGCAACTCAATGATATCATTCACGACCCATTCTTCTTTCCCTCTCTTCTCTGCCTTCAGTAGGATCTGCTTCAGTTTATGGCCAGCTTCCCTCAAGGTGGCAAAATGGCTGTAGCAGTTCATCCCATATCTACATACTGTGCACACTCACAGAGGAGATGGACACACATTCGATAGTTCCAGGGCAATTCTCAGGCTAGAAAAGAGAAAAAATATATACATTCATTTCTGGGCACCTGGGTGGCTCAGTTGGTTAAGCGTCTGCCTTCAGCTCGGGTCATGATCCCAGGGTCTTCCCTCATTGGACTCTCTGCTCTGTGCGGAGCCTGCTTCTCCCTCTGCCCCTGCCCCTCCCCCTTGCTCATGCCCCCCCCCCATAAATAAATAAAATCTTCTAAAAATATGTACATTTATTTCTGGACTAGACACTCAACTCTATAATTCTTATCTTTTCAACTTTAGTATAGGGCCATTATAAAGAACGAATCTTGCCACTTGCAACAATGTGGATGGAGCTAGAGAATATAATGCTAAGTAAAACAAGTCAGATAAGAAAAGACATACCATATGACTTCACTCCCATGTGAAATTTGAGAAACAAATAAACCAAGAACAAACTAGTGGTTGCCAGAGGGGAGGTATGGGGGGAGAATTGGGGGAAGTAGTTAAAAGAGATTAGGAGTACGCTTGTGATGAGCAATGAGTAATGTATAGAAATGCTGAATCATTATATTGTACACCTGAAACTAATATAACACTGTTAATTACAGTTCAATCAAAGAAAAATTGTTTTTAAAAGTTAAACATATAGTTACCATATGACCCAGCAATTCTACTCCTAGGTATATGCCAAAGAGAATTAAAATCATGGTTTATACAAAAATTTGCACATAAAATATTCATAGCAGCATTATTCACAATAGCCAAAAATGAGGGGTGCCTGGGTGGCTCAGTCAGTTAAGCATCTGCCTTCGGCTCAAGTCACGAATTCAGGGTCCTGGGATCGAACCCCGCATCGGGCTCCCCGCTCAGCGGGGAGTTGGCTTCTCCCTCTCCCTCTGCTCCTCCCCCCTGCTCGTTCTCTCTCTCTCTCTCAAATAAAATCTTTTTTAAAAATAGCCAAAAAGTGGAAACAACCCAAATATCCATAAATTGATGACTGGATAAACAAAATGTGGTATATACATAAATGAACTATTATTCAGCCATTAAAAGAGATGAGACACCGATACATACTATATAACATAGATGAATCTTAAAAACACGCTAACACGGCCTCCAGAGCCAGACACTGTGGGTTAAAACTTTGGTTCCACTTCTCAGTAGCAATGTGGCCTTAGACGACTTAGCTCTCTGTGCCTCTTCCATAAAATGGAGATAAACGATGCCTTATCCATGAGCTTCGAGGAGGACGAAATGTGTTAATACATGCAAAGCATTTAGGACAAAGCATGGCACATGGGAAGAATGAAATGTTTCATTATTATCTTATTTTGTATTATTGTGTTTATTATCATTAATGTACTTAGCTGGAGAAACCACTTGAATTACGATATGGTGTTAGGATTGAATACAATGTTCTACAGAACATCTAAATGGAAGAAAAAAATAAACTGTTCTACCTGCATATTTTAAAGGAGAAAACTTGCACAATTTTAAGTGTTAAGCCTTTTCTCGTGAAACATCGAAAGCCCATTTTTCAAAATGTTGTCCTTTATTACTTTGGCGTGCATCCTGTCAACTTAAAGGGCTTTGTCCCCTTCCCCTAAAAAATAATGTCAGATGGAGGCTGCATCTTTTCTGTTTATTTTAATTTCTAAAATGTCCAGTAACCTTTGGGTGTGGCTGGTAATGTTCAAATCTTTCTTCTTGTGGTGATTTATATGGAAAAAGCTAGCTTGTGTGGTTGTTTAAGGATAAATATTTCTCTACTCTGGACAGTTTTGCTTACTTTTAGAAAAAAAAAATCAGGGTGCCTGGGTGGTTTGGTTGGTTGAGTGTCTGACTGACTCTTGATCTTGGCTCAGGTCTTAATCTTGGGGTCGTGACTTCAGTCCTATGTTGGGCTCCACACTGAGCATGGAGCCTTCTTTAAAAAAGAAAAATCAAATGTGACCTAACCTAAACTATGAATTTATGGTTCGGAGGGGTGGAAGTCATTGCCATTTCTGTAGCTTCAAATACCAAGACTGCGTGGTTGCTTGTGGTGCTCAGGCTGACTTTTGTTGCTCTGCCCCCTAAAAGGGCTTCTACTGCAGCGGCTGCATGGGGCTGTTCTGGCTTGAATTGTGTCCCTCAAAAAGATGTGAAGTCCTAGCCAACAAGACCTGTGAATGTGACCTGATTTGGAAATAGGGTCTTTGCAGATGATCAAGTTAAGATGGGATCATTTAGTGTCCTTATAAAAAGGGGAAATTTGGATGCAGAGATGCACCCACACAGGGAGAACACCACATGAAGACTGCAGTCATGTAGCCACGAAGCCAGGGAAGTACCTGAAGCTAGGAGAGGCCTGGAACCACTCCTTCCCTAAAACAAACAAAAATGTTATGCTAAGTGAAAGAAACCAGGCGCAAAGGCCACATGTTGTATAATTCCAATTATATGAAATATGTGGGATAGGCAAATCTGCGTAATAGGTACAAGGTTTATTTTGGAATGATTAAAATGTTCCAGAATTTGAGAGTAGTGATCGTGTACACCTTGTGAATATACTAAAAATCAGTGAATTGTACACTTTACAAGAATAAATTGTATAGTGTGTGAGTTAGACCTCAATTTAAAAATTCATTATCCTTTAAAAAAAAAGATCATATCACTTGAAATTTAGAAGGAAAAATGTCTTTCTGGATAGGGAAAAAGGGAGTGAATGTGAGTTAAGAAAACATGAATATGATCTGGCTGATGACAGGTGACAAGCAGCACTCACTGAAAAGCTGAGAGGTTGAAATATGGGAGATAGCAGTGAATAGGCTCTTGGTTCAGGTTTTGGCTATATTCAGCTCAGATTTGGTTGCAGCCTATGGGCATGATCTTTAAATATGCTCAATAATACATACATACATACATAATACATCATTGATCTCTGATATTTCAATCAGTGAAGATAATTGACATGACTGAGACATTTTTCTGCCACAGTTGAGACTTCTTTAGGAATCCTGATAGCTTATCTTCATCATGAAGATACTGAATACAGTGTGTGTGTGTGTGTGTGTTATCTCCAAAGCCCAACACTTGAGCAAGCCACTGGAAATTATAGAAATTGTCATTACTAATATTATTGGCACAGTAAAGAAATTATTTATATTACATCTCTTATTTCAAGTACTTATGTGAGCAGATTTTCTCCTCAAATGTCAGCCAACTTCACTGGGGAAGAGTGTACTCACTGCCCATTTCTTTGCTGTAATAGTTAGGACAGGTTAAAATTCTTTAGCAAACAGACCCACATTTCTTTCTTTCTCTTGTAACAGTCCATGTTGGTTCTAGTCAGCAGGCAGCTCTGCCGCACAAGATCATTTGGGAAGTCAGGCTTCTTCTATCTGTGGCTCCCTCCTTCTCTGAGGCCTTGTGCCCATTTATATCCCACAGTAAAAGGGGAAATGACGTGGAAGAGAACATGTGAAAGATTTTATCACTCCAGCTGGAAAGCAATATTTTTCATTTGTTCCAGAACAATCTAATTGGTTTACCAGAGAAGTCAGCCCTAGCCCTCATGGCTTCATGCCACTATTGAATGAAGTTTCACAACACAAACCAAGTTTAGATAGTCATCTCCATTTTTACTGTGAGTACATATTTGCATGATCTAGCACACAAAAGTTCTATATTTACATTCTTTTATTTGTCTTATAAGTTTTAAAAACCTCTTCTAGGTGTGCCTGGCTAGCTCAGTCGGTAGAGCATGCAACACTTGATCTCAGGGTTGTTATTGATCTCAGGGTCGTGATTGATCTCAGGGTCATGAGTTCGAGCCCCACATTGGGCATAGAGTTTACTTAAACACACACACACACAAAAACCTCTTCTGATTAACTGACCTATTTTCATAAGTTGCAACACAACAACAATGAAAGTGACATAATATTCAAGCTAATATTCAACATGCAAATGATGTTGAAGGGCACTAGCCAAGAGAAATGACATCCTGTTAAGTAGCACTTGTTGAGACAAATGAGAAGACAACTTAAGAATATAAAAATTCATTGCAATGCTCAAGAGACTGTCAAAGGGTCAAGCAGTCTGTCATTGGCAGTATGGTGGCGCTTGATAGATTGGCTTGCCACACTTCCATAGATTTGGTCCGTAAGGAGACTGAATGGATTTTTTTTTAAAGATTTTATTTTATTTTATTTTGAACACAAGCCGGGGGAGTGGGAGAGGGAGAAGCAGGCTTCCCACGGAGCAGGGAGCCCGATGCGGGCTCTGGGATCATGACCTGAGCCGAACGCAGACGCTTAACGACTGAGCCACCCAGGCGCCCCGAAACTGAATGGATTCAGACAGTTTATTATTTGCACAGATAGCAAAAGAAAGATATGGTTATCACCTTCCTGTATCCCTAGTCCCATAGGATGACACCAAATAGAGGCTACATGACAGATCACAGGAACCCTGAGTCGCTCTGTTATTGAGGAAAAGGGCAGGGTGGGCACTTGCAGGAAACTGAGAGTGGGTGCCCTCTTACATTTTGCCCACTGGGTGCCTCCCTTGCTTACCTTAGTCCCTGTCCCTACCTTAGAACTACTGTTGAGCAGTTCTATAGATTTACATAGAAGTTTGCAGCTTGTACTAGGGAGAAAGTTCTGCATTCAACTAAAACTAGGGAACTAGGTGAGAAATGACCTATGGCTAATACCTCCAAGATAGAGGTGAGAACCTGCCTCAAGACAGCTCCACACCATGCTCATCAACTCTTGATCCAGGAAGAATTTCAGGCCATTCAGAACTATTAAGTCTTGCCTCCATGGCCTTTGTGGAGACACTCAAGGTTGCTAGGAGGCCTCTGTGGAGTTGTTTCCCTAGAGACCAGTATCTGAAATAAGAAGATGAAGCTGAATTTGTCGCTTCCTATAATAAGGAAACCTAGGCTCCTCATGCAGTTTCTCGCAGGCAGAGCAGACTGTTGATCTTTCATTATGTTTTTGAGCAAGGTGGAGTTCAGGGGTTGGCAAATTTTCAGAGGCATCAGAGATCTCACCTGTAGGAGCTGGTTTTTGTCAAATGTTGACCCTGAGAGGCGTGCACTGTATTGTTTGTGATTGGCTGGCCGTTAGAAATGAGGGCTGTTTGTGATGGGTTGGATACCTTCAGACTGCTGCTTGTTCCCAGGGCTTCAAGGCAATCCTACTTTCCTCAGACTTGGAACCTGTTTTTATTTCCAAGAGGTAAAAGAATATGAAAATAGTCCCTAATCATTGCTGAGATTTGTGAAACATCAGTGAACAAAATCATTCCATTGTTTCGTTTTGTTTTCCTCTGAAACTTCCAGACTGCCTTATGACCACTTGATGGACTGTGAGGACCACCAGAGGCTGATACCATCTAGAAAAACCTTGTTTCAGTGGTGCACTTTTGGAGGGAAGGGCCTGGGCCTGGTTTATCTTTAGTCTCCTGCCTAGGCCAAGCTCCTAACAGCTGCTCAATTCATGAATGAATGAAGCATTAGAAATCACAATCCTTAGGAATGACAGAAGAAGAAAAGAGAGGGTTTTGTTTTTTGTTTTTTGTTTTTGGTCTATTTTGTATCTATATGAGATGCCAGAATGTTAACTAAACTTACTGCGGCAATCATTTTCCAATCTATGTGAGTCATTATGCTGTACACCTTTGACTTGTATAGTGATGTATGTCAATTATATATCAACAAAACTGGCGGGGGGGGTTTAAAAAGAAAAAAAGAGAAGGTTGGGGCAGACAAGATACCCATACCTTTCACTAGGTTGCACCGTTATAGTATGACAGATAAAATTACTATTCTGTAAGTGGTTGGTACCATACCGGTTTAGGTGAAATTCCTGGTGCATGTATTTTAAGTTCCAAGCATGTGTCTTATCACCTAATTGGCAAGACCCCAGGTATCCATCCCGGTTAAGAAGGATCATGAAGATGAAAACTGATGAGGACAGCTCCACCAACCTAGTGAACCCAGAAGTTGTCCAGAGAAGGCAGGGTTGCAAACTTCGACTTGCTGGCAATTGCACCCATTTTCCACCGTCCTCTCTGATCTAGGATATGATGGGAACCAACACAGAGAAGGAGACCACAAGCGTCTGCAGAGCGCGGTGCTGGGGTCGTGGAGGGGGAGAAGCGGGTGGGAGGACCGGCGGCGGTGCCCCGGGCCCCGGGACGGCGGGAGGCGGCGCCGGGCTCGCATTGGCCCAGCGGGCGCTCCGCCTCTCGGGGCCGGCCCCGCGCGTGGGGAACGCGCCATCGCCTAGCGGCGGGAGGCGGAGGCGACCTTCGCGACATGGCCGAGTACACGCGGCTGCGGAACTGCCTGGCGCTGATCCGCCTCCGAAACCCGCCGGTCAACGCCATCAGGTAATGGGGTTGGTCGCCTGCGGCCGGGGGACGGTGGGCCCTTCGCCGCCTGCCTGCTCTGAGGCTTTGACCCCCCTGCTGGTTTAAACGCAGAAAGACACCCGCACAGATTGAACCGCGGCGCATGCCAGGGCCTTCTCTTAGGTTAGCTTGGTTGACGTTCGCAGCGAGCTCTGATCCCTGTTTCACTGGTGAGGAAACTGAGGCTCAGAGGCAGACAGATGGCTGCTAAGTGGGCGGGCTGGGCTCGAACCCGGGTCGTCCGTGCCAGCTTCGTGCTCAGCCCTTCTGCTCGTTAGCAGCTTTGACTCCTCGGGTGTACGTTCTGTTCCAAAGGTACAATGCTGGCTGGACCCTGATCCTTCACTTCCCAACCTCAAGTCCAGGCCACCCTAACAGTGTGTGACTGAAAGATTTAAAAATCCGATGAGAAGGTGGCTTCACGTTTGTAAAAAAAAAAAAAAAAATTAACAAAGGTCCTCATTCATGCCAAGGCAGTGAGAATAGGTGAATTGTGGTGTGGCGCAGAAATGCAAAGTTCTTTCTCCTGATCTGTTCTAAACTCAAGGCCTTGGTGTTTCAGTGGTAGATAACGTTCGGAGGAAGCCCGTTAAGTCGCATTTCCTGAATAACGAATGTGCAGTTTATCTTCTTTTATTTCATCATGGAGCACCTTCCTTGTTAAGGTTTCCCACAGATGTGTGCCCTGTACTTACAGCCGTGCTTTCTTTTTTCTTAAAGTTTTTATTTATTTATTTGACAGAGAGACAGAGAGACAGAGACAGAGACAGAGAGACAGAGAGCGCACAAGCAGGGGAAGCTGCAGAGGGAGAGGGAGAAGCAGGCTCCCGGCCAAGCAGGGAGCCCCATGCGGGGCTAGATCCCAGGCCTTTGGGATCACGACCCAAACTGAAGGCAGACACTTAATGACTGAGCCACCCAGGCACCCCTAACAAGCCGTGCTTTCAAAACTGGTGGCTTTCTGTTTTTAATTTAAAAAATGTTTAATTATATAGGTTTGGTTCTTACATATCTTTGTAAAAAGGGAAGTGATCCATCAGCCCAGGAAAGAGCCACCCATCCTCAGGGAGTAGGATTAGCAGAAATTATAATTTACAAAGAATATGTAAAACAGGGAGAAAGATCTTTGGTCAACATTCTTACGGTATGTCGAAAAAGAGACTGGAATGAGGAGATCTGCTAATTTAACTGTGTCATCAGATTTGATTTTATCATGAGTATTAATGTACTTCTTATTTTTAATGTTATTGCATTTAATAATACAAAAAAAGAGCAGGAATAAAATCATACAAGAATATGTCCACTTTCTTGCCATTCACAGAAAAAAAACCCCAAAATATCTGTTATTTCAGGTTTGATGAAGAAAAACATAAGTGATATGATTACATATCCATTTTGGACTTGTCTGTGTTTTAGTTAGAGATACTAGGTATCAGGACTCTGCCTCAGCCTCTGCTCATAACAGGTAACCATGCCCATCACGAACTTGGGAATAAAGTTTCACAGTCTTATACCCGTAACTAGAAATATTTTCTCATAGCGATTTTAAACGTTTCTCATATTTAGCCTGCCCTTTCCCACCTTGCAAGAGAAATGTTTGTATCATCTCCTAACGTTGTGGTGAAGTTTACCTATGCTGGAGATCATAAACTGTCCTTATGGAGGTGTTAGCTACCATCATGGAAAGCCTCTCCAGCAGGCTTGGCTGCCCAGGGTTTATTTCAGCTTCATCAAGTTTTCTGTACTTGGGAATGCTTTCCCGCCCTTTCTTCTATCTTCTTCTGAAGTTATATATACACATTTTTTAAGATTTTATTTTTGAGTAATCTCTACACCCAATGTGGGGTTTGAACTTAGGACCCCAAGATCAAGAACCGCATGCTCTACTGACTGAGCCAGCCAGGCACCCATTCTGAAGTTATATTTTACACAGAGGTATGTATCCCAGCATGTTCATCAAGTTTAACAGGTTGCCTATATTTGTCTTTTTTTCTTTTTTAAAGATTTTATTTTTGGGGCACCTGGGTGGCTCAGATTGTTAAGCGTCTGCCTTCGGCTCAGGTCATGATCCCAGGGTCCTGGGATCAAGCCCCACGTCTGGCTCCTGGCTCAGCGCGGAGCCTGCTTCTCCCTCTCCCTCTGCCTCTCCCCCTGCTCATGCTCTCTCTCTCTCTCTCTATCTCTGTGTCTCGAATGAATAAATAAAATCTTTTAAAAAAATAAAAGATTTTATTTTTAAGTAATCTCCATACCCAACGTGGGGCCCCAACTCACAACCCCAAGATCAAGAGTCTCGTGTACCACTGACTGAGCCAGCCGGGCAGCCTCCCCCCATTTCTTTTCTTTATACTTTTCTTTCCTTCATTTTCCCCTTCCTACTTGTATATGGGAAATTATTTCTTTCTAGCTCACTGATTCTTACTTGAAGTTTTTTTTGTCCCCCCAAAAAGTTTAGCCAGCGAAGTTTCCTTCCATTCAGATGAATGCCAACCCTCTTTATAAGTATAGGACATGTCTGATTACTAGGCCTGTCTCGCAGAACAATGGCTTTCATACTTTTTTTTTTTTACTGTAATCCATACAGTAAGAAATCCCATGTTTTACATAGCAACTTGATATACACACATACACACACATAAATGAAAACAAAGTTTTGTGAAACAAAACTTATCCCTATGGGGCGCCTGGGTGGCTCAGTCTGTTAAAGCGTCTGACTCTTGATTTCAGCTCAGGTGAATCTGGGGGGCAGGTTGTGACTTCAAGCCTTGCACTGGGCTCTGCGCTGGAGGTGGAGCCTACTAAAAACAAATAAAAACAAATAAAAAACCACCCCCACCCTTATCCTTACATGTTATATAGTTTGTCATATTCTATTTTTCTCTTCTCTTCTATTTCTTTGATTAAAAAAATGCTGGGGCGCCTGGGTAGCTCAGTTGGTTAAGTGACTGCCTTCAGCTCAGGTCATGATCCCAAAGTTCTGGGATCAAGTCCCACATCGGGCTCCCGGCTCAGCAGGGAGCCTGCTTCTCCCTCTGACCCTCTCCCCTCTCATGTTGTTTCTCTCTCTCTCTCTCTCTCTCAAATAAATAAATAAATAAATAAAATCTTTTAAAAAGTGCTGGTCACAAGCTACAAACTTGATTTGATGACCTTTGTTTTAAAAAAACTGTCACAAGAAAGATCTCCTAAAGTCACAGAAGCTAAAGAGCTTTGCTCAGCACCCATGAAAATGTTATCTTTACTCTAGATTTCTCCATACCTGGACAATATTAAGGGGACAAAATAATTTCTTAGCCCCTGTAAACTTGTCATTGCTACAAGGCTGTGGTCCCTTTACTTGGCTTGAATCTAGTAAAGCTGTATCTGTTTACAGCCATTTTCATTTCCCTTTGTTTCATTTTTGCAAAATTAGCAAGACCGTAAGAAATAGAAGAGTAGAGTTTGGCTGAAATGGGGGAAGCCAGCTTCTTGTCCTCAGTGGCACTGATTTTGGCTACTTTTGCAGCCATTATTTACCCAGAGGAAATACTTGCCTTTTGGGCTTCTGAGTATTCTGGATGGTTCCAAATCTCATTAGTAGATTTGGTTTCTTTCTTTCTTTCTTCTTCTTCTTCTTTTTTAAGATTTATTTATTTTAGAGAGGGAGAGAGAGTGAGCAAGCACGGGGCGAGGGGCAGAGGGAGAGGGAGAGACAGTATCTCAAGCAGACTCCCCGCTGAGCACTGAGCCAACTCGGGGCTCCATGTGGGGCTGGATGTGGTGGGGGGGACTGTGTTGGGGGACTTAGTCCCATGACCCTGAGATCAGGACCTGAGCCGAGATCAAGAGTTGGTGCTTAACCAACTGAGCCCAGGCACTCTTAGCAGATTTGGTTTCTAATTAACCAGTCAAAGCCAAGAGGGTTTGTTTGGTTTCATCTAGGTTAAATGATGAAAAGTAACGAGGTGAAAGGGCGTTAATATATACCAGTATCTCCTTTATTTCCCGAGGTGTTAATTCGTAGTTGCTGGTCTGAACAGTCTGACTTTTCTAGGAGTTTGTTGTTGTTTTGTTTTGTTTTGTTTTGTTTTAAGATTTTTTTTTCACCCTGTATACTAGAACAGACACTTCACCCAGAATGCTTAGAATTCCAATGCAAAATTGATTGGACTCTGGTTCTGTCATTTTTCCTTTAAGCAATTCCTCATCACGTTTCCTAGGTTCTCCTCCTTCACTATCCCTTGCACTTAGTGATCCTCTACTTCTTGGCAAATTCTCTTCTCTTGATCTGTGTGACTTTGGGCTCCCTTGGTACCGAATCTCTCTGCTGAGCCTCTCCCACTTCTTCAATGAGGGTGTATCCAGCGGATTTACCCTCAGCTCTCTTTTCCTTCGGCAGACTCATTCAATCTCGACTCTCTTCTATGGATGACTCCCTCATCAATGAAACTTAGCAGTCTGTTATATGCCTTTTCTTTCCTAGACCTTGCCTTTGCCTCCTAACTTAGTACTAGGTTTGGCTGTCAGAGACAGAAAACTCACAAAAGAGTAGTGGACTAAGCAAGAAGAAGTTGATTTCTTTCACAGCAGTGTCTTTGAGTGGTATGACTGCTCTGCAATCATCAGGGACCCCATCCGTTTATCTCTTGCTCTGCCATCCTCAATACAAGGTTTCCACCTCTTGGTCCATGATGGCTGCTCATGATCTACCCTTCACATCCCCATTCCTGGCAGAAAAGGAAAAGAGAAAAGCATACCCAATCCTTTAAGGACTCTTGCCAAAGTTGCAGCCATCTTATTGGCCAGAACTTAATGCCGTACGCTGGCTTTACTGCATAGCGGGCTGGAAAATGCAGTCTTGACTTTAGGCAGTCATGTATCCAGCTAAAAACTAGATGCTTAATACTTGGAAGAAAGTGGGGAGGGTTGGATATTTGGGGTAACTTGAAGCCCCTGACACATCTCTTAGGTTGTTTCTGTTAGACTATTTCAGTTTTCTTGTATTTTGCTAATATGACAAATTGTTAAGTAAGTTCTCTTTGTGAACGTCCACATCACTTTTTTTGTACTTTTATTACACCATTCATCTTAGTGTGATATTTTATTATTTCCTAGGATGTTGTAAACTCCTTTTCCAGTACATAGAGGATGTACAGTAATATTTTAAAATTGATGAGTACTGCTTCTAAGTGGTCAAAGTTACAGCAAAGTTCAGGAAAATACTTTTTAAAAAAAGTTTATTCATTTATTTAGCTTCGTGCTTAATTCACAGTTGACATATACATTTTTTTTAAAGATTTTTTATTTATCTGAGACAGTGAGAGTGAGCGAGAGAGAGAGAGAGAGAGAGAGAGAGCATGAGTGGAGTGGAAGGGCAGAGGGTGAGGGAGAAGCAGAGTCCCCACTCAGCAGGGTGCCCAACCCCGACGTGGGGCTTGATCCCAGGACGTTGGGATCACGACCTGAGCCGAAGGCAGACTCTTAACCAACTGAGCCACCCAGGCGCCCCAACATACATATTGTCAGTTGATTAAATTAGTGAAAACTGAATAGTAAGTAACTAGGGTTTTTATCCATTGTGTGTATGTTTCATTTTTCATCGTTAGAAAAGGAAGAAACTCTGAGATGGTAGAAATTAAATTCTAATGCCTCATGTATTTTTTTTCTTAGTACGGCTGTACTCCATGGAATACGAGAGGGACTGCAGAAAGCTGTAACAGACCATACAGTAAAAGCCATTGTGATTTGTGGAGCGGATGGCAAATTCTCTGCAGGTAACCAGTCTCTCACCCTCTCCCACTGTCTCCGGAAACCAGCCACAGACTGAGACCCATACTGCATGCGCTATCTCTGTGGGTAATGCCTTAGGGTGGGTAAAGGATATGGGAGACTTGAGTGGAATGAGAAACATTGTAGAGAGAAAGAGTCACAAAGAGACCCAGAGAAGACTCTGACCTTACTCTCTTTTATATTGGATTGGGCCTTTGGAGGACATTTAGTGCCAGACTTGATGGGTGTTATGCCTGCTAGTATATACTAACTAACACTAACCACTAGCAACTGTGTTCGTACATCTCTGCTCTGCATATACCTCCACCCTATGTGAGCTTGGGCAAATCCCTGTAATCTCCTGAACCTCAGTTTCTCTACTTAGAAGTAGATAGTAGGGCTGCCTGGGTGGCTCAGTCGGTTAAGTGCCTGCCTTCTGCTCAGGTCATGATCCTGGGGTCCTGGGATCGAGCCCCACATTGAGCCCCACATCGGGCTCCTTGCTCAAGGGAAGTCTGCTTCTCCCTCTGCCTCTGCCCCTCCCGCCCCCCGCTCGTGCTCACTCTCTCTCTCTCTTTCTCTTTCTGCTCTCTGTTTCTCAAATAAACAAATAAAATCTTTAAAAAAAGAGAAAGTAGGTAGTAATATCTATCTTAACAGGTTTTTGTGAGGTTACGTGAGATATATCTGGAAGTCCCTAGTGCAGTGCCTGCCTGCATCGGAAGATGTTCAGTCAATGTTATTTTTTATTTCACACAGAAATTTGAAATGGAATTCTTTTTCTTCTGAGGGTCACCCATCTCAGGGACCATGGTGATCTTTATTGGGTTATTCCATGAAGATGCAAAAATATTGAAAACATATGGCAAAAGAATCTGAAATGGGGATTCAGTGGTATTTGTGACAACTTTTCTTTTCCCAATTAAATATGTTTATGCCCTTTAACAAAAGTCACGTGGATAGGAGGGCCTATGTGATCTTACTGCAGCCAAGGGAATTTAATACATGTTAATTGAAACCTGAGAAGAAATAGATATTGGAATCAAGACAATAAAGAAATGCAAAAATGGGGGCGCCTGAGTGGCTCAGTCGTTAAGCGTCTGCCTTCGGCTCAGGTCATGATCCCAGGGTCCTGGGATCGAGCCCCGCATTGGGCTCCCTGCTCCGCGGGAAGCCTGCTTCTCCCTCTCCCACGCCCCGTGCTTGTGTTCCCTCTCTCGCTGTGTCTCTCTCTGTCAAATAAATAAATAAAATCTTTTTTCAAAAAGTAAAAATGTCAGTCATTATAATAATTGCCATTTACCTTGCCCACTATGTGCCAGTTGTGTAGGTTATTTATTTATTAATAATGAAAACAGTATTTTTTTTTTAAAGGTTTTATTTATTTATTCATGAGAGACAGAGAGAGAGAGAGGGAGGCAGAGGGAGAAGCAGGCTCCCAAGGAGCAGGGAGCCCGATGCGGGACTCGATCCCAGGACCCTGAGATCATGACCTGAGCCGAAGGCAGACGCTTAACCATCTGAGCCACCCAGGTGCCCCATGAAAACAGTATTTTTACACATATTGTATTTTAACCCTCGGTAGATTCTACCATCTCCATTTACGGATGAGAAGGATGAGCCCGAGAGAGATTAAAATACTGTGCTAAATGTTAACCAGTTATTAAATGGCTTAATTGTTGTTTGAAAACTTGAGGTCAGGAGCCCAAGATCGTGACTTTGCGGCATGGAGAGAGGGCTCCCAATTATGGAGAACTTGATATTTCTTTGTAAGAAAGGAGGTAGAAAAGAGAGAATGTGGTTAGAGCTCAAGGACAGAAAAAAATTATTCTCCTAGAAAAGCATTAGAAGTTGTTAGACTTAATGGATTTATATAGAACAAGGCACTCAACAATTGGAAAATATACATTCTTCTTAAATCTGCAACATTTACAAATTTGACCAGATACTGGACCACAAAACTTGTCTCAATAAATTTCACTTAGAATGCATTCTCTGACAACAATGCAATTAAACTAGAAATCAATAACAAAAATATAACTAGAAATACCCATATGTTTAGAAATTAGATTCATTTCTTAACAATCTCTGAGCCAAAGCAGAAATCATAATAGAATTTAGAAAATATTTTGAACTAAATGATAGTGAAAATGCAACATACATAACTTGAGGGATACAGCTAAAGCAAAACTTAGCAGGAGATTTATAACCATAAAGGTATTTATCAGAAAACAGACTGAAACATAAAAAAGCTAAGCATCTGTATCAAGGAACTAACAAAACAAGCGTGAAATAGACCCAGGGAAGTAGGAGGAAGGGAATAAGGAGGAGGAGAAATTAATGAGATAGAAACAAATGTGATTCAAGATTATGTCAAAAGTTAGTTCTTTGAAAGATAGTAGGAAGGGAAAAACGAAGGGGGAAATTGGAGGGGGAGACGAACCATGAGAGACTATGGACTCTGAGAAACAAACTGAGGGTTCTAGAGGGGAAGGGATGGAGGGATGGGTTAGCCTGGTGATGGGTATTAAAGAGGGCATGTACTGAATGGAGCACTGGGTGTTATACACAAACAATGAATCATGGAACACTACATCAAAAACTAATGATGTAATGAATGGTGACTAACATAACATAATAAAATAAAATTTTAAAAAAACTTAGTTCTTTGAAAGACTGGTAAAATTGACAAACCTCTGGAGAGATTGATCAAGAAAAAAAGAGAAGGCACGATGTATGTAAGGAATGGTGAATGGGATTGCACTGCAGATGTTGTAGCCATTAAAAAACATAACAAAAATATTATGAAAATATTATGGCTTACCAATATGACTCAAGAGGAAACAGAAAACCGTTAAAGAAATTGAGTCAGTAATCAAAAATTTCACAAAGTAAATTCCAGCCCCAGATGACTCTTGGCAAGCTCTAACTAAAAAGTCAAGGAAAATATTATTCTAATTTTACACAAATGTTTTAGGTAGTAAAAAAAGAGGGAACACTTCCCATATTAGTTTCCTAGGGCTGTGATAACAAATGACTTAAACTAGGTGACTTAAAACAACAGAAATCTGTTCTCTCATAGTTTTGGAGGGCAGAAGTTCAAAATCAAGATATCTGCCAGGCCATTCTTACTCTGGAGACTCTAGGGAAGAATCTTTCCTTGCCTTCTCTAGCTTCTGTGGTTGCTGGCAACCCTTGGTGTTCCCTGGCTTCTTGCTCTCTCACTCCTATCTCTGCCTCTCTCTTCCCATGGGCCTCTCCCCTGTGTCCAGATTTCCCTGAGCTTATACAGATCACCCTTATCCAGTATGACCTCATTATTACTCAATTATATCTGCAAAGACCCTATTTCCAATAAAGTAAGTGTCATAGGTTCAATCCAGTACACTTCCCAATTTGTTGGGTGAGGCTAGCATAACTTTGGTACCAACACCTGTCAAGGCCAGTATGAAAAAGCAAAATTTGTGAATGAAATTTGCAATGAAAAAAAAAAAAGGCAAAATGAAAGGCCAGTTTCATTCATAAACCTAGATATAAAAAATCTTGAACAATATATTATAAAATTGAATCTAACAACATATAAAAAGTGGAAGACATCACCTTTTTCCCATAAATACCAGATTGGTTGAACATTAGAAGATTAATGTTTTTCATTCTATATGAAAGATTGAAAGAGAAAAAACATGTGATTTTTTTTTCAAGAAATGCAGAAAAAAACACTTGATAACATCTGACATGTATTAAAAATAAAAATTCCTGGTAAACTAGGTATAGAAAGAAAATGTCTTTATCCATTTTGGAAAACCTACAGCAAATATCAAATAAAATGGTAAATTGAAAGCTTTCCTTATGAGAAAGGAAGAAGACATGGCTAGCTGCTATCACCATTTCTGTTTGACATTGTGTTCCAGGCCCTGGCCAGCCCAGTAAGGCCAGAAAAACACATGAAAGGTATAGGGATTGGAAAGGAAAAAATGAAACTTCATTATCCAGAAGATATGATAGTGTTTGCAGAAAAATCAAAATAATCTATTAGAAAATTGTTAGAATTAATATGAGAATTTTGCTGGATGTACAATCAATATCCAAAAATTAATTACATTTCTATAGGCCAGAAATACACAGTTAAAAAGTGAAATCACTGTACTCTTGTCTGTGCCTTGGTTTCTGTAAAATGGGATAATAATACTAACCTTATGTTGCAAGTAGAAGGATGTATGTAGTATAACATTTAAGAATGTGGGCTATATAGTTAAACTGCCTGAGTTCAAATCCTTATTCTACCAATCATTAACTGGTCATATGTTTGAACTAGCCACTTAACGGCTCAAAGCCTTCCTGACCTGTGAAATGGGGATTGTTATACACTTAATCTCGGTGTTAAGAAAATGAAGTAAGAGAATATATGAAACTACTTAGCCCAGTGCACAGTGTAAAGTATTTATCCAATATGTGCTAATTGCTTTAGGATATGAAAATCATTTAAATCTAAAGTCACAGGATTGATAGGCCTGAGATGCAGGCTGAAATAGATCTTGTTTTTCTTAAGCCAAAAAGGAATCTAAATAATAACAATAATAATAGCACTAGATTAGAATGTGAATACAATGGATTGGTAAGAAAAAAACATAATGCTAGTTAAGAAGCTGGTAGAAACAAAAAGATGAATAGGCTGAATATGAAATAATTGCTTTAACTTTTTAACTTATACCAAGCTTAATGTTTTTATTTATTCATTTATTTATATATTTGGGTGCAAAAGGATGGTTTTATTAAAGCACAGGGACAGGACCCATGGGCAGAAAGAGCTGCTTTTTTTTTTTTTAAGATTTTATTTATTTGTTTGACAGAGAGAGAGGGCACACAGTCGGGGGAGCGGCAGAGGTAGAGGGAGAAGCAGGCTCCCTGCTGAACAAGGAGCCTGATTCGGACTTGATCCCAGGACCCTGGGGTCATGACCTGATCTGAAGGCAGAGGCTTAACCAACTGAGCCACCTAGACACCCTTGCTTAATGTTTTTAAAGAATAGATAATGCTATAGGGAAAATGCTCATTATTTATAATGTTATGTGAAAAAAGGAAAATATGAAAAATGATGTTATAGAATGCTCTCAATATTGTTAAATATATATTATAATAAACTTTCGTTTAATTCTCTCATAAGTCATTTAGGATAGGTGTTGAGATTAAAAGGCTAAATAAATAACTTACTGAAGGTCACAAAGCCATTTACATATATGCACTGGGAAACAACTAAGAATTCACCAAAATATTACATTGTTATCTCTGTGTGGTGATTTTTTTTTTTAAAAAGATTTTATTTATTTGACAGAGAGAAACACAGCGAAAGAGGGAACACAAGCAGGGGGAGTGGGAGAGGGAGAAGCAGGCTTCCCGCTGAGCAGAGAGCCCGATGCGGGGCTCCATCCCAGGACGCTGGGATCATGACCTGAGCTGAAGGCAGACGCTTAACGACTGAGCCACCCAGGCGCCCCTCTGTGTGATTTTTGAGGTGGTCTTTATGTTCTTTATTATTCTGGATATTTTTCAAATTTTCTGTAATGCATGTATTTTTTTTTAAGATTTTATTTATTTATTAGAGAGAGTGAGCACAAGCAGAGGGAGCAGCAGAGGGAGAGGGAGAAGCAGGCTTCCCGCTGAGCAGGGGCTCCATCCCCATGACCTGAGCCGAAGGCAGACGGATAACCAACTGAGCCACCCAGGTGCCCCACATGTGTTATTTTCATGATTAGGGAAACCAATAAATTTTGTTACTTTTCTTGATCACAAAAAAAATCTATTATGAAAACATAATTCCAAGCTGGTTGATGAACATATGACTCATAAATATGTATATGTTTCATGCTGAAGTTTTATGTTGTAATGCCTTCATGCTCTTAATGAAGATCTGGGTCTAAATTGCTGTGAATAAGGTTGGTGAGGAATACCATGCAAAAAAAATAGGAAGGGCTGGCTCAACTTCAGATTCTCTATTTCCCTTCTCTGGGCTTTTTAATGTTTTTGTTTTTTTTTTAAGATTTTATATATTGATTTATTTGAGAGAGAGAGAGTGCACGTGTAAGCAGGGGGATGGGCATAGGAGGAGGAAGAGGGAGAGGGAAAGAGTCTCAAGCCGACTCTGCTGAGTGTGGAGCCCTACCTGGGGCTGGATCTCACGACCCTGAGATCATGACCTGAGCCGAAACCAAGAGTTGGCGCTCAACCGACTGAACCCAGGTGCCCCTGAGCTTTTTAATTAAAAAAAAAATTTTTTTTAAGATTTTATTTATTGATTTTAGAGAGAGAGCACAAGTGTGAGGGGCAGAGGGAGAGGGAGAGAGAGAGAATCTCAAGCAGACTCCATGCTGAGCAAGGAGCCCAATGCGGGGCTCGATCCTAGGACTCTAGGATCATGACCTGAGCTGAAACCAAGAGTCAGACACTTAACCAACTGTGCCACCCAGGCACCCCTTAATTTTTTTTGAAGGTGGCTACCTATCATATGGAAAGACATATTTTAGAAGATTACAGGATTCCTGATAAAGATTTGGGGATTGTCTCTCAGGTTGTTCTCCATTTTCCAGGCTGTTTTTTCTTCACTGTGCGTCCAACTAAAGGATGAAATGTTTCATGGGCCCTAAGAGGTCTGAGATTCCTTGAGAGTTAGCTGTCGCCTTATTGTTATGTAACAGAGCCCACGTCTTTCTCAGCTCTCTTTCTCCTTGTCTGTGTCCTTAGGTGCTGATATCCACAGCTTCGGGACACCTAGAATGTCTGACTTCGTACTGGGACATGTAGTAGATGAAATACAGAGAAATGAGAAGCCCGTGGTGGCAGCTATTCAAGGCCTGGCTTTAGGAGGGGGACTGGAGCTGGCCCTGGGCTGTCACTATAGGATTGCCCATGCAGAGGTAAGAGCTAAAGCTCCGTATGGAGCTTCGTGTGGGGGACTTTTCTTTAAGGCAAAACCTAAATGCAGTGTAAGCCTCAGAGGTGTTCATTTTAAAGGGCTAGCTCACTGGTTGACAACTCATCTATTTTTAGCCACTGGTTTTGCAGCTGCTATGTACCAGCACAATGGTAGTAGTTGGTGAAATATGTCCATTCCAATGGGTAAATAGCTATTAGCCTGAGCCCCATGACTGTTCCTTTGCTTCCCCTAACCCTGTCCCTTGGGTCTCCCCATGATCCACCACCTAAAGGGGAACTCCTGGATCAGTACTGGGCCCCCAGGACTCTGCTCCAGTAGTATGGCTCAGGTCAGGTTCCTCCGAGCCATGTTCATGCAGTATGAGGTATAAAATATTTTGACTATCATCCTGAGTATGTGTACTTTTTAAAAAAAATTTTTTTTAAGATTTTATTTTTATTTATTTGACAGAGAGAGAGCAGGAGAGCAGAGGCAGGGGGAGCAGCAGGGAGAGGGAGAAACAGGCTCCGCACTGAGCAGGGAGCCCCATGTGGGGCTCCATCCCAGGACCCTGACCTGGGATCATGACCTGAGCCAAAAGCAGTTGCCCAACCAACTGAGCCACCCAGGTGCCCCTAAAATTTTATTCCCTATCTCAAATGTTTCGGTTTTGTGGTCCCTCATGATTATCAGTACCTAAGAAGACAATTTCCTCTTCGAAAATAGCACAAAACTGTAAATCCATTTGTTTCTGTAAATAGATTTAATTTGGTCTATTAGGTCTGTAGATGAGGTCTGTGATACCAGTCTTAACAATGGTAACATTTTTGTAAGTAACATGTTTTTCTAATGATAAAGATAATATTGATCATTGTAATAGACTAGAAAATACAGGAAACTACAAAGATGTAAACTAAAATCACCCATAAACTCACAGTTCAGAAATAACCACTATTAGCATTCTATTTTGTTTTCTTCTGGTCTTTTTCCTACCTAACAGTTTTTTTCTTACAGCTTTTTTTTCCTTTACTATCTTTTTTAAAAAAATATTTATTTTAGAGAGAAAGAGAGCACATATGCACACATGTGTGCACGAGTGAGGGGAGGGGCAGAGGGAGAGAATCTTGAAGCAGACTCCCCACTGAGCCCAGAGGCCTGCTTGGGCTCGATCTCATGACCCGTGAGATCATGACCTGAGCTGAAACCAAGAGTCGGACACTTAACCGGACACCTAACCAACTGAGTCACTCAGGCACCCCTAATTTGCCTTCATTTTCAAAAGCTAGTTTTGCCAGGTATAGAGCTCTTGTTTGACAGGTTTTTACTTTCAGTGCTTTGAATATGTCATCCCACTGCCTTTTGGCCTCCATGGTTTCTGATGAGAAATTTGCTGTTAATCTTATTGTAAATAGTCTTTAAAAATATCATTTTAAATGACTGTATAATTTTGTCTTATAGATATACCATAATTTATTTAACTATTTCCTTAGGGCATTTTAATTTTTATAAAGGCTTATGAATAAAGACATATATCCTAAGTGCTCCTTTTTCTGTGTCCCTCTTACCATGCCTTCTGCACACTGAGGGCAGATCTAAGTTATGAGCAATAATAAGTCAGGGGATGGGGATGAACAGTGGTGGAAAAAATCATGACTGACTGTTAGGAAAGCCTTGTGTGAGAGAGGCTCAAATATTTGTTTTGGAGCTGTTGGCATCACAATGTGGGTAAATGACAGTCTGCATTAAAGCACTCTCCTCCTCCCATCCTGTACCTGGAAGATGACTAACAGAGCTTTAGCTACTTTTCTTTTTTTTTTTTTTTTTATGGAAAGAGGGAGAGAGCATGTGTGTGTGAGCGGGAGAAGGGGGGATGGTGGGGGGTGGGGAGTGCAGACCGAGGGAAAGGGAAAGAATCTCAAATAGGCTCCATACCCAGCATGAGCCCGATGTAGGGCTCGATCTCACAACCCTGAGACCATGACCTGAACCAAAATCAAGAGCCAGACACTTAACCAACTGAGCCACCCAGATGCCCCGAGCTTTAGCCCCCTTTAAATAGCCATGAGAGGCATGTGATAAAGGACTCAAGCTCACCCTCTTGTCTGGACTGAGGTTGTTGCCTGATTATTTTTCTGCAGTAGCTTTATTGAGATAAAATTCACATACCATATAATGCACTCATTTGAAGTGTACAATTGAATGGTATATTAGCATATTCACAGAGTTGTGTACCCATTACCACAGTTGATTTTAGAACATTTTATTATCCCAAAGAGAAAATTCATACCCTTTAGGAGTAACCCACCATCTACCCTCTCCCCCAGTCCTAGGCAACCACTAATCTTTCTGTCTCTATGGGTTTGCCCATTCTAGACATTTCATATAAATGGAATCATAGAATATGTTGTCTTTTATGGCTTCTATCTCTTAGCATAATGTTTGCAAGGTTCACCCATGTGGTAGCCTGTATCAGTACTTCATTCCTTTCTATGGCCTAATAATATTCCCTTGTATAGATACACGACATTTTCTTTTTCCATTCGTCAATTAATCGACATTTGAGTTGTTTCCATTTTCTTGGCCTTTGTGAATAATGATGCTATGAAAATGTGTGTACCTTTTGTGTGTGTGTGGGGGGGCGTGTTTTCATTTCTCTTGGGTATAAATCCAGGAGTAGAATTGCTGGGTCATATGGTGACTCTATGTTTAAACTTTGAGGAACTGCCAAATTGTTTTTCAAAGTGACTGTACCATTTCATATTTCCACTAACAATGTATGAGGGTTTTGTATTCTCCACCTCCTCTCCAACACTTGTTATTGTCTATCTTTTTATTATAGTCATCCTATTGGATGTGAAGTAGTATCTTGTTGTGGTTTTGATTTGAATTTTCCTGATGGCTAATGATATTGAACATCTCTTCATGTGCTTGTTGGCCATTTTGTATCTCTTCTAGGGAGAAATGTCTATGCAGATGCTTTGCCCCTTTTTAATTGGATTGTCTTTTTATTACTGAGTTGACAAAGTTCTTTATGTATTCTACATATATGATTAGCAAATATTCTCTCCTATTCTGTGGGTTGTCTTTTTAATTTCTTGGCTGCCTGGCTCTTTTAGGGCTCCATACAGCTGTTTCTGGAGAATATCATTTTTTTGGCCCACACAGGTCATAATGGAGTCAGAGAAAAAGTGTGTAAGAAGCTAGGGATGTGTTTCAACATGAAGACTTAGGGACAGCACAGCTCTGTTTATGCTGTTAAGTAGAGTGTACACTAATTTGCCCTGTAGAAACTCTTGCCAAATATTATGGAACAGCGTTTTTGAGAGTGTGGGAAATCAGGGGAATGCTTGCCTTGACTCTACAAGTCATCTCACTCTTATGATCTTCATGTCTTCAAACTTTGATAGGCTCAAATTGGCTTCCCAGAAGTCACATTAGGAATCCTTCCTGGTGCAAGAGGAACCCAGCTTCTCCCCAGACTCATTGGAGTTCCTGCTGCACTTGACTTAATTACCTCAGGTCAGTACAAACCCTGCCAACAAGCGTCTAGAGCAATGTGAGGAACTGAACTAGGATGTAGAGAAATTCTATATTGACCATCCATTCCCTACTAATCTTAAGAGGATACTTTAACTTCTTTGACGATCAATTTTCTCATCTGTAAAATGGAAAGAGTACCTGCCCTGAGAGCTTCTCAGATGTTACCATGAAGACCACATGTAAGTGCCTTCTAAATGAAAGTGTATACAAAGCGCCAATTATATGTAAGGCTTTATTATAGTTCGAGTGTCCATGCACAGACACTGGTATTCACATAGGGTGCATGATGTTCAGACCCAATTTAGAAATTGTAATATAAACAAGAATTAAAACCAGAATTGTCACAGAAAGGTTTCAGGTTTTAGTGTGGAAATGACTGAATTTTTCATTTCACAAGTATTAAGATTTTAGCTACAAATAAAGGTTGTTCCTTCTCACTAGGGAATGTGAACAATGCAACACTAGAAAACATTTAGACACCCTAGATTTACCAACTACCATAAGACTTATAAAGAGATTTCCAGTAGAGGTAAGGTAGGAAGAAAGAGTCACGTTTTGATTGACAATATTTCTTCTTTCTTTATTTCTATGGGTCAGGAATTTGGGACCAGCTTAGTTGGATTCTAGCTCAGGGTTTCTCATGAAGTTGTAGTCAAGACATTGACTGGAGCTGTAGTCATCTGAAAACTTGAGTGGGGCTGAAGGATCTACTTCAAAGTTGGCTCCCTCACATGGATGGCTAGTGGGTGCTGACTCTTGGCAGGAGGCTTCATTTCTTCTCCACATGGACCTCCCCCTAGAGCTGCCTGAGTGTCTTCACAACATGGAGACTGGCTTCCTCTGGAGTGAGTGATCCAAGACAGAGCAAGGCGAAAGCTGCGATGTCTTTTATGACCTAGCTTTGGAGCCTTGCACCATCTTTTCTGATTGATTATGTATATGCGATATATATGTGTATATATACACGTATATATACACACACACACATATATACGTATATATACACACACATATACACACACATACATATGTATATACATATATGTGTATGTATATACATATACACACACATATATGTAAAATGTACATGCATACATATATAATATACATGTATACATAATGTATATATGATATTGATTATAGAGGTCTTTCCTGACATGGGAGGGGGCTTGAACCCTGAGAGGTGAAACTCCCTGGTAGTCCCTTTGGAGGCTAGCTACCCCAACTGTATGCTCACACATATGCGTCCCTATTATGTAAGTCACATATATAGTAGGTTAGATGGACATAAGTGCTAAAGAGAAAGATAAAACAGAAAGTGGGAATATAAAATGTGAGGGACAGAAGGGTAATATTTTCATATAAAATGTTAGGGATGGAGGGGTTAAAAAGGCTTTCCTACAAGATGACATCTGGGAGAAGACCTGAAAGAGGTGAGGAGGCTTATTATGCCAATATCTGGAGGAAGATATTCCACATGGAGAAAATAGCCAATGCAAAGCCCAGAGGCAGCAGTGTACTTGGAAGTGTCAAAGAAAAGCAAGAAGGTCGGTAGAGCTGGAGTGAAGTGAGTAAGGGGAAGACACGTAGGGGATGAAGTTGCATCGTGTAGGGCTTTGAAGATGAAAGAACGAACTTTGGCTCTTCTTCTAAATCAGGCAGAATGACATTGGTGTTTTGAGCAGGGAGTCAAGTGCTCTCGTTTATGTTTTTTTAAAAGATCACTCTGGCTGTTGAAAATATATTAACTGGAGGTAAGGGCAGAAGCCTGCTCTAATATTCCAAGGGCGAGATGAGGAGAGCTGGGACCTGTGTGGTAGCCATGTACATGGTGAGACATGGTCAAATTCTGCATGTGTTATGAGGGGAGAGCCAGCAGGATTTTGTGACCCATCAAAAGTGAGATGTGCGAGAAAGAGGAGAAGGAGTGATTCTGGTGGCCTGAGCAGCTGGGAGGGTGGCACCATTATTGAGCCGGGGATTGCTGCTGGTGGGGCAGGTTGTAGGGAGGAATCACAAGAGCTTACTTTGGGACACGTTAAGTTTGAGAGGCCTATTAGACATCCAAGTGGAGATGTCAAGGAGACAGTTGGACAAACTGGCCTGGGATTTAGGACAGAGCTCTTTCTGATCTCCTCTCAGCCTCCATTTTCTAATCAGTAAAAATACCACACGGTTGCTTTAAAGAATAATGCAATTACATGACTTTCTTCTGGTGGAGTACCTGACACATAGAAGACGTTTAATGAATGGTAACTGTAGCAGGCCAAATAATGCCCCCCCCCAAAGATGTCCATGTCCTAATCCCCAGAACTCCTGAATATATTACCTAATAATCAAAAGGGACTTTGTAGATGTGATCAAATTAAGAATCTTAAGATGGGAGATTATTCTGGATTTTTCAGGTGGGCCCAATTCATCACAAGAGTCCTTAGAAGAGGGAGGCAGGAGGTCAGAGAGGAGAGAAGATGTTACCCAGCTGGCTCTGAAGATGGAGGAAATGGCCACGAGCCAAGCACTGCAGGCAGCCTCTAAAGGCAGGAAAAGACCATGAAACAGATTCTCCCTTAGAGCCCCCAGACAGTTTTGCTGACCTATTTTAGACTTCTGCTATCCTAAACTAAGATAAGAAATGTGTGTTGTTTTAAGGTGCTATGTTTGTGGGAATTTGTAGAGGAGACTAGTACAGTACCTATTAACAATGACGCTATTAAGACTGTTGCTGTTTGGTTTGGAAATTTTTTTTTTTCTAACAGAGTATGCTAAAAAAAATTGTTATTGAATGTTGAAGAGCCCCTGCTGATATTAATGTTGAAAAAAACACCAGCTTGGTAAGCACTGTGCCCATAGGAAGTTAATAAGTAAACAGAGTTAGATTAAATTAATAAGTAAATAGCTAACCTTTTCTGATCTTCTGGAAACCATTAGAGAGCTAATTCTGGAAAGTGGAGCAATTACAACAACCACCATTGCTTTTCCACACTTCCCTTAAAATGCTACCCGAAAACAGCTGAATCTTCCGCAGTAACCACAAAAGAGATGCTTGAGCACATTGTGATTCATTCCCTGATGTTCTCTGTCCAATCAAATGACAAGGACTGTAGTGCCCTGCTCTTGCTTCTGCTTTCTTTTTTTAGGGTTTGTCCTTCTTGTTCACTGAATAGCATAGAAAGTCTCTGCTCTGTTCTCATCGAGCTTTGCTCCAGCCCATGAATTTCCTTATGGTCACTCCCAGGACAGGGATACCCTCAGGCGCTAGGCTTTGAGGAGATACTTCTTACCACCTAGAATAGTCAGGGAGAAGTTGTGAGTGGCATCCTTATCCTACCTGCCTTTTCAGGTGGGTTAAGTCCAGGTAAGTTTTCTCTATATATGAACAAGATGTGGAGGGTAAATTTTAGTAGCCGGGGCTCCCAAGCAGTAGTAATATATATCAGCAAATATAATTTGGTGACCAAAACCAACAGACAAACAAAAAAACATTTAACACTGAACCCAAAACCTATGAAAATATTCTGTGGCATTAGAAGAGTGAAGCATTAATGTGAAACAAGATGAAAGAAAATGAAAATTTTAGAAAATAATCTAAATTAGAAAAGAAAATATTGTATTTGTTAAATAAGAACACCCTGTCTAAAATCAAAACATTAGGCCAAATAACTTCTTTTTGAAGCAAAAAAAAGAAGACATAATCGAACAGACAACTCCATCAGCAACGTGGAGGATAGAGACACATTTCTGAAATTCAGAAGAATTTAACAAAAAGATAGAGAAGGTATGTAATCGAGGTCTCTGCTTTGAATAACAAGAGCTCCCAAAACATGAAGCAAAAAGGTGAGAAGCAGTAACCAAAGGAAAAAATAGAAGAAACTCTTCAGATATGAAATGGAACCAGAGATTACATTTCAGCAAACTCACCGTTTTTCTTGGGAAAAACTGATGGGATATCAATTGCCTGATGTATTTTTAGTAAAGATTTTAAACTTCCAGGAAATGGAATCCTGCAAGCTTCCAAAAGATAAAAACAAAACAAAAGATTACTTTCAAAATAACTAAAATCACTCCAGCCACAAATAAATGCTAAATATATGGAACATTCATATATGATCCTAGTACCCAGGGCTCCGGGGCAGCGATAGTGTGTATCAAATCAGATAATACCCGATCCTAGCGTATGAATGTTCCATACGTTTGTCATACATTATTATCCCTACGTTATTATTATTTTAAAGACTGTATGAATGTAGGATCCTATACAGTCTTTAAAATGATAAGCCTATTCTAAGATTCTATACAATCTTTAAAATGGTAATCTATATCAGAAGTTTTCAAGTGTGGTCCAGGGACTCCTGGGTATGCCTAAGACCATTGGGGGCGGTTCGTGAAGTCAGAGCTACTTTCATAACAATAGGACGTGACGTGCTTTTTCCACTCTCATTCTCTAAGAACTTTCCAGAGGTGGTTGTATTCCATGTGGTGTCAGAACAGACGGAATGCAGAAGCAGGTATGAGAACCCAGCTGTCTTCCATTAAGCCAGACATGAAAGAAATTTACAAAAGTGTAAAACAATGACACTCTTCTCACTAAGCTTTTGAAATTTTGAAAATATAGTTATTTTGCATTAAAATGTATTCATATTAACATTAATGTTAACATTGACATTTATCCTTGTTATTTTAAAGTGATTTAATAAAGAAACATTTTTAAAGCTCTCAGTTTTAATTTGTAATACGATAAATATTGATAGAAATAATCCACATAAACAAAAGCTTTTTGGAGTCCTCCATTATCTTTAGGAGTGCAAAGTGGTCCTAAGATTAAAAAGTTTGAGAACTGCTAATTGAAATCCGTATTTTTTTCTGACACAGAAACCACAATACAAAACTGTGTATATGTGACCCAAATTAGAAAAGAGTATGAGTCTATGTGCATAAAAATGCTTCTTTTTTTCTTTTAAATGCTGGGGAGTTGTTATAAATCTGTACAGAGTATGAAAGGGTAGCTAGAAAAACTAAAAGTATTAAATTTCTTGCTTTCAATAAATTAAATTAGAAATTGTCTTAAGTTACAATGGTATGATAAGTACACTTTTTAAGAATGTACAGTATGTTAAGTATCTAATGTAAAATTCATAAGAGGGTGCTTACAATCCAATATACTACAGAATTCAAAGCGCATAAGATAGTTCATTCTGCAAAAGATCAAATAGGAAGGAAGCAAAGCAGAATAAAATATAGGGGAAATTAAAATAGTGTGAGATGAGTGTAAAGTCTACGGTTTATTAAATTGAAGCATGTGGGGAAATATTGAGGAATTTTGTGTCTCTGTTTTCATCATTAAGTCTCAAAGGCAAGCATATCTTGGGGAAAATCAAGAAGAAATCTGGCTTCTTTGACAAAAAAGAAATGAACAAGGATTGCCTTTTCCAAAGCACTGCTGCTTATAGAAATATCACTATTTTTAACCTGATGAAGAAAAGAAGTACAAACAGTAAGGATATGATGGATTTTGATTTGCATAGAAAAGGTCACAGTGAATTAGAAGAAAATTAACATTAGAATCATACACCTATCTTTTTAAGTTGTCTGTACAATTTTAGGGGGACTTTAAAATGACATCTGGAAAGGATTCTATGTTGAAAAAGATTTTCTAAAGGTTGGAAAAGAAGCCATGAAGAACATTGGAAAAAATCGAGATTACCCACTTTGAAGAAGAGAAATCTCAGCTTCAGTTACCCTGGGTCTCCTTATAGTAGCTCTAGGCAGGGCTCTTATTAAAGTCCATTGGACAGGGGTTGTTGTCTACACCGAGGGCAGCAAGAGAAAAAGCAAGTTTAAATCTGAGCCTGAAGATTTGGGTTGTATATACAGAGCTGTGTCTTTAGGCCCTTGAAACAGAATCAAAGCACCCAGAATCTCACTGACTTTGTAAGAACAGTCGTGATACACCTCCACTTGTGTGAAATCCAGGCTAGAAGCAATCATTACAGCTGAAGGAATTTGCAGTACATCCTCTGGGTAGCTCACATTATCTACTCAGTTGCCCCAAAGATCCTTTTTGTATTCAGGTTTCCATTTTCCATTTTATCTGCCGTTGGTGCCCTTAACCTGGGCAGGCTGATTCATTCACCCCTTACCCGAGTGATTTTTTTTTTTTTTAGGGTCTCCACTTTAGACTCCCTTGCAAACTTAAGAATGAGTCAGGGAAACATTAAAACAGGCTTACTAAACATAGCCTAAGCTGATATCTAGAATCATAACACCAACTATGGAGTTAACACTTTATTATTTTAAAAGATTTTTTATTTATTCATTTGAGAGAGAGAGAGAGAGCACAAGCAGGGGGAGGGAGGGAAGCAGAATCCCCACTGAGCTGGGAGCCCGACATGGGGCTCGGTCCCAGGACCTGGAGTTCGTGACCTGAGCCAAAGGCAGACACCCAACCATCTGAGCCACCCAGGCGCCCCCAAGTGATCTTATATACAGGAGACTTGACCCCTGCAGCCACTCATCCACTCTTCACTGCCCTCCTCGCCCCAGGGGGAAATCTGGGAGCCTGTTTTCAAAGGCACTTCTAGAACACCACCCAGATAATGTTGCAGAGTGGCCCCTGCCAGAAATCATTGAACTGTCTCTCTGATCAAGAAAACCCATCTGTAACTCTCTGAAGCACTACTAAGAACCAGGAATGGAGGGTTTGTCTCAAAGATGACCTCCACTAACACTGTATGAGCAGCAAGGACTGTGACACTGTTACCTTCAAGACTGATTTGATGATCACTTTTCCACAAGGCAAGATGGTACTGGCAAGAAAGCAAGTAAGGTGTTACTGTCTCCTTTCTTCTGACCCTGTGTTAAGGGATGCTCGTATCCCTTAACTCGCTTCTTCAGAATATTCAGATTAAATTACGTATTTACACCCAATGAAGAACTCAGGAGTGATGCTCATCAAACTTCGTAACACCCTACAGCTGCCATTCTATAGTGGAGGTGGCCAGGGCCACCCCTGGCCATTAGCAGCTCCTGGTAGCACCGCCATCAGACACTAGATGTCGCCAGCTGCTCCTTTTTGTCCTCACTCCAGGCTGACAACCCTCTGTAGAGCACTCCTTTCTCCAAACTTGGGGTCACGGGCTACACCCTACCTGCATGGATCTGAAGCAACAATTGTCTGATCACTTCTGCTTCCCTTTTAGCTTCTGTGGTAAAAGGCAGGGCTCCAAAACTCACACAATAGCAACTCCACAAACGAAGAGAGATGCTGGGTAGGCAAAAAATGACACAAGTCCACCCCATTTATCCCGTGTAATTTTGATTATAACTTCAATAATGTCAACCTAATCAATAATTTTCCCCTGCTTACCCACCTATATTCATGTTTCAGGACTGTCTTTTTTTTTTTTTTTTGTAATCAGTGATGGTATATGTGTCGGTGTATATTGGTGTAAGATAGATCCTGCTACTCTCTGCTGTTACTATCTCTGTTATTGGTCTCAAAACTTGATCATCTCTTCTCTAGAAATGTATACTTTACAAAGTGCTTCCATAGAGATTTATAGACTATAAAGAAAATGTGTTATTCTCACTTGATACTCAGAATTACCAAGGTAAGCATAATTATTCCCATTTGCCTAGGAGGAAGGGGTGGTCCCCATACAATTCTTCATCATCACACAAATAGTAGTAGAAGGTAGAGCTGAAGCTTGAACTAAGTTTTCTGGTTACCTATACAGTGACCTTTCTACTATAATAGTCAGTGTGTTGCTTATTTATTTCATTTAATAATAGATGTTTGTATCCAGGACAGATAACCTTCCCTACTAGAGAGAGTAATGCTTTTGCTTTAACCTCACATTGTTCTTTGATTTTTGTTTTGTTTTGTTTTAGGAAGACATGTTTTGGCAGATGAAGCCCTCAAGCTGGGTATTCTAGATGAAATTGTGAACTCAGACCCGGTTGAAGAAGCAATCAAATTAGCCCAGAGAATTTCTGGTAAGAAGATAATAATAAAAATAGCACAAGATTGGAAGCAAGCTAAACTTTCATTTTAATAAAGAATTCCTTAAATGTCTTATGGTACATCCATGTGATAAAATATGATGGAGCTTTAAAATGAATAAGAAACTCTACATATTAATACGTTATAAATGCCACGACATATTGTATTACTAAGTGAAAAACACTATACACCCGGGGCCCTGGGTGGCTCAGTTAAGAGTCTGCCTTCGGCTCAGGTCATGATCCTAGAGTCTCAGGATCGAGTCCCGCATCTGGCTCCCTACTCAGTGGGGAGTCTGCTTCTCCCTCTGCCCTTCACCCCGCTTGTGCTCTCTCTCTCTCTCATTCTCTCTCTCAAATAAATAAATATCTTTAAAATAAAAAACCTAGGGCGCCTGGGTGGCTCAGTTGGTTAGGCGACTGCCTTCGGCTCAGGTCATGATCCTGGAGTCCCTGGATCGAGTCCCACATCGGGCTCCCTGCTCGGCGGGGAGCCTGCTTCTCCCTCTGACCCTCCCCCCTCTCATGTGCTCTCTCTCTCTCATTCTCTCTGTCTCAGATAAATAAATAAAAATCTTTAAAAAAAATAAAATAAAAAACCTATACATCATTGTGTATAGTGGTTCACCATTTATGCAAAAAGAAAAGGGGGATGGACCTGAATGTCTATATGGGGAGAATGTATATATGTAACTGTTCATCTACATATAAAATATTTCTGTAAAGATTCACAAGAAATGGTTAATGGTTGCCTCTGGGAATGGGGTTGGTCAGCCAGGGAAGCTCTTGGAAGAAAACTTTTCATTGTTTACCCTTTTGTACTTTTGAATTTGGATTGAAATAATGTATTTTCTGTAAGAAATATAATTAAAATGAAAACAAGCAAACAACAATTCAGCAAACAGAAACAAGACTCTCAGTGTGCCTGGGGGGCTCAGGCACAGGTTGAACATCCAACTCTTGGTTTTGGCTCAGGTCATGATCTCAGGGTCATGAGATCAGCCTGCACTCCCAGCGGGGAGTCTGCTTGAAAATTCTCTCCCTCTGCCCCTTACCCTACTTTCTCTCAAATAAATAAATAAATCTTGGGGGGAAAAAAAAAGAAAGAAACAAGCCTCTCTAATTTGCCACAATGAAACCATAGTTACGTCTCGTGAGCTGTATTTTCTTTCTCTCGCTGGTTTCTCACTTTATGGATTCATGGCATTCATTCCTTTAAGAGTCCTTGGGAGTGGCACTCCTAGCGTTTTCCCTTTTTCCTCTTTTCAACTTTTCCTTTTCAATTTATGGAGATTGGCAGCAAGATGGAAAGGGTTAAAGAGTGCCAGAAAAAATAATGGGGAGCAGTGTTGGGTCACAGGTAGAGCTTCAGGCTCTTCTTTCGGCTTGGTGGTAGGCAAAGGCTCAGTGTCATTCAAAGGCATTCTTTTGAAAAAGTCGTCCTTTTGTCGACCCTGGCAGGGACCAAACACTTCCCTGAAATAATCTTTCTTTTTGTGGCTCTAGCCAGTTACGGTTTCAAGGCAACCGTAAAAGCTTGAACTGGAGAAGCCAGGGACTGTAGAGAGAAGATCCTGTGACTCATATAGAGAATTAGCAAGTCTTTGCCCAAAAGGGAATGAGCCTCCTGGTATCGTTCTCTGCCTTCCATACAATCATCACCAACTTTTTGTCTCTGATTTCACTGGGCCTCCCGGGAGGGCTTATTGTCGTGTTAGAAGTCACTTGATTGGCTGATAGCAAAGGCTCTTTGCGTTTGGAGATGCGTACAAGAGTTTTTGGTTTAGGGCTGGTGATAGACCCATGTCTAACATTGACACCCATGGCTTTAGTTTGTAAAGAACTAGGTCTCCACAGGAAGTTCTTTTCCTTAACTGATTTCCCTAGATTGAGATTTGAGAGTTAAGGAACTAAAAGAGATAGATGAGGATCATAGTCTAGTAAATTGTAAAATGGTCTGTTTTAATTTTAAAAATGTACTTGACTTTAAAAATAATTTTTAAATTAGAAAACTAAACATTAAGTTAATTTTTTTATTTATAAAATTTATAAAATGTCCTACTCGGTCTCTGCAACATTGCACAGTTTGTCCACTTGGTGGCATCCAAATATTGAGGAGGAATTACTTGCTTTTTTTTTTTTTTTTCTTTCCGTTTTTTTTGGAATCATCTGCTTTAAAATTTGGTAATTCACCTGTTAACAGTAGGGAAATGGTTTTTAGCTTTTGACAATTATATATAACTATTTTAAATTGTAATTATGAAGACTATACAGAAATATGTAAAATTGTGTATAAAAATGTCTAAAATATAAATTTACATAAATTCTATAATTATAGCTATATAGAGTATGAATATAGCCAAAAATTTAAAGGAAATATGCAAAAATGAAAATAAGTTATTTTCAAGAAATTTCATAAGTAATCTTTGCTTCTGTTTTCATTTCTTCCAGCTTTATTTGGGTATAATTTACACACAGTAAAACCCACCCATTTCAAGTGTAGAGTTTGAAGAATTTTTGTAATTGTTTATGGTTGTCTAACTACTGTCACAATCACTACATAGTTCTATTACCCTAAAAAAAAAGTATTTTCATGCCCCTTTCCTGTAGATTCTCTTCCCTTCCCCTTGGCCACAGATAATCACTGACCTACTTTCTGTTAATACAGTTTTGCTTTTTCAGAATTGCATATAGTTGGAATCACAATACAGCAGGTAGCCTTTTGTGGCTGACTCCTTTCACTTAGGATAGTATCTTTGAAATTCACCCATGTTGTTTCATGTAATAATATTTCATTCTTTTTTATTACCTAATAGTATTCCATAGTATGGATATCATTGTAAAATATTGGAGACAACTCAAAACTCTTAATTTTAGGGGATTAGTTACATAAAAGGTGGTAGATCACAATGAAGCAACCCCATTCAGCCATTAAAACTTCCATTTTTTTTTTTTTAAACTTCCATTTTTTAAAGAAAGTTGAAGAACTTGGGAAAATGCTTACATGTAATATTGTAGAAAACAACCAGATAGGAAAATGCACAGTTGCATGTATATGTCTTCATATGCATATTTGCATAAGGAAATAAACTAAAAAAATTTTGTCAGTGCTTGTATTGGGTGGTAGTTAAAGAAGACTCTTGATTTTTTTTTTAAAAAAATGTTTATCTTGGGGTGCCTGGGTGGCTCGGTCAGTTAAGCATCCGACTCTTGATTTCAGCTCGGGTCATGATCTCAGGGTTGTGTGATCAAGAGTCCGGAGTAGGGCTCTGCGCTCAGCGGGGAGTCTGCTTCTCTCTCTCTCCCTCTCTCTCTGCCCATCACCGTGTATGCACACTCACACTGTGTCTCTTGGGGGTTAAGTCTTAGAATCCCCCTGGGAAACTCTGGGAATTTCCTGTTTGGTTTTATTTATTTGTTGTTTTTTTTTTTAGAGAGAGAGAGCGAATACATGAGCCGGGGGCGGGGGGGCGGGGGGGAGCTGGCGGGGGGGGGAGGGGCGGAGGGCAGAGGCAGAGGGAGAATCTCAAACAAGCTCCACTCCCAGCACAGAGCCTGAGGAGGCACTCAGTCTCACGACCCTGACACCATGACCTGAGCCGAAATCAAGAGTCGGACGCTTAACTGACTGAGCCACCCAGGTGCCCCTGTTGTTGCTTTTAAAATGAGTTCCACTATTTGGAATCCTACAATTCCTTGGTGCTGTTTTGTAATCGGTAAATGCCAGAGATACAAGGTAGAGAAATAGTGCAGGTTGACAAAGGACTATCTCATAGAATCATATGTACATTTGCCACTTATTATCTTACAAAATGCATAGCGTAGAGAGACTTGTTCATTTTGCCTTTCACTTTCATTGAAGGTCTTGTTCTTTTCCTTTCTGTTTGTTCTAGACTTTCCTCCCCTTCTCCTCCTTCTTCTTCTTTTTGGTCTTTGTTTTTAAATATAGCTATTAGTATGTGGTTATTTGGCAGAACAAGATGATGGATTGACTTGAAGGAGAGGCTCCACAAAAATCTTTTATAAATATAGATCTATATTTTATAATGGGTATTTGTGAGTATACTAAAAACCACTGAATTGTAAACTTTAAAATGGTGACTTTTATGGTATGTGAATTATACCTCAATTTTTTGGAAAGAATTTATTTATTTATTTTAGAGAGAGAGTGTGTGTGTGAGTGGGTGAAGGGGCAAGGGAGAGGGAGAGAGAATCCTCAAGCAGACTCCCTGCTGAGCACGGAGCCCAACGTGGCCTGAACTGAAATCAAGAGTCAGCTGCCTAACCAACTTAGCCACTCAGGTACCCCTATACTTTGATTTTTAAAATACATGTAAAATTATTGAGTTCTCCTTTCCCATTTGTAAAAATATGCCATTAATTAAGCCTATTCCCACCCCATTCCTACATCTCACCCTCCCATCCTCACCCCCAACCCCTGATCAACTTCTTCAGCTGAAATGTTGACTTAAAAACAATAACAATAGGGGCACCTGGGTGGCTCAGATGGTTAAGCGTCTGCCTTCAGCTCAGGTCATGATCCCAGGGTCCTGGGATCGAGCCCCACATCGGGCTCCTGGCTCAGCGGGGAGTCTACTTCTCCCTCTCCCTCTGCCTCTCCCCCTGCTCATGCTCTCTCTCTCTGTATCTCTGTGTCTCAAATGAATAAATAAAATCTTTAAAAAAAATAAAAAATAAAAAAAAATAAAAACAATAACAATAATAATAATAACAAGGATATATGTATATATGTATATATATATATATAAAATGTAATAACAGGGAAAAGATTAAGGAACTTACTTAGTTTCCACATCCAATAAGAAAGGGGAGAAGGAAGGGAATTTCCAATGGTCAATGTTGCAATCAGCAGTTTAGAACCAGTTATGGATAGAAGGGGATTATAGGAGGTTAGCATGTATCTAAAAATATGACTTGGGGGTACCTGGGTGGTTCATTTGGTTGAGCATCTGACTCTTGATCTTAGCTCAAGTCTTGATTTCAGGGTTGTGAGTTCAAGCTCCACAGTATATATATATATATATATATATATATGATTTGGGAATTAGCTGCAAATTTCTCTTACAATTTAACATGCATCCTGGAGAGGAGAGTTGACTGTGAAAGTCAATTAGCGTCATGCATCTCAGTGCTCTTGTTATATGAAGCTTCTCAGACTACTGCAGTGCAATGGATTAAGCAGAGCAATTCAGAATTACTTGGTCAAACCAGATTGCTTTGGCTCAACTGGGGAGGAGAGGGTCCCATAAAATGCTATTTATTTGCATTTGCATTTGGCCAGCAACCTGCTTATTCCCAAACTGAGTAAGAACTCCCCGTTCCCACGTGCATGTTTCTAGCATGAAGCTGAAAGTATGTGCTGTTATTCAAAGATGGGCACAGGAGACATCCAGCTGGGGGGCCTCAACTCAGGAACCTAATGATGTTTTTGTCCCTGTAACAAACCCTGGTTCTGTTATGGTTATGACACCGTGTTAGCCATTTTTAGTGATTCTAATTCTGCCTACAGACTTTGGTCTGTGTGTTCATTTTGATTTTGTGACTTTAAACAAATCTTAATGGTATCATCGTCTTTCTCTCCATTTTATCTTTTGCTTTTTGTAATTTATTTTTGCTCTCTGTGAACCTTTATATACACGTTTCACAAGAACAGAGTGACCCTGCCTCACAGAGAAGGCCTAAGCGCATGTCTAAATTGAGCTGCCTTTTTTTGTAATACCAGAGTTCTGTGGGTGACCTCCTGCAAGACTGAAAAAGTACAGTTGTCCTGTCTGTCCTTTGCAGAGCTTCTGTGACAAACACAGCTTACTTACTGTTTATCAGAACTGGAGAAGAAACCATCCTTTATGCCTTAGGTAACCATTTCTGTAAATTACATGTTATGCCTCTCTTTAAACTAGGCAGAGAAAATCTCTTCCTGTCAGTTTACCAGAAAGAAAAGAGGGAAAATAATCACCTCCTATTCTTCCTTCAGGAGGGTGATTCACTTATTTTTTTTTTTTAAATCAAAACTTGAGTATTCTTCTGCCTTACAATACCTCAAAGAATTAAGAAAAAAATGTGAATGGGTCAAGGAAAGAATTCAATTATAAGCATATTTGAATCACTAATTAGTTCCTCTTCTCCTCATTTTCCTGGGTGCTGACCTCATTTGCTGGTGCTGACCTGCCCATACCTGCCTCCCTTATTCTGTAGGTACAGCTGAGTGAATTTAAAACCACCAAGACGTTAAAACAACCAAGTGTATAAGAAACACACGTTGAAAACAGCATACCTGTAGACCCAAAGGGGAAATTCTGAATATATTTTGTTCAATAGAACGAATTTGTAAGGTAATAGCATCCTTTATAGCTGCAGCAGGAAAGAGATAGGAAATTGAGCAGGGAAAAAGCATCTGTATTTGCGCCTGGCTCCACAATTCTCCAGTGGATGTGCTCAGCTTGGCCCTAGACTGGTCTGGACAGGCACCACAGGTAGTTCCCAGAATGCCCATCTGCAGTCGGATAGATTCTGAGTATCCCCAGGATAATAGCATTATGCTGATCAGCAATAATTACTGCACACAATTAAGCAGGCTTTCCTTTTTTCTTTTCTCTCTGTTTTTTGTTTTTTTCTTTCTTTCTTCCCTTTTCAGTGTCTGGTCCAGGGCAGAGTTTGCCAGGAGCTGCAGCTGTCCTTGATCCAGATCCTGGCTGACCTAATGCTCTGCTCTTGCACTTTCCAGAAGCTACACCTCAAAATCAAGTGTTGAAGTTTTAAAAATACACATGTGTAGGCCCCACCCTTAAATATTGTTAGCTGGGTCTCCAGTGGGGCATGGGCATCTGAACTTTTTAAATTCCTTGGATAACTCTTGATGTGTACTATGGTGTTGAGAATCAGTCCTAATCAGATGGGAATTCTGGTAGTGTCACAAGGACAGAGATTCAGCTCTAAGATATGCCCTGTTCCCGGCACAGACTGCCCCAGCTGCCTGTTCATGCCACAGCATTGGCGGCTCCATCCCCTTTCCTCATGCACTTCGTCCTCCACATACTTGTCCCCTCTTGCCTCCCTTTGGGGCCACCAGGAAATTAAATCAGCTGTAGACCCTGGAAGGGGCTCCATCCTTTTCTGCTGAACTTGCCTTCCTGGAAATTGAGGATTGGGCTAACACATTGGATAATTGAGCAAGTCATTGGAAACCTGTTGGGTAGAGTTCATGTCTCTCCAACAATAGGAGGGCACACAGGGACCACATGTCTAACCACTGTCTTCCCCTCCTTTCCTGTTCTCAACATCATATGGGAAAGCATTAATTTAAAAATCCATTATTTTGGGGGACGCCTGGGTGGCTCAGTCGGTTAAACGTCTGCCTTCGGCTCAGGTCATGATCCCAGGGTCCTGGGATCGAGCCCCATATCTGGCTGTCTGCTCGGCAGGGAGTCTGCTTCTCCCTCTCCCTGCTGCTCCCACTGCTTGTGCTCTCTCTCTCCCTCTTTCTCTCTGTCAAATAAATAAATAAAATCTTTAAAAATAAATAAATAAAAATCCATTATTTTCGAGTCTACTTAGTTATCAGGCATTAGGAAGTATTAGTTGCCTCCTAGGTTAAAAAAAGTTTGAGATTATGCAGTGCCTCAAAGATAAACTTACATGTGTACATGATTAAATCCAAACCTTACTCAGTCTCCCTTGCACACTTTGTAACACACCAATACCAGACAGGTTCATGTTCATACGCCTTTTTATACTGAAGCTGCTTTATAACCTCTGGTAGGTTTTCTGTCTAATTAACTGAAGTGTGCATTTTTGATGTAATGGTGTATTCTTGAAGAGATGGTAACACTTTAAAAAAAACAGTTTCTGGCATAGTGTTTTAGACAGCAGTTTTGGTAATATAATTTGTTACACATTTATTCTTTTTATTTGAAGATCTGATAATGCATTTATTTTAATGCAATTGACAAGAGAGTTTATTATATTGCAACTGGCAAAAGAATTTGGTTATTTCTGTGACATACATCTTAAAATTATGACTGATAACATTATACCAGGACATAACAGATTTAAAGTTTAATATCACATCTTATTTGATAATGCTTCTCATACACATTTATCCTTTGATGCAAACTTCAGAATCATCATTCTGTTGAGTTATACTCAATTCCATTAAGTTATTTTTACTTTTATTATTATTATTTTTTTAAGTAGGTTCCACGCCCGATGTGGGGCTCAAGCTTATGGCCCTGAGATCGAGTCACACGCTCTACCAACTGGGCCAGCGAGGCGCCCCTGTTGAGTTTTTTAAAAAATATAGAACCACAAGGGTTTTGATTAGAAATTCATATATAATATATATGGAAAATACTTATATTTTTATGTTATGAAATGTTTATATCCAGGAACATGGAGTCTCTCTCTTTATTAAAGTCTTTATATGTTCTTCAATAAAATGGTATAGTTATCTTCTTAAAGGTCTTGTATGTTTCTTGATAAATTCATTTTTAGGCATTTTTAAAAATAGCTTTAATGAGGTAGATTCACTGTATAGAGTTGCACAGCCATCACCATGAGTCAGTTTTAGGACTTGTCACCACCCCCAAAATTTCCCTCATATTTTGTTGCAACTTCTCCCACTTCCACCCCCGGCCTTAGGCAACCACTGATCTTTCTGTCTCTACAGATTTGCCTTTTCTGGACATTTACCATGAACGGCATCATATCATATGTAATCTTTTGATCTGGCTTCTTTTCAGTTTGCATAATGTTTTTGAGGCTCATTTGAATTGCAGCATGTATCAGTAATTTGCGGATAGTATTTTTATTGCTGAACAGTATTCTGCATAGCTCTACCACATTTTCTTCATCCCTTCATCAGTTGATGAGCTGGTATGAATAATACTGTTACGGATATTTGTATATAAGGTGTATGGGGACATATGTCTTCATTTCTCTTAGGTAGATTCCTTGGAGTGAAATTGCTGGGTTGAACAATAAGCTTATCTTTTTAAGGAACTGCCAAACTGTTTTCCAAAGTAGATGTACTGTCCTGTTTTAGATTTTCACAAACAACGGCTGAGGATTCCAGTTACTCCACATCATCACCAACACCTGGTATTGATGTCTTTTCAATAATAGTCATTCTAGTGGGTCTGTCTTAGTTACCTCTAGCTACATAACAAATTACTCCAAAATTTAACTGCTTAAAATCAAACATTTATTACCTGGCAGTCTCTGTGGGTCAGGAATATAGGCGTGGTGAACTAGGTTCTCTGGTTTAGGATTCCACATAAGATTGCCTTCAAGGTATTATCTGTGGCTTTCCACCTCAAGGCTTGACTGGGGGAGGATCTGCTTCCAAGTTGACTCAAGTAGTTGTTAGTAGGATTCAGTTCCATGTGGTCTGTTGGACTGAGGGCCTTAGCCCCTCACTGGCTGTTGGCTGAATGTCTCCTTCAGTTCTTTGCCACGTGGGCTTCACCAAAGGGCTGCTCACACGTGGCAACTGACTTCCATCAGAATGAACGAGTGAGAGAGCAAGAGAGGGTGAACAAGACTGAAGCCAGAGTCTTTTTGTACCTTAATCTCAGAAACGACACCCTATTACTTAGAGACAACCCACCACATTCACTATGGTTTTTTTTTATCACTGTGGTTTTTATTTGCATTTCCTTAATGACTAATGCTGTTGAACACCTTTTCACATATGTATTAGCCATTCATATATCCTCTTTGGTGAAATAGCTACTCAAGTTTTTGCCCATTTAAAAAACTGAGTGGTTTGCCTTCTTATTACTGAGTCACAAGAATTCTTTCTATACTCTGGATGCAAATACTGCATTAGATATTTGATTTACAAATTGTATTGGTTTTCTATTGCTTTGATAACAAATTACTGGAAGCTTAGTAGTTTAAATGACACAAATTTATTATCTTACAGATCTATAGGTCAGAAGTCTGCTGTTTGGGTCTCACTGGTCTAAAATGCAGGTTTCTGCAGCCATACTCCTTTTGGAGGCTCTAGGGGAGAATCTGTTTCCTGCTCACTCAGGTGGTTGGCACAATTCACTATCTTGTGTTGTAAGACCAAGGTCCTCATGTTCTTGCTGGTTCTAAGTCAAGGGAATGGCCCAGAGGCCACTGAATTCCTTGATTCTTGGCCCCCTTCCTCCATCGTCTAAGCCATATCATCACCAACAGGTCAAATCTTCCCCATGTTGTGTCTCTCTGACCCTTCCTCATTATCAATGTCTCTTTCAGCATAGCTGGGAAAGGGTCTCCTCTTTTAAGGACTCTTATGCTTAGGTTGGGAACATCTAGACAAGAAAGGATAATCTCCACATCTCAAGTTCTTTACCATTAATCATATCTGTAGAGTCCCTTTGCAATGTAAGGTTATATACTCATAGGTTCTAGGGATTAGGAAGTAGACATTGGGGGCGTGCAGCATTACTCTGCCTACCATACAAATATTTTCTCCCAGTCTATGGTTTATCGTTTCATTTTCTTAATGGTATCCTTTGAAGTACAAAGTCTTAAGTTTTGATGACATCCAGTTTATTGATTTTTTTTTTTTTCGTTCATGAATCATGCTAAGAATACTTTGCTTAACCCAAGGTCCTAAAGATTTTCCTTATGTTTTCTTCTAGAAGTTTTTATAGTTTTAGCTCTTCCATTTTGATTTATGATCCAATTTTTTTTTAAAGATTTTATTTATTTATTTGACAGAGAGAGACACAGCGAGAGAGGGAACACAAGCAGGGGGAGTGGGAGAGGGAGAAGCAGGCTTCCCGCAGAGCAGGGAGCCCGATGTGAGACTTGATCCCAGGACTCTGGGATCATGACCTGAGCCGAAGGCAGTCACTTAACCGACTGAGCCACCCAGGCGCCCTATGATCCAATTTTTTGAGTTAATTTTTATATATGGTTCTAGGTAAGGATCTAATTTTTTTTTTCTTTTGCATATAGCTATCTAGTTATTTCAGCACTGTTTATTGAAAAAACTCTCCTTTCATTGAATTGTTTTGGCACCTGTGCTGAAAATCAGTTGGCTCGGAGTGCCAGGACTTATTTCTGAACTCTCAATTATCTTCCACTGATTCGTATGTCTCCCCTTGTACCAATATAACACTCCCTTCTGTTTCTAGGTCTTTTTAAGTGTTTGTTACTATCAGGAATGGAGTTGAGATTATTTTGAATCTAAAATATTCTTAACTCAGAAATATTTTCCTTAAACTCACTGAGAGTTTAATATTTAATCTATTATAACACTGTCTTGGCTTTGGAACAGAAGGAAAAGGAAACTTTTATGCCTACATGAGGTAACTTGAAAATTGCGTCGAATCTGTTAAATTCTATCTTACCAGACTAAGGTGCATCAGATATTTTGATGTTAGTGTTAAAATATCTTGATGAATAGTATTTAATTTTGTGCTTTGAATTGGAGCAGGTTGTTGTCTATTATTATTATTATTATTACATACTCCTAGTCCCTTGGTATAAGTAACATTTCCAAAGATCTGATTTTCTTTCTTCTTCCTTCCAGATCAGCCTTTAGAATCCCGTAGACTCTGCAACAAGCCAATTCAGAGCTTGTCCAACATGGACAGCATTTTCAGTGAAGCCCTTCTGAAGATGCGGAAGCAGCATCCTGGGTGCCTTTCTCAGGAGACGTGTGTCCGTGCAGTCCAGGCTGCCGTCCAGTATCCCTATGAAGTGGGCATCAAGAAGGAGGAGGAGTTGTTCATGTACCTTCAGAAATCAGGGCAGGCTAGAGCCCTGCAATATGTTTTCTTTGCGGAGAGGAATGCCAGTAAGTGGTCAACCCCCTCGGGAGCATCCTGGAAAACAGCAACAGCACAGCCCATCTCCTCGGTTGGCGTTGTTGGTAAGAACGTGGTGGGGTTAAAGTCATTCTCCAAATCTGCACATAGGAAGTGCTGCCATTTGCTTAGGGCCACCAGGTACCAGGCTCTATACTAAGCATGTTATTTGTGTGGCTAACTTGGTTTTCACCCCAGCCTGTGAGTTATCTTCATTCTACATGTGAGGCCTAGAGACACCAACCTCCTCAAGAGTGAGCTAAACACAAGCGGTGTGAGGGTCTGGCGCTAGGTCTGTCTGACTCTAGACTCTGGGTATTTTTTCCTTACTCATTGCCTCCTCTTCCCTGCATGAATCTCTCACTCCTGGATTTCCCAGCAATGATTATTATTTGTACCACATTTCCAAGTATGGTCTGTCACTCTTGTAGCTAAGTGTTTGGAATGAAGGCTCTTTGCCTTTTCTGCTCCCTGGATTCATTCACTTCTCATTCAACACCACTGTCCTCAAATCTCTCTGCACCCTGAAACAGTGACCTCCCTACTTTTTCCCTCTGGAATTTTTACAAACAAAACGTCTTCTTTCCTCAGAAGCTAGCCTTCTGATTGGCTTCTTTGGGCTACTTTCCTAAGCTTCCCTTGTTCTTAGTCTTGACCCAAGAATGGTCTTTGGTGGATTTTAAACTCCCCTGAAATGGTAAGCAAAATGTTGTATGTGTCAGCTTATATATGGTCTTCTGAGGAAGGAGGTCCATAGTTTACTGAAAGTGTCAACTTTCTTAACCCTCACCCAGCTGTCCAGCACCAACCCAGTTTGGAGGGAAAGACCCCACGCTACATCTTCTCAGTCTTCTGTTATCAGTCACACTGTGCTCTTTCTGGCATTGACTCTGTTCACTTGTGATTTTTAAAATTTTATTTTATTTAAATTCAACTAATTAACATATAGTGTGTTATTAGTTTCAAAGGTAGAGTTCAGGGATTCATCAGTTGCATATAACACCCAGTGCTCATTCCATCATGTGCCCTCCTTAATGCCCATCCCCCAGTTACCCCATCTCCCCACTCGTGATTTTTAAAGGAGGTGAACAGAGAGTGTGACAGAGAACTCTGAGTGTTTCTTTTTTGTGCTTTTTTTCAGCAACGCCAATACTTGTTTCTAGTTGCTGTGCACTTACTCTGTTTCTTCCCTATGTTCCTTCAAGCCAAGAATAATTAATGCAATATAACAGCAAAGATGAAATTTATCAGTATTGTGTTCATCAACCATTGTTTGAGAGTTTCCCTATTTCCTTGTTGTGAGCCTTTTAAAAAAGATTTCAGATTCATGTCTGGCATGAAATGTCTAAAAGTTTGTAGTTTTGTTTTTTTAAGTGTACCCCGTATTGTTCAGAAAAATATTTGAAGAAGCATTTAAAATCCATGGAAGATAACTTGGATACAAATAAAGTGAGAGAGAGTTTGGTCATTTCCCCCTTTGTCACGTCTATCCCCATACTGCTGCGCACGTGATCATTGTGACGCAGCCTCCCGCGGCTCCCTGTGCCCTCTGGAACGTTCCTACAGCCTGATCTGCTTCCTGCCTGAGACTCGGCTTACTCTGGGCACCCGCTCCTCCTGCAGGCCTCTTAGGAGAATACTGCTGCTTCTCTCACAGTCCACGGCCCCGGTGCCACTTCCCAGTTCCCTTCTCAGACCATTGTCTCTTTCAGGACGCTCCTCTGTGGTTCTGCCATCTGGTCTGATCGCTCTCTCCCTCCTCATTACTGTCATTACCCCTCGTACCCCCGTTTGCCGAAAATTGTGGCTGGCTCACAGTTATCCACTTTCCCCCAAATCCTGCTGCCACCTTGATTGCCTTCATCGCCTGTGTGGACAATACATCCGGTGCTGTTGCTTTCCGGTGCCTTTGCCTCCTCAGATCCAGTGATGTTCACCTCACTTCCCTTCCATGACGCCTACTTACGCCTTTTCCGTAGGTCTTGCCTTTACCTTGAATATTTCTCCCCGTCTGAAATTCAAACTCTGACCTTTCCCCGACAACCTTGTATCTTCCTACATCTCTTCCTTGGTTATTCCGTCTACATCCATTACTTGATCGGCTCCCCTTATCTTTACTTTCTTCTCTTTTCAAATTTCACTTCCAGGGTCATCCCTTCAGCCACTGTCTTGTCAGGGTCCTCGAACTCCGTGACTCATCGCCCTTTCACTCTGCCCCCTGGCAAAACCCCAGGTGTGCACCTCCATGAGCCCATTTCCAGGCTTCTCAGAACGGGTCAGCAGCACTGCAAGCTCATGTCCACCCCCCTTGCCTGGGCTCTCAGAGCCATCCAAAAGGGAGAAGACGCAGTTGACCAAAACTACAGAACCAATAGTGAAAGCATCCTTTATTCTTTCTTTACTTCTGTCAATAGAAGAGGTTCTTGACCAGAATTAATTCCATGGCAGTTAAAGGCAATGAGTTGTTAGGGAAGCGAGACCCCTTACCCCTCTATGTGTTTAATGAGGAAAACTTAGGAAACTAAATTCAATATAAATATAATATGCACCTTTGGAAACATAATTACCAACAGTGAAAAGCTTGGGGTTTTTTTGGAGATCTTTGAGACCACAAGTTTGTGAGAAGAGAAATTGGGAGCTAAGAACTGTTTATTTTTTTTACGATTTATTTATTTGTTTGGGTGAGAGAGAAGAGGGGAGAGAGAGCGTGTGTGGGCAGGGGGAGGGGCAAAGAGAGAGGGAGAGAATCTCAAGCAGACTCCCCACTGAGTGCAGAGCCGTATGTGGGGCTCTATCCCAGAACCCTGAGATCCTGACCTGAGCCAATACCAAGAGTCAGCCGCTCAACTGACTTGAGCCACCCAGGCACCCTGGAGCTAAGAACTTTTTGAAATAAATATATATTGTGTTTTCATGTATGTTTTTGTTTCGGTGATTATATGAAATGTGTCCGTTTATAGGGCTAAAGAGAATCTAAAATTATGGCTAGGACACTTGCAAAAAGCCTTAGTCTGGTCTACTTTATGATTTGGATTCTAAGTTGATTTGTAGCCCCACAGGTCATTCAGCAGATCTGCTCCGTGAGGTGAGCGCTGAAGAGCTGCGCTCGACCTTCGCAGGTGCCTTTCCTTCACTGCTCTGTGGTCGGTTCTGAGATCTCACCTACCTTACGTGACACTTTACAAAGTACTTTCACATTGCATCTTGTTAGTCCTCATTGTCTCTGTGAGATTATAATTTCTATACTGTTAGAAATTTTATGTGAAGCTTGGGACCAAAAGCTGGGAGGCCAGCGTTTTTGAACCCCATGCTCTACCTCCTACTTACCCAGGCTAAAGTTTCGGATACAAGTTGCTATAGCAGAGAGAGCTATCCAGCCCTCTTGCTACTGGGTGAAATGCAGATGTTTATTAATTTTGGAAAATGAAATGTTTTTAAATAATTTAATATGTTTATTAAATTAAATAAGTTAATGCAATTTGAAAATTAAATATATTCCAGAGAAATAAGGATTTCTGATGACTGATAACATTCTATATTCAAAACCAATTCCCAAAAAACAAAACAAAACAAACCAATCCCCAAAGCTAATCAAAGAGAAGTATAGAAGAGTAATATGTAAATATTAAAAATAAATATGTGGCTTCAACCACAATGGGTTGATTAGGTAACATAACTTGCTGCTGTAACAGATAACAATCTCAGTGGTTTAACACAATAAAGATTTATTTCCTGCTTGCTCCATAAGGTTCATTCTAGGACAAGGTTTTTTCTAACTAAATGACTCTGCCATTCTCCTGAACAAGGGCAGGAAACTTTTTTTTAAAGGCCAGATAATAAATATTTTAGGCTTTCTGGGTCATATGATCTCTTTTGCAGCTACTCGACTCTGCACACAAAAACAGCCACAGATAATATGGAAACAAATTAATGTGGTTGTATTCTAATAAAACTTTATTTATGAGACTGAAATTTGAATTTGACATAATTTGCATGTGTCACAAAATGTTGTTCTTTTGGGTTTTTTTCAACTATTTGAAAGGCAAAACCATTCTTAGCTCACAGGCAGTACAAAAATAGGCATTAGGATGGCTTTGGCGCACAGACACTAGTTTGCTCAAGGGTCTCCTCCAAGGCTTACAGTTGTTCTCTGCATCCTCTACATCCTGGTAGTAATGAAGGTCTTGTGGGAGATTCTGGAGGCCAGTCGTGATCCCACACCACCCTCCTTTCCCATTTCATTGACCAGAATTAGTCACAGGCCCTATCAGGATACGGAGAGTCCAGAATAGTCTTCTATGCGCCCAGAAGAAAAATGAAATGGTATGGGGAAGTAACAGTGACATCTTTGTCATCAAATAATTTGTCTACATTTTCTGTTCTTCTTGCCTTTGCCTAAAGTAATACTTTCCTTTTCCCTTCCCCAGTCTGGTTGGTTCAACTTCCCCAGTTTCACCTATTTCAATATGATCTTTCCTCAAATATTTCTACAAATAACTTTATCTTGAAGCTTTTCTTGATTCATCCAACCAAAAATAATCTCTTTCCTTTGACTCATCAAAGAAATTTGAACTTCTCATATCACTTCCTTTACCTTATAGAATGGATATTTGTGAACTTTTCTTCTTCCCGCCTCTAGATTAAAAGCTCACTGAAGGTTGATACTACTCATATTCTTTATAACAACTTTATTGAGATGAAACTCATATACAATAAAATTCACAGTTCAGTGTAAAATAGAGTAACTTCTATGGAAAACAGTATGGCAGTTCCTCACAAAATTAAAAATAGAATTACTGTATGATCCAGCAATTCCACTTCCGGGTATGCACCCAAAAGAATTGAAAGCAGGGACTCAAACAGATATTTGTACACTCATGTTCATAGCAGCATCATTCATAATAGCCTAGAAGTAGAAGCAACTCAAGTGTCCACTGACAGATGAATAGATAAACAAAATGTGGAATATACATACAATGGGATATTATTCAGCCTTAAAAAGATAAGAAATTCTGCTACCACATGAATAAACCTTAAGGATATTCTGCTAAGTGAAATAAGCTAGTCACAAAAGAACAAGTGCTATATGATTCCACTTATGTGAGGTACCCAGAGAAGTCAAATCATAGAGATAGAAGGTAGAATGATGATTGCAGTGGGTTGGGGAGGGAGGACAGGGATGGGTTATTTTTTAATGGGTATGGAATTTCAGCTTTGCAAGATGAAAGGAGTTATAGAGATGGATGGTGGTACTGGTTGCACAATAATGTCAATATACAAATGCCGATAACTGCACACTTAAAAGATGGTTATGATGGTAAATTTTATGTTATGTGTATTTTACCACAATTCAAAAGAAGTTTAAGTGCATTGTAACAATGTCCCCCAAAAAAGAATACACTTCAATAGTTTTTAGGTATTTCAAACTTGTGCAACCATTGCCACAATCAATTTTATTTTTATTTAAAAATTTTTTTTAAAGATTTTATTTATTTATATCAGAGAGAAAGAGAGCATGAGCAGGGAGAGGGGCAGAGGGAGAGGGAGAAGCAGGCTCCCTGCTGAGCACGGGGACTGACACGGGGCTCGATCCCAGGACCCTGAGATCATGACCTGAGCCAAAGTCGTATGCTTAACTAACTGAGCCACCCAGGCTCCCAACCACAATCAATTTTAGGACATTTTCATCACCCTAAAAAGAAGCCCTGTACCCATTAGCAGTCATTCCTCATTACCCTTCCCCCAGCCCCTGGCAACCACTAATCTACTTTCTGCCTGCATGGATTTGCCTATTCTGGACATTTCATATAAATAGAATCATACAATATGTGGCCTTTTGTGTCCAGCTTCTTTAACTTAGCATAATGTTTTTAAGGTTCATCCATGTTATAGGACTTCATTCTTTATTCATATCAGTACTTCATTCCTTTTAATAGCTGAATGATATTCCACTGTAGGGATACATTTTGTTTATCCATTCATCAGTTGATGGACATTCAGCTTCTTTCTACTTTTTGGCTATTTTGAATATTGCTGCTATGAACATTTATGTAAAAGTTTTGTGTGGACATATGTCTGCAATTCTCTTGGGGATATATATACACAAACTCACCTGCTTACCTACTTACCTAGGAGTGGAATTGCTGGGTCATATGGTAATTCCATGTTTAGCATTTTGAAGAACTTCCAAATTGTTTTCCAAAGCAGCTGCACTATTTTACAATCTTCAGCAATGTGTCAGGTTTTTAATTTCACTACCTCCTCACCTCTGCATCTCTCTTTTTAATGATATCTCTCCTAGTGGGTGTGAAGTTGTAGCTCATGGTGGTTTCGATTTGCATTTCCTTCATGATTAATGATGCATCTTCACATATGCTTATTAGCTATTTGTATATTTTCTTTGGAGAAATGTTTAAATTAAATTGTATTTTTATTGTGAGTTGTGAGAGTTCTTTATATATTTTGATACAAGTCCCTTATTAGATATATGATTCCATGGGTTCTTTTTACTTTCTTTATGGTGTCCTTTGAAGCACAAAAATTTTTTAATTTTGATGGTGTCTAATTCATCTATTTTTTTCTTTTGTTTCTTATGTTTTTGTTGTCATAAGAAACCATTGCCTTGAGGGTATTATGCTAAGTGAAATAAGTCAATCAGAGAAAGACAATTATCATATGATCTCACTGACATGTAGAATTTAAGAAACAAGGCAGAAGATTATAAGGGAAGAGAGGAAAAAAATGAAACAAGACAAAACGAGAGAGGGAGATAAACCATAAGAGACTCTTAATCATAGGAAACAAACTGAGGGTTGCTGGAGGGGTGGAGGGTGGGAGGGATGGAGTAATTGGGTGATGGACATTGGGGAGGGTATGTGTGGTAATGAGCACCGGGTATTATATAAGACTGATGAATCACAGGCCTGTACCCCTGAAACAAATAATACATTACATGCTAATTAATTGAATTTAAATTTTAGAAAAGAGTTAAATTAAAAAAAAAAAAGAAACCATTGCCTTATCCAAGATCATGGAGATTTACTCATAAGAGTTTTATGGTTTTAGATGTTACTTCAGTCTGTGATCCATTTTGAATTAATTTTTGTATATGGTGTGAAGTAGGAGTCCAGCATCATTTCTTTTGCCTGTGGATATCCAGTTGCCCCAGCATCATTTGTTGAAAAGACTGTTCTTTCCATATTGAATTGTCTTGGCACCCTTGTCAAAAATCAATTGGCCATAAGTTATGAGATTATTGATCTATAGGTCTACCCTTATACCACACTGTCTTGAATACTGTAGCTTTGTCATGAGTTTTTAAATTGGGAAGAGTGAATCCTCCAACTTTGTTCTTCTTTTTTAATATCGTTTTGGTTATTCTTGATTCCTTGATTTATGTATGAATTTTAGGATCAGCTTAATTTAATTTGTTAATTTCTGCAAAAAGCCAGTTGAACTTTTGGTAGGGATTGCATTGGAGATGCAGATCAGTTTGTGTAGTATTGCCATACTAACAATATTAAGTCTTCTGATCTATGAACATGGGATGTCTTTCTATTTATCAGGTCTTCTTTATTTCAGCAATGTTTTGTGGTTTTTAGTGTGTAAGTCTTACAATTCTTTCTTAAATTTATTCTGAAGTATTTTATTCTTTTTAATGCTATTATAAGTAGAATTGTTTTCTTAACTTCATATTCTGATTGTTCATTGCTTGTATATAGAAATACAATTGATTTTTGTATATAGATCTTATATTATACAACCACTGCTGAACTTGTTTATTAATTCTAACAGTGTGTGTGTGTGTGTGTGTGTGTGTGTGTGTGTCCGTGTCCGTGAATATTACTCAATGTCACATCCTCTGGAGCACTTAACACAGTGCCTAATCTTAATTAATATTCAATCCATTTGTATTCCTTGAATTGATCTCTTTAAATGTCCTATTGCCACAGAAGCCTCCCATTTACTGAGTAATGTTTCAGTTCCCAATATCATTGAATCATTCTTTTTCTTCTTCACTCTTATCTGCAGGCTTGGGAACAATGGGCCGGGGCATTGTCATTTCTCTTGCGAAGGCCAAGATCCCCGTGATTGCTATGGACTCGGACAAGAAGCAGCTAGAGACTGCCGATAAGATAATAACCTCCCTCCTGGAAAAGGAAGCATCCAAAATGCAGCATAACAGCCACCCTTGGTTAGGACCAAAACCCAGGTTAACTGCATCTATGAAGGAGCTTGGTGGTGTGGATTTAGTCATTGAAGCAGTATTTGAGGAAATTAACCTGAAGAAGCAGGTCTTTGCTGAACTGTCAGCTGTGTGCAAGCCAGAAGCTTTTCTGTGCACCAACACTTCAGCCTTGGACATTGATGAGATTGCTTCTTCCACTCATCGCCCTCACTTGGTCATTGGCACTCACTTCTTCTCACCAGCTCATGTGATGAAGTTGTTAGAGATTATTCCCAGCCAGTACTCTTCCCCCACTACCATTGCCACAGTTATGAATTTAGCAAAAAAGATTAAAAAAATTGGAGTAGTTGTAGGTAACTGTTTTGGATTTGTTGGCAATCGAATGTTGAAGCCTTATTACAATCAGACGTATTTCTTGTTAGAAGAAGGCAGTAAGCCAGAGGAGATCGATCAGGTGCTGGAAGAGTTTGGTTTCAAAATGGGACCTTTTAGAGTGTCAGATCTTGCTGGATTGGATGTGGGTTGGAAATCTCGACAAGGGCAAGGTCTTACTGGACCTATGTTGCCTTTAGGAACTCCTGCCCGAAAGCGAGGCAATGGGAGATATTGCCCAATTCCTGATATGCTCTGTGAATCAGGACGATTTGGCCAGAAGACAGGTAAGGGTTGGTACCAATATGATAAGCCATTGGGTAGGATTCACAAACCTGACCCCTGGCTTTCTGAATTTCTGTCACGGTACAGAGAAACGTATCACATTGAGGCACGTATCATTAGTCAGGATGAGATCCTTGAGCGCTGCTTATATTCACTCATCAATGAAGCATTCCGTATCTTGGGAGAAGGGATGGCTGGTACTCCAGAGCACATCGATGTTGTCTATTTACATGGGTATGGATGGCCAAGGCACAGGGGTGGGCCCATGTTCTACGCCTCCACAGTTGGGTTGCCCACAGTGCTAGAGAAGTTGCAAAAATATTACAGGCAGAATCCTGATATTCCACAACTAGAGCCTTGTGACTATCTGAAAAAATTGGCTTCCCTGGGCAACCCTCCTCTGAAAGAATGGCAAAGCTTAGCAGGACCCCGTAACAGTAGATTATGATTCAGCCTTCCAGGTTATGCCTCATGGAATTTCATTGATATTAAATCCAAAGATCCAAAATAAGATTGCTCTGAAATACAAAGCAAAAGAAATAAGTGGTCAGCTAAACCTTCTCTTTGGGTCTTCTGTCTGATTATTCTAGTGGGTCAAATCTTTAGGAATGTGCTTCCTATGCCTCTGAGTCTGTCTTTATCAGATAAATCATTTTGATCCCAGTGAATAAACTTGTATTAATACCATAATAGCTAAGGAGAGAGACTCAGGATTAAGTTGAGGTTTCCAAGTGCTTTGATCATTGGAGATGTCAACAATTAATCACTGATAAATGCCACTAAGCCACAAATTCATTCTGACCCCTTTCCACCTCACACACACGGCCCTGATAGGAAATCTTACGGGTCCTCTACTCAACAAACATTCACTGTGCACCTCCTGAGCATTTTGCCCAGCACTTGGCAAACCCAGAGTCCAGAGGGGCATTAATTCAGCAGGGAAAGCTGTGATGAAGCTTAGGCCATAGTCTCAGAGGTGGAGTGGAGATAGTTGGCAGGGTCGAGTCAGCAGGGAGGGTCTCTGTGAGTACGGAACATCACCCACGGGGAGGCGGAAGGAGTAACCAGAAAGAAAGGCAGGGTGTCAAAGGTATAACAGTGCTAATGTTATAGGCAGAACCCAGGTGGGAAGTAGTGAGGGCGTCAAGTGCTTCAGACTAGAATGGGGAACTCAGAGTAGCTTGGCAGCTCATACTTGGCGTATGACTTCTGTCCACAGAGCAGTTACATGTGCACAGTCGTGCTTGCTGCTTGCAAGGGGCTCAGTAACGTTTGTTGATAACTTCCTGGGGACCAGGGGATGTCTATCATTCTTTTCTATGCATGGAGAAGTAACAGAAAGTAGCAATTGTTGACTTCATGTAGGAAGGGATCTTATCTTAGAAAACATGTCTAACCTCCTCTGATTCTATGATAGAGTCATGATGCCAGTCTCTCTGTCATGATGAGCCTCTGTGATGCTGGGTATGGAAATTGTTGAATCTTGGAAAGTCTGAAATTACTGCAAAACAGATTCTGTATAGTTTTGTTATAAGAGTTCTTCTCTTTTTACTTTTTTGTGGGGTTAAAAGTTGAGGGGCTGGTCAACACAAAAACTGGTCCACAAGTGTTTATAGCAGTATTATTCATAATAGCCCCAAACTGGAAACAACCTAAAGCTCCATCAACAGATGAATGGATAAACAAAGTGTGGAATAGTCGTAGGGTAGAATATTTGGCCATAGAACGAAATAAAGCAAGCATAGATACATGCTATGACATAACGAGCCTTCAAAATATTATGCTAAATCAAAGACACCAATCACAAAAGGCCATATGTTGTATGGACATTTATGTGAAATAAAATAGGCAAATCTATAAAGACAGAAACAGATCAGAGGATGCCTAAGGCTGGAATCATTAGGAGCTAGGGAATGGGGAGGGACCTAATGAGGACAGGTTTCTTTTTGGGTTGATGAAGATGTTCTGAAATTACTGTGGTGATGGTTACATAACTCTGTGAATCTACTAAAAACCATTGAGTTGTATAATTTTAAATGGGCGAATCGTATGGTATGTGAATTATAACTCAGAATTGTCAATAAATAAGTAAATAAACAAATGGGCTCAATTTGTCCTCCAATGTGATGTAAATGAACTATTTTCACTGTATTTTCACCTGTGAATCCAAGCAAAATTAGCAAAAGTTCTGATAGAGGAATCTTGAATGAATATACTGTAAGTTTTCCATTATCAAAAACAAAAACAAAAACTCTAGAGTGTGCCTTCAATTGTAGTTTAATTTAGAATCATTTTTAAATTGTGTATTGCTGGATTTTATATAAATTGGTCCTTTAAATTAAAGAAAATTTTAAAAAATTTGGGAAGTGGTGACTTTGTCTGCAAATTGACTTATCTTCAAATGAATGTTAAAGGACTGACCTGTGCATGCGCCTGCACACACACACACACACGCACACGCACACACACACGCGCACACACACACACACACACACCTTTTCTTCTTTAGACCCTGAGTGGATTTTATTTTGAGTTCTTAAAACTCATTTTCACCCTACACTACCCTCTAGGGTGGACCTTTGAAACTGGAGTGTCTATAAATAGATTTTGTGAGTCAAAAATCCCTGAAATCTGATGCTGATGTTTGTATATATGTATATGAGTATATTGCTTAGAAGAGGTACCACGTCTTACGTCATATTTTCAAAAGTGTCTGTGACCCAATAAAGGTTTTAAGGATTAATATTCTCTATATAATATGGGAAGAAGAAATAGGAGTTCATTTATTCTTATTTTATATCAAAGAGGCAAAACTAATTTAAATTTCTTGGGTCCTACATACAACAGTGGATAATATGATGAAATCTGTCCAGGATATTCTATTTCATCCTTGAAAATGTACTTGCTTCAAAGGCTTCTTTTGTTGTTGTTATTGATAACTTTAAAACTGCCTGTCTTTTTTTAAAAAAAAACAGCCTCAGAATGACATTTTAAAAATGTGTTCTAATGGTAATCGACTCTGACGAGAACTATATATTAGAAGCACTCTTGAAGCTTTGCCGTAATTCTCCAGCTTTATAGATGAGACTAACGATGTTCCTTAAATCAGTAAAGCCACCATGCAGCTGTGGTTGCTATCTACTTATTCACTTCCAGCAAGAACAGGTGTGCGTGAGAGTGATAAAGTGTGGGATCCTAAACTCCCCTGATTAATGATGTTTCAGAATTGTGTATGCAAATCATACCCCACAGCAGTTAGGAACCTGAAATTTCTTGGGTCTTACATTTGTCTTTAGACACCTAAAAATCAGAAATATTGTAGGCTTACTAGATTGGCTGACCCTTCTCGGTGGCCATTGATGAGAATAATAGAAAAGAAGTTCTCTGGACTACAAACAGCCTTCTGCAAGAACAGAATAGTCTTTGACTATTCTTGAGATGATCAATGCCATCTGCTCATCTTGCCAGCTTATAATTTTGAGATTAACAAACAAGTTGCACTGCTTCCTGGTAGGACAGCAGCATTATACAACTCTGAAGGACACCACTCATAGTGTGTTCCAAGAGGTGGGCATTCACATAAAAATAATGTGAATAGCACCCCCTAGAGTTGTGCAACACCTGGTATTGTTTTCAAGTCAAAAACTCTTTCCTGTTTATTGCTATAAGTATCTTTATAACCAAAAGTTAGCTGACAAAAGGAAAGTTTCCCTTTAGATTGGTGTCTCTAATGAGACCAAAATTTTACAAAGATTTCATCTTGTCTGTTCATCTTAGTACTTTTTTTTTCTAGCATTCTGACAAAGAGGAACATAAGAGATGAACAGGGCTTTTTAATTCTTGTCTAAAGTGTTCCAGGACATTTCAATTGTAATATTTATTTATTCTCTTTCACCAAACTTAAAATAGCCTAGCAGAATGAGTGCCTGAATGCATCTGATAAGGTGACAAGAGCAGAGCTGATGCAATCTATCTCTTTCACTGTGGTTACAGTTATTCCACCTTCTCTAAGAGGAAACAGTTGTTAATTCTAGCCATAATGTGAAATCCTTAGGGTAGGTAGGGCAAAACCTTCTCCAACCAAACCATCACTGCACTTGGATTCCCGGAATCTGCCAAGGCCTAGACAGTTGTTAATTTGTACATTTTGGCAGAGACTGTTGGCTGTCCCCCAATGTTTTTCTTCTTCTGTAGTAATACATTTCTCGAATTTTTTTAGCTGAGCATTAGGCTGCTCAAAATACACAATATATTTGTCAGCTTCTCTTGCATCCAGTTGTGAACATGTGACTGAGATCTAGACAATGGGATGTATATAGAAGCATCACATGGCAGCTTTGGGGAACCTCCCTTAGAAGTCATCTGATGTGCTTCCTTTGCCCATTTCTTTTTTGTCCCTTCTTCCATTTTGCTGCCTGGAACACAGATGTGACAGCTGGAGTCCAACCACTATCCTGGGCCATGAGGACAAAGGTAATGCCTTAGGGATAGCAGAATGGAGGGCCGTAAAGAGCTTGGTCCCCCAAAGACCTCCTGGAGCAGAGTTGCCACTCTGCCTTCCAACAGCCACTTATGTGAGAGAGAAATCAATTCCTATCATGTGTAAGTAAGCCAGTGTTATTGTAGGTCTTTAATTATCACAGGTAGGGCCCAGGAATCAGTGGGTTTTTGTTTTTGTTTGTTTGTGTTTTTCTCAGTGCCATAGGTAATTCTGATGCACAGGCAGGCTCAAGAATCCAGTCTCATTAAACAGGATTTCTTATTTCAAGAAAAAAATTTGCCAGTGTGATGTGATTTTCAACTTGATATTGAATTGCTCATAAATTTTTATGTTATGTTTCATGTAGAATTGTTGTAGGCAGTTCATGGAGATGCCAAAGAACCTGAGAATAGGGCTTTAAATCAATATTTAGTAGGAATTAGTCTCACAGTCCTATTTGAACCTCAGATGACTCCTACTTAATGAGAGACAAAAACACCCAAAGAAAGTTTGCATTATGGGAAGGAAAGGTGGTCAACAATGGCACGAAGGAAAAGAAGAATAATTCAAGAAAAGATATCTTGAATTAAACAAATAATATCTCTCAGCACTGACCAGAAGGATGGTGATAAATCTGAAGTACAGGAACTTTCCGCTCAGTAGATCAGAGATCTCCAAAATGGGGCGCCTTTACCCAAAGAAGTGTAAAAGATGATTCATAGAGGTACAGGCAGAAAATATTAGAAATGATTGCTACTTATCTTTGTCTAAAAAATAAGAAATTAATCTTTATTAATATTTCACGTATATATGGACACTGTTGGCCTCACCAGGTTGCATCTCAGACAGGCATACGTCAGGAATGAAGTATCCTGCAGGGAGAGGGCAAATTCCAACATACAGAGAGGCTTCCTCCCTCTTTCATTTGCTGTCAGCATGTTGAGAGATATTGCAGATTACGTATGCTGGGATAAGTGGATATTTAGACTTAATTATTTAATCTAACTAAATTAACCCTCACAAAAGACTCCTTGAAAGAAAGCACAATTGAAGATAATGCAAATAATACAAACAAAGGTAAACAACAAGAAAATTGCAGAGCTGGTAGGTCTGATACCAGCTTTTTGTCAGGCGCATTACAAAGTAGAATTATTTAGTCAGATCCAGCAAGAAGTTGACCAAAAAGCTTTGAAATTATCAAGAAGATTATTAGGAATATTGATTTATAATCTACCATTCATGATGAAGCTTGCCCTAAGTGTGTATTGTGTCTTATATTAGTTAATAATAGGACAAAACCATCACCTATTAGCAAAATATTTTAACATTATTTATTTCATCAACTCATCATTTAAAAATTTCTTTTCTGTCTTTTTTTTTTAAGTAGGCCCAAGCCCAGTGTGAAGCCCAATGTGGGATTTGAACTCAGGACCCTGAGATCAAGACCTGAGCTGAAATCAAGAGTCGGATGCCTAACCAACCAAGCCACCCAGGTGCCCCCATTTATAAATCTCTATTTTATTGTGTTTTATAATGTGCATATATATCAATATAATAGTGAAATTATACAATTTATAAACATCCTACATATTAGAGATGTATACTAAAATTTATGTGATCCTTTACCCAGATCCTCCTTTAGGAATGAGAGATTTATTTTCCTAGCTGCTAACAATGCTGCCAGAAAAATGGCCCTCTTTGGGGATTGCCTTGCTTAAGGTCGCATCTTCTTCCAAATGGAGCTTGCATCCAATGACTGCTCAGTGCAGGAGTATAAGTGCCTGGTCCTCTTGCCCCAACTCCGAAGGGCTGACAGACAGCTCTAGAGCTCCCAGTGATATTGGCCTGGGGTCTTCATTGCTACTGCATTGAAATGCAACCTCTCCCTCTGCTCATTCCCACTTCCTCCTCTCTCGTTCACAGGTGTTAATCCCAAGAGCACTTCTTAATCTCCATCTCAGAGTCTGCTTCCCAGGGAACCCAAACTATGACAATGAAGCTCCATGATCAGAAATGTTTGGATGCATATACTCTATCAAATCTTTGGTATTGGTCTAATAGATTTCTTTTGATCTCACATATCACTAATTTTTATGAATATCCTGGGTGTGCTAGAAAAGAATGTGCATTCTCTGACGAATATGGGATTCTCTCGTAAGATCAAGCTTGTTAATTAAATGACGTTTGTCAAATTTTCCATTTAGCCTTGATGATGTTTTATCTGTAGTCCGCCTCCTCCTGTGATTGGGAGCAATTACCCATGCCAGAGTGGTGACTCCTTTCCTCGGCACAAAGAATCCAGAAGTGACTGAGTGGCACATGCGGTGTACAAAGGCTCTTACTGTGTCCCTGGTGGAAGCGTTTCCCTTCCAGGAACAGACTTCTAGATCTCAGAGAGTTAGTTGCTGCTACTGGAAGCAAGATTCTCCAAGTGGGTCACTGGCAGTAATGGTAAGTGGGGCCACTTCTACTTCTGCTCTTTGGTCCCTATAACCTTGAATTCTGCCTCTTAGAAACATAGCATCACATAACGGTTATTGATTTGGGGTGTGAATTGCATCCCGGAGGACCAGTAACCCATATTCACAGGATATCCTCTCCAAGCTGGCACCTCAGGGCTAACTTCAAAGAGATACTCTGTTATTTTATTAGGAAGGCCAATAGCTTCTGGGTGGTTTGTATGCAATTGGAGTAGGGAATCCATGCTCATATGCCCACTTCCACACCACCTTAGTTTTTAAAGTGTGTCCTTTGATCTGATGCAATATTCTGTGGGCTCTCGTGTCACCGGCTCAGATGCTCTCTAAGTCCGTGGAAAGTGAATCCTGCAGTCAGGAAAGGAAAACCCACACATGGACTATATGTCAATTCCAGGCACGATGAATCGCTGATATGCTGACTGAAGAGTTTCCAGTGTAATTGGCTTACCACCAAGTGGCTGGTTGGTCTCAGGATAGGACAGTGCCTGGGGCTAGCTGTACATTCAGCAGCTACATTAGCCTTGGCGAGCGGGAGCCCATTCTTTCGGGCTCATGCATGACCTCCATCCTTACAACCCACTCTGTTTACAGGCTATTTGTGCCTGCTCTAAGGCGGTCAAGGGCACTGGCTCATTGATGGCAGCCAGCCTGGCCACTCTACCTACTTGTTTGTTTAATTCGTCTTCTGTGGTAGAGGTCTTCTGGATGACATTAACATGTGATGCACAGCTCTTCACACTTTGTGCCCATTCCCATAGGTCCATCCCTCAATTCCCCAGTTTTTGCTGCCCCCTATCTTCCCATACTTCTCCTTCTAGGCCCCAACTAACCATCCCATCATTTGGCAATTTGCCGTTGCCCATATATATTTTCACCTCAAGTCACTTCTCTTGAGTCTTTTGATTCCTTCTTCCACCATCTGCCATCCACCAGTCCTGGTGTCTCTGCTTCACTAATTATGCTGTCATTTTCTCCAAGCCTCCAAGAGCCAACTTAGCAGTGTATTACTAATGTGTCCTGAGTCTTTACCTGCGCACTAAATTCTCTATTATGGAGAGTGCTTCCGTATCAATAAGCTCTCTCTACCAAAGTTTATGTCTGCCCCCCCACCCTTATCTAGCACACTCCTAAATGTACTCCCTGGTTTCTACTGATACCTGTTGGCTAGTCTTGTAGCTCCTTGGGAATATAAAATGTTTCCTTCCTTCGTCTCAACACTGCCCTGAATGGGTTATCTTGTGACTTAACTGTAATTATTGTTCTGCTGGCCAGGAGGGAAGATATTTCCTGAGCTAGGCATGTGTTCTGCAGAACAGAAGCCTCTAACTTGTCTTAGAGCAAGTGGGGGGAGGGTTGAGTAGTCACAGGTCTTTAGCAAGGAGAAGTGAGCCTCCTCCCCAGAATTTGATATTTTCAAATTCATTGACCCAGATGTCCCCATTCCAAGTCACAGGGTCACACTTCTTCCCAATCACAGCCCTAACTTTGGCAAAGCAGAATTGCCATGAGAAACTAACCCTCTCTGGAACTCCATTTCCCTTATAATTTAATCCTGGGCTTGATCCTCTGTGTTTTCTGCCCTGTGACTACAGTAGATGAGTTTCCCACACGCTGCCAGGGGAGGCCTCTGACATTCTCTGTTCATCTTACATTGGTAATTAATGACCTTACACCTTTAATTGTGTTTCTCTGTGCAGTGGTAGCCCCCAGCAATGGCCATCTGACTCCATGTAATTACAGCTTCCTATAAACCTCTCAAATGCCTGAGATATTGCCCTCATTACCTTCTATGGGTATCCCACTTCAACTTCTCCACTGATGAAAGTTGTTTGGTCTTTTTGTTTTTTGCTTTTTGTTTTTAAGTAGGCTCTATGCCCAGTGTGGAGCCCTGCACTGATGAAAGTTTTAACTTTTTCACAATTACAGCACGCTACAAGCTTTCGATATTCCACTTTCCACCAGTGATGATGTTTTCATTGCCAATTGCCTGGTTTGTAATGCAGCTCCAAAATCCCATTTTAGAGTTTGCTTCCAGGGACCAGTTCTGTTAGCAACTGTCATAGGCCACGATCCCCAGGAAAGAGACTCTGGAGTAGAGATTTCCATGCAGAAGGTCTGCTGCTGAGTGCTCTTGGGAACAATACCTGTACAGGAGTGAAGAAAGCAAGACTGAACCGAAGGAGGAGTTGAACTGCTAGGCAGGTGCAGCAAAGCTTCGTCAGGCCCCCTGAATTTGAGGTAAAGTGGTTGGGATTTGTATGCCCACCTTGCTTTTGAATGTGGGTTGCCCCTAGCGAGGCACGGCCTTGAACAAGGCATCTACTTTCAGCCGAGGTCAATATCCTTGGAGAAATTCAGGTCGCTGGCCTCTACCAGCAGCCAACACTCCCAGGAGCTGAGGGAACAAGTGTCTTGGCACTGAAAGGCGGGACCCGGGCAGTGCACCACAACATCCATACACAGCTTCGCCATGTTTTCACATTGCTCTCATCGTACCTTATCCCTGTTTTGGTCATTCACTGCCAAAAGCCCAGACTCCCAGCTATTTCTCACTTCATCCCTGAACTCTCACCCCCATACGCTCTGTACATCTCCTGACCTGATGCCTAGTCTCCCTCAGCTTTCCAAATCCTTCCCCTGGGTCCTCAAGGGACTCAAGTCACAATTTGCGTCAGCGGAATCTCCTCTAGTCTCAAAATGTTCTCTGAGTATTCCTTTGTCTTCTTGACCTAAATTCTTAGGGTCCTCAAAGGGGGTCTCTAATGAATGGCTTCACCAGCCAGCTTCAGAATAAATTGAGGAGTGAATCAGAAGTAACTATGTGTGCCTAATATCACCTTTATTAGTGATACAGTCCTGGTGGAAGGATGTGGGTTTCAGTGCATTAACTCTGCAGACCTCCTATTCTTCTGCCTTCCATCACTTCCTTCTCCATCCTCCTTCTCAGCTGATGTCTTTGCTTCCTTCACAGAGAAAATAGAAGCAGTCAGAGGAGAGCTTCCACAGGCAGCCATCAACACATCTACCCACTTCCCTGCATCTGTGCTCATATATCCTGCCTTCCCTCCTATTTCTGTGAACGAGCTATCTGTCAAAACCCAACTCCTCCACTTGACTCTAGATCCCCTCCCCTTTCACCTACTCAGATCCGTTCTCCCAGCAATCCTTTCCTTTCTTCTGCTCTGATTTCCCTTTCTCTGAGGCTTCTTTCCAATCAGCCTATAAACAAGCTATAATTTGTTCCATTAAAAATGTATATTAAAAAAAAACTTCCTCCTGTCTTAAAAAATCTTGATCCTATCTCCCCTTCTAGCTACCAACACTTCTTTCATTCATAGCAAAACTTCTATTCTGATGATTCTCTTGGTTTCCCATTGTTTTCCTCTCGTGCTACCTTGAATCTCTTCCAGTCAGGCTTGTATCCCCACCACTCTACCGATACTGCCTTTGTCAAAGTCACCAATGCTCTTCTGTTGCTGAATCCAATGGTCAGTCCTGGTTCTCATCCTACTTGAGTCATCGATCATTCCCTCTTCCTTACAAAGCTTGCTTCACCCAGTTCCAAGATACCACCATTCTTTCAATTTCCTCCACCTCACTAGCCTCCTGCTTGGTCTCCACTGCTGGTTCTTCATCTCCCTCACCTCCAAATGTTGGAAGGCCTTGGGGCTCAGTCTTTAAACCTCTTCTTTTGTTTATGTACACCTACTCTCTTGGTGATCTCAGTTGCACAACTTTAAATATCATCTACGCACTGAAAACTCCTAAATTCACACCTTTAGCCTGGACCTCTCCCCTGTTTGTCTTGTCTATTTGGAAATTTACGTTTGGAGGTCTAATGGATGTCCAGAACTTAACATGTTTAAAATTGAGCTCTTGCTATCCGTCAACCCCCTCCCCCACATACAGGCTTTTCCTTCCCATTCTCAGTAAGTAGCAGTCTATCCAGCCATTTACTCAGATCATAAACCTTAGGGTCATTTCTGACTCTTTCTCACTCTCCATATCTAGTCCATCAGCAAATCTTGGTGGCTCTACCTGCAAATATACTCAGAATACAAGTACTTACCACTGCTTCCTCAGCTGTCACCTGGAGCCAAGCTATAGTTATCTCTCACCTAGGGCAACAGCATCCTAACTGGACCCCTTGCTTCAGCCCTTGTTTTACTGTGGCCTTATGGATACAACAGCCAGTTGCTCTAACTGAACTCACCCCTGCCAGAGCAACTCTTCTACTCAAAATTCTCCAGTGGTTTCCCATCTCATTTGGAATAAAAATGAGATTTTCTGCAATGCCACAGAGCTCCATATTCTCTGTCCGCTCTCCTAGTTCTCTGCTTGGCTCATTCTGTTCCAACCAACCTGGCCTCCTTGGTGTTCTCAGAATATGTCAAGCAAGCTCCCACCCCAGGGCCTTTGCACTTCCTATTCTGTCTACCTGAAACCCACTTCCCTCAGCTATCTGCGTAGGTTGCTCCTTCTCTTTTTTTTTTCTGTTTCAATGTCACCTTATTAGATCTTTCTCTGCCTATTCCACATACAATAGCAATAATTCCCTTCCCCTATGCTTCCTATCTCTTTGACACTGCATTTTCTCCATAGCCCAATTACTATCTGACATATTATATATTTCTTTGTTTCTTTGCTTATTTTCTCTGCTCCCTCTCCAAATATAAGCTCCTGGAAAGCAAGCATTTTGGATACAAAGATTGCTCATTAACTGTTTAAAAAGTATCTAGCACAGCTTAACATAAGGTGGTGTAAAAACCAAATTTCCATTGGTAACCTAACTCTTGCCTTGTCTACCCACCCCAACTTTATTTTTATTATTTTTTAAGATTTTATTTATTTATTTTGGAGTGAGCACAGTGGGGGCGGGGGGGGGGCGGAGCAGGGAGAGGGAGAAGGACGAAGCAGACTCCATACTGAGCACAGAGCCCAACTCAGGGCTCTGGGCTTGATCCCATTACCCCAAGATCATTAACTGAGCCTAAACCAAGAGTTGGACACTGAACTGACTGAGCCACCCAGGCGCCCCCCAACCCCTAACTTTAGAACACATGATCCAATAAAATTGTTCCTAATTTGTGACTTAAATTTAAAAATGCTTAAAAGAACTAAAAATCAAATGACATTTTATGGTAAAATTAACAAATTCTCTTTATTTAAGACAATAACATTACATAAAAAGAAATGTAAAATTCTAGAATATTTGTTATTAGAATATATGAAAATTTGAAATTTGAACTGTTGGAGAAAATCTAAGTTTTGCTATATCACTATATTTTCAATTATCCAAGTGGTCCTGAAGACTATCTCATAATTTAGACTCTTATGTCGGAAGATGGAACAAACCTTATTAAGTAAAATTTAAATAAATCATTCCAAGAAATAGCTCTTCAGACTGGGTTTTTTGCTGCACTCCCCACTAGATGGTGCTGCTAAGAAGTTTTCTAAAAAAATACAATTTAGGGTTTCACTTTTAACTAAGCAATAGGATATAATTCATATGTTTAAGGATGGTTTTCTAATAACATTTGTTTTTATAACTTTAGGCAAAACATTCTGTGGGCTTCAAGAGCTTGTGTGTGAATGTGTTGTGGGTCAGTTTCATAAATAATAGTCTGAGTAGGTGGAAATTGGAGATAGGATTTCAGCTGCAACAGCATTTGAAATTATTAGATTTTCAGCAGTCGTCATGTACTTGGCTTCCAAAAACCTTTCCTGGAAGCTTCAGCAGGCCTCCTGAATTGTAGATGTTGTTCAATCCACAAGAGTGAGCATTATAATACGATTTCAACTTAAAAACCCAGTTACTTATTCTTGTGGTTCATGAAAAGCCAGCTTTATTGTTTAAAATAAGGGCAAGAGTTTTTAAAATAGAAATTGAACAGTTGGATTTATGTTTCTTTCTATGTTTCTGTCTATTAGGCAGAAAATTCAGGATTTTTTCCGTGTATAATACATAAATATAATAGTATGAGCTACGGTAAAACACAGCAATTAGTCCCCTTGACCATTTCCTAAGAGACCATTTTCAGTGGGAAAACGCAATGGGTATAGGTGGTCAGATTCTACAGTTTGCTATGGATTTGAGGCTTTTTTGGAAATTTAAGGATCAAAGACTTCCTTTATTTTATCCTCTGTGGAAAAAAAATTTTGTTGTGAAAAAGCATTACCTTTTATTTTCTAGATTAAAATTCCAGCTTCTTTACTGCTTACGCATTGATTCTATTTCCCATCTTTTTTTTTTTTTTAAAGATTTTATTTATTTATTTGACACAGAGAGAGAGAGGGAACACAAGCAGGGGGAGTGGGAGAGGGAGAAGCAGGCTTCCCGCTGAGCAGGGAGCCCGATGCGGGGCTCGATCCCAGGACCCTGGGATCATGACCTGAGCCGAAGGCAGATGCTTAATGACTGAGCCACCCAGGCGCCCCTATTTCCCATCTTTTAATCATTTATTCCAGCTTTATTGTGATATAAGAGACATATAACGTCACATAAGTTTAAGGTGTACAACATGATGATCTATGTATATCTGAAAAAATGATTGTCACAATAATATTAGTTGATATCCATCACTTCACATAATTACCTTTTGTGTGTGTATAGTAAGGACATTCAAGATATATTCTCTTAGCAACTTTCAAGTATATAGTACAGTATTGTTAACTATAGTCACCTTGCTGTACTTTAGATCCCAGAATCTATTCATCTTATAACTGAAGTTTGTATCCTTTGATCACCCTCACCCTCCAGCCCCTGGCAACCACCAATCAATCTACTCTCTGCTTCTGTGAGTTTGGTTTTTTTAGATTCCACATGTAAGTGAGATCATACAGTATTTGTCTTTCTGTGTCTGACTTATTTCCCTTAGCATGATGCCCTCAAGGTTTATCCATGTTTGTCTGGAATGTCAGGATTTAATCACTATTGTTCCTTTCTCCTAGTGTTACCAGAACTGGGAACGGAGAAAAGGAAAGGCATCATTTACATAATCATTTGCCTAATCATCTACATGTATTTGCATAAGTTATAAATCTCTGAGTAACAGAGAGGCAGACCCAAAGAGGGAGAAGAGGAGCCTGGAGCGGGGGTTGGGACTTCGTAAAGGTCTCCAGGGACTTTCCTTCAGGAAGAAGAGAATCTGGATGACAGCATCCGGGGAGTCAGGAGAGCCAGACCAGTAGATCTCTGGGCTTAAGGGCATTGAGGCTGTGGGAGGATACTGACTGTGAAATTGTCGTTGGGAAGAGCAAAGGAGGAAAGAAAAGTAGACAGCATAAGCAAAACTCAATCTACTTCTTTTCTCTGCAGCTGATGTTCCCACTTCCTGGTGCCTCAGCCTGGAGATGAGACAAACGGGATCTCGGGGCAGGGGATCAGCAGCTGTCCTGCCAGGCAGCTGGCAGGGGCATGGCCCCAGGATACAGACCCCTTTCTTCTTCCTTGGAGGGAGTGGGAGGCTGCTGTAAGTGGAGCCTTGTGATTTGGTCTTTCCACCCCCAGTTATCAGAGGGAAGCTCTGTGTAGCAGCCTGTCTCCCATTGCCAGGCAGGAGAACAACACAAAGAGAAATAATCCCAGCATATGAGTGCTCTCTTTTCATTCCTGCGTTGTTAAGCAATTTGGCAGTGCTAGCCCAGATCCCAAAACCAGAATCTGGCTTAAGCAGGCAGCTTGGGGCGGCGTCCTGATCTGCTCCCCCAGACTCATTTGTTTCTTTGTTTCTGCAGTAGTTAATCGAATTGTTAGAGCCATAATTGCCAAACTTTTAAGATCACACCTTTTTTTTGGTCGAGAGAGTGCACCCTTAATATGCCTTAATATATGTGAAATAAGCAGTGCACCTTTTTTCAAATTTTTATTATTTTTTAAAAATTCTTTATTTAAATTCAATTTAGTTTTAATCACAGAAAAAAACTTCCACAGCACTTACTATTGCAGGACACTGTTCTAAATATTCTGCATGTGTTAACTCCCTTAATTTTCACAACAACTCTCAGTAGTAGGTATTATTATCTCCGTTTCATGGATGAGGAAACTGAATCACAGAAAGGATTCTTTTCTAAGGACATACATAGGCAAACCCAAGGCAGTCTGAACCCAGGGTCTGTGCTATCTTTTATGTTATGCAATATGTACTTATTTATAATTACAAACATGTGTATATACCTTATGAAGCATAAATATACATGGATATTCAAAAAAAATTTTTTGAGAGAGAGAACTTGAGTATGGGGAGGGGCAGAGGGAGAGGGAGAGAATCTCAAGCAGACTCCACGCTGAGTGCAGAGCCCGATGTGGGGCTCGATCTCATGACCCTGAGATCATGACCTGAGCTGAAATCAAGAGTTGGATGCTCAACTGACTGAACCACCCAGGAGCCCCCATACATGGATATTTTTAAAGGTAAGGGTAAAAATAAATATAAATAGAATTTCAGATATATTATTCCTTTACCCCAGCAGACTGTTTTCTACTCTTTCATTTTAGAGACCACTATTTGCGAATATGGAACCCTGTGGAAAGAGGCTGGCCATGGCAGACCCAGGGAACATGAGCTATACCATTGCACCATTCATAGAGTGGGCATCCAGACCTTTCCAGCACCAGAGTCACATTTAAAATTTTAAAAAAAATTTGCAAGTACTCATGTAAGAGTTGTACTTTCCATATCTCTCAATTGAGAAAGGAGATTGTGATTTAGGCTATTAAGTAACACCCATGCTTTTAAATGATACCATTTTATTAGCTATAACAGCATCGATGCATGGTAAGAAACATTCCACATATATGCAAGTCACATTAATTTTTCCATGTACATACAATATTTGGTATACTTATAGATTTGCCTGCCTCTTATGATAATCCAGGCCCCGGGGCATACACAACCTCTGTAGATGCTGAGATCTGCTGGTGTGGTGGAAAGAGTCTAGGGGAAGGAACCAGCCAGAACTGGATTGAATTCTAGTTCCACGTGTGTGACTTGGGATAAGTAGCACACACTTTTGGACCAGGGTTTCCTCATTTGTAAAATTAGGATAACACATCTTTGCTTGTTTGTTGTGAAGAGAGCTCTCAATGATAAGTCTCTGATAGAGAATGCCACAGTAAATCAAACTTTGGGAAGGCCGGAGCAATTTTGTGATGTGTAATTGTGTATTCTTTTTCTTTTTTCTTTTTTTTTTTTTTAAGATTTTATTTATTTATTTGAGAGAGAGAATGAGAGACAGAGAGCATGAGAGGGAGGAGGGTCAGAGGGAGAAGCAGACTCCCTGCCGAGCAGGGAGCCCGATGCGGGACTCGATCCCGGGACTCCAGGATCATGACCTGAGCCGAAGGCAGTCGCTTAACCAACTGAGCCACCCAGGCGCCCTGTGTATTCTTTTTCTTAAAGAGGGGGCCCCTAGAATTATATCTATTTCAGACTCGCCTTGGACCCTCCTCATGACTATCATGCAACCCTTCTACTCCAAAGGGAGGACCTAAGACCAACTGAAGTGCCCCATCCCCCTGATCAGAAGTAAAGGCAAGCCTGTGAATGAGTGGGGCAGCTTTCAAAGCCAGGTCCCAGAGAAAGGGCTTCAACAGCAAGCCTTCAAGAACATGTGAAAATGATAACTGTAAGCATTCAGCCTCATGGGGATAGGAGCGTGGAGGGAGAGGCCCTGAGGGGAAGCTGAGATGCTTCCTGACTCCCCTAAGCCCTGCATAGCAACCATATCAGCAGGGGTACCCTTCCCCATCTGCCTGGTCAGACTCAGAATTAAGGGCAGCTCTTAGTCTGGCTCTGAAGCTCTGAAGTCTGTCCTAAACTGATGGTTCTCAACTCTGGCAGCGCAGGCAGATCAATCTGGGGAGCTCTGAAAAAATACTGATACTTGGGTTCACCCCCAGAGATTCTGACTTAATTGGCTTTGGGTGGGGCCCTGTCACTGGTATTTTTATAAACTCCCCAGGGGATTCCCATATGCATCAGGGCTGAGAACCACCACCTAGATTTGTCTGAACAGCTTCAGTAGGACAAAGAGTGATGTCAAAACTAGTGGCCAGCAGTGAGACAGACCACAGCAGATGGCACAAGACCTTTCTTAGGACTACCATGGGCCCACACTGCGCTAGGAACAAAGATGGCCAAGAGCTAGGTAGTCTCCTGTCCACAAGGAATTTGCAACCTAGTCGGGGAGAAACGCACGGGTAGGTTGCTAGGATGCTTGGAAGAGGGCTTTTGGTTCAGCTAGGATGTATCAAGGAAGGCTTCCTGGAGGAGTTACCTGGGTCATAAAGGGTAAAGTCACCATCCAGAAGAAGACAAGAAAGGGAGCAGTCCTGCACAAAGGCTTAGAGGTATGCACTATGTTTCAAAATTTTACTAAAGCAAACTATCAAGTAGGGTAAGTCTGTAACCATTGTGTTGTTTAAAATAAGCATTCTTTGGCATTTTTCTTGTTATTAAACCAGAGGAATCGTACTCTTCATTTATTAGGCACCTTACCCTGTGAGGCTTTGAGAAATCTACATACTAGCCTTGGACATACCATTGTATTTACTTTCCTCATCAAGAGCAGGCATAGCACTCAATTTATTAACGCTCTCTATAATTTTTCTGAATAAACCTCGCCACAAGTTAAGTCAATCCCTGTGCATTTAACCTGCTTTTGTTGTAAGAGCAACAATAGAAATCCATTTTTTATTGTATTTCCTTGTTATGTATCAGTATACATACTGACATGTATATGTATATAATACAATACAATATATACATACATACAAAATTTTTAGTGTCAGTTCTGCAGCTGAACTCATTACTTTCAATAATTTTTAGTTCATTTCCTTCGATTCCTAGGTCTGCAATCGTGCCATCTGTAAAAGAGATACTCTTGTTTCTTCCTTTCTAATATTTAAACATAATATTTTCTTCTTAAATAGTTATTGATGACATTTCTAGAACAAGAGATCCTGATTTGAGAAAACCAGTGTGTTTCTTCTTTAAGAATAAAATCGGACTCTTTATTTTTAGTACATACTCCATCATGTTTAGACTGGAAATCCAACATAGCTAATGTTGCCTTAGTTTCCTGTTTGGAATGGCTGAAGATTGGGGTGCCTCTGGCTCAGTTGGTTGGGCGTCTGCCTTCGGCTGGGGTCATGATCCCCGGGTCCTGGGATCGAGCCCCACATGGGGCTTCTTGCTCAATGGGGAGCCTGCTTCTCCCTCTACCTGCTGCTCTCCCTGCTTGTGCTCTCTCTCTGCCAAATAAATAAATAAAATCTTTAAAAAAAAAAAAAGAAGTGGCTGAAGATAAAAATAGTTTGGAGGCCAGGTGCCTGGGTGGCCCAGTCAGTTGAGCATCTGACTCTTGGTTTTGGTTCAGGTGGCCTCTGGGTTGTAGGATGGAGCCCCTCCCTGGGTTCCGCACGGAGTTGGCTTGGGACTCTTTCTGCCTCTGCCCCTCCCCCACCACGTGCTCGTTCTCATTCTCTCCCTCCTTCCCCCTCCTCTCTCCAAAATAAATAAATCTTTAAAAAAAATAGTTTGGGGGGTGCCTGGGTGGCTCAGTAGTTAAGCATCTGCCTTCAGCTCAGATCATGATTCCTGGGTCCTGAGATCGAGCTCCGCATCAGGCTCCCTGCTCAGTGGGAAGCCTGCTTTTCCCTCTCTCACTCCCCCTGCTTGTGTTCCTGCTCTCGCTATCTTTCTCTCTGTCAAATAAATAAAATCTTAAAAAAAAAAAAAAAATAGCTTGGAGGCAGTTCAAATCAAAATAAGCAAAAAATAAATTAAAAAGCATATCATTTGGACATTTAGAAGCATTTATTCCTACTCCCTTTTCCTGGGCATTGCTAAATTATTTTGTATGTGTGAGCCTCTTGAATTGGTCTCTCCTTGGATCCTAGCTCCCTAGTGCCACAGTCTGTAAATATGAGGGCCCCTGCCCCAAGGCGCTGATATTTTTCTTCTTACCAGTCCCCCTTCCTCCACATCCTTGAGTAAAGGCTGTATTCTCATAGAAGAGAAATGGTTTTAAACAATGCTGACCAGGAATCTACCTTTCTGATGAATTACTGAACTAAATTCCATGTGACAGAAAGCAATCTCTAAATTATCAACACCTGATTTTCAAAGTTCTCATCAGGAAGGGAAGAGAATTATAGGCAACAACTAATTAAAATCTCTTCGGATAAATCATGTAGATCTATTCCCATTTTTCTGTTAATGTGATGTGCTATATTAGTTTTACTTCTTTGTACCAGTTTTGCATTTCTAGAATTAAACATAGTGACTAGAACATGTATTTTTCTCCCTTTTTGCTAACATAAAATCTTAATGTTTTTATTTATTGATGAGATTGCCCTATAATTTGATTTTAGTTTCCTATTCAAATTTTGAAATCAATCATTTTCACTTCATAAAATAAGACCTACAACATACGCAAACACACATTTACAGTTTATGTAACATCGGGATTTTTTTTGTTGTTCTTTTGAAAGTTTGGAAAATTTTCATAAACCCATCAGGATCAGGCATCTTTGTGGGGTAACTGCTTGTATTTCTTTTCCAGTTATTTGATTTGTCACAGTGTTTTATATTTTTGTAAGCAAGCACATATTTGGGAGTATATTATATCTTTCTTATTAATTCATATTTTCTCTTGTTTTGATTGAGAATAATCATTTACACAAAAAGACACTTTTTACTCTTAATATATTAACTTGGTTTTGTTTTTTTATATTACTTATGTATATTTTTTAAGATACATTTATTTACTTATTTGTCAGAGAGAGAGAGAGAGAGCACAAGCAGGGGGAGTGGCAGGCAGAGGGAGAAGCAGGCTCCCCACTGAGCAGGGAGCCCGATGCGGGGCTCAATCCCAGGACCCTGGGATCATGACCCGAGCCGAAGGCAGATACTTAACCGACTGAGCCACCCAGGTGCCCCTTTTAGATTATTTTTGTAAAGATTATTTGAAGATAATATGAATACTTAACATAGTATGTGGCACATAGCTCTTAATAATTATTAGTATGATAGTTATTGTTACTATTTTTAATTTAAAAAATATGAATTGCTTAGTTCCTTCTGTAGGGGTACTCAGAGGAAAGAAGCATTTCTGATGAGGGGTAGGATGAAGGGGAAACCTGGTCTCCAGGATTGGTCTCTGGAGGTGGAGGAGGATCTGTGGTCCCCAAGCCAATATTGTGGGCTTACAGCTGGAAAACCCTGTAAGATGCTTTCAAGAACTGGACCATGGTGAACTGTAATACAGCAAGTTCCAGGTAATATAGCTTCTACTCCTGCTTTCCTTTCTCCTCTACCTTATTCTTACCAGCTTCTCAACTCTTCTCTTTTCCCCTCTCCCCCCCCGCCCCCCGGTTCAAACCCACATGAACTTCCATTAAGGTATACATGATTAATAAGAGAGAACTTCTACTGGGTTTGAATTTAGCAGTTGGTACAGTATTAAGATAAATTAACTGACATGGATTTCTCAGACAGTATAACAAATTGTTAGGTTTGGTTTGGTTTGGTTTGGTTTGGAAGGGGACTGACTGGGCAGGGGTCCTTCTTGAATATCCACATATGTGCCTTTTACCCATCAACCCAGTGGTATCCAGAAGTCAAAACTGGGCAGTTTATTTGAATTTGTGTTCCGGCCAAGATAAGGGAGTTACAAAGAGAGTGAAATAGGAGTCTCTAAAGTAATGTCTGTAGGGAAAGGGTGGTGGTTCTGTGAGAAATACAATTGTAAGCCCTCTTCCCAGCCATGCTTATCTCAGATCACCTTTCTTCCTGTCTTCCCACTCAGTAAGGAAGAAGTTTCTAATCTGAATGGTCAGAGACCAAGACATCGATTGGACTATGTGGTAGATTGTATTATCCTAAAATGTCTCCTCTCTCGTGGTCTTCTTATGATACGAGGTTGACCTGATTCATCGTGAGGCGGTGTCTCTGGAGAACAGAAGGAGCCCTCTGACCCTAGGCAGACGTCCGTAATTGCCTCAACTGCTCAAATATCCCAGAAATGATGCTGCGTGACTTTAGAGGCGGGATCACAGACGTTACTATGACTTCTGTGTGGCTTTCTCTCAGGACACTTACCATGTTTTGGGGAAGCCACATGGGAAGGCCACATGGGAGTGTTCTGGCTGACAGCTAACCACCAGACCTGTGAGTGTTGAATGTGCCTTCAGACAGGTCCGTCCTCAGTCTTTGAGTCTTCCAGGGGAAACTCCAGAAATTGTGGAGCACAGAAAAGCCATCCTTGCTATGTCCTCTCTGAATTCCCAACTCACAGAAGCTGCCAGAGATAACCCATGATTATTGTTTTAAGCCACTAAGTTTTGGAGTGATTGGTTACATAGCACCAGGTAACTAATTTAGGCTATATTTGCTAAAGGGTGTGAACTTCTGTGCTCCTCTCTTGTGCTTCCTGTATCCCTTCTAGATGGATCAGGCTTAGCCAGTTTCTTCTCTTCTACTTTCCTCCTACCATGCATTTGGGTGAGCAAATAAGCGAAGGCCTACTGTGCAAACCTGGCCATATAGTACCTGTTTCTTAGATTTCCTCATCTTTGCATATGATCAGAGGGCAGAGAAATCCCAAGAAGAAGAAGGCCTCACTTACTCTTTTTTTTTATCAGCGAGCTCTACATTGGGGTATGGGTGCCTGGGTCATGTTAATAAAGAGGTATTTTGTTTCACAATCTGTATTATTTATTGTGCTTAGCTTCCTTGGAGCCTGGTGGGAGGAGGGGAGGGAGGTAGCAGGAAAGGCAGGGTTTGGGCATTGCTGGGTCCTTGTCTGTATAGAAGCATCACCCTAATAACTAACAGTGGGTAGAGAACAAAAAGGAGTAATCAAAATTTAAAATGCATAAAAGGAGAAGTCCATTTGTCTTCACACCTCTAAGGAGGAAGGAAGAGCAGGGGCCTTGGAAATATATGGTTTCTATTTCCTTCTCCAACAGGAATAGATTGTGGAATGAGTAGTTTTATGACCTTGGGCAAGTCACCTCGTCACTTTTCTGTGCCTCCACTTTTCCTAAGGAATAAAAGGGATGTTTTACTTAACTAATTCTGTCAATCTATGAATCCATACATTTCTCCTCTCAGTCACTTTCTTTTTTTTTTTTTTTTAAAGATTTTATTTATTTATTTGAGAGAGAGAGAGAGTGAGAGAGAGAGCGCAAGAGGGGGTAGGGTTAGAGGGAGAAGCAGACTCCCTGCCGAGCAGGGAGCCCAATGCGGGACTCGATCCCAGGACTCCGGGATCATGACCTGAGCCGAAGGCAGTCGCTTAACCGACTGAGCCACCCAGGCGCCCTCCTCTCAGTCACTTTCTAAGCTATTAGCCCTGTCAGCTTCCAAACAGGCACATACACGTTTGGATGGACACCCATGGGAGATGCGAGAAGGGTAGGGAAGCCCCAGTTCTGTGCTTTCTGGAAATCACAACAGCTGCCACTGGGGATTGGCCCTCTCTTCGGGAAGTAGAGAATGAACATCCTGGGGGAAAGCCAGTGCCAGCGAGGGCAAAGACTTGATCCTACCCTTATTTCACCCCGGATGAGCTCTGCTCAGGACAGTAATGTCCCCGATTCCATACCCAGACCAAGCAGGACTGAGTAGCAGAGAAGGAAAACAAGCCTTATCCTTGCCCTTGACGTTGGAGCAGAGCGGAGGTTCATTTTCCAGACAGCTGTATAAAGAACCTGAATGCATCCACCACAGACTCTACTTGGAGCTAACTGCATTGGTAGTTCTTTGTACCTGATCAGCTGGCAGAGGGGAAAAAAGCGGGACTCCTGGAAGAAGCTTCCAGTGTTGTAATGTTGCATGACATCTTCCTGCAACTAATTTCATACTGACTATTTTTTTTAAAGATTTTATTTATTTGACACAGAGAGAGAGAGAGAGAGAGAGCATAAGCAAAGGGGAGCGGCAGAGGGAGAGGGAGCCTGATACAGGACTCAATCCCAGGACCATGGGATCACAACCAGAGCTGAAGGCTGATGCTTAACCGACTGAGCCACCCAGGCGCCCCTAATACTATTTTTGAGATATAATTGACATATAACATTATATTAGTTCCAGATGTACAACCTAATACTTGATATTTGTATATATTGTGAAATGATCACAATAAATCTAGTTTACACCCATCACCACACATAGTTACCAATTATTTTACAGTGTGAGTTTTTAAGATTTACTACCTTAGCAACTTTCAAATATACAATACAGCATTATTAACTACAGTCACCGTGTCATACCTTACATCCCCAGGACTTACTTACCTGATACCTGGAAGTTTGTATCCTTTGACCACCTTCACCCATTTCTTCTCCCTCCCCACTTCCTGCCTCTGGCCACCACCAATATGTTCTCTGCATCTGTGAGTTCAGGGGTGTGTGTTTGTTTGTTTTAGATTCCACGTATAAGTGAGATCATACAGTATTTGTCTTTCTCTGTCTGGTTTATTTCACTTAGCATAATGCCCTCAAGGTCCACCCATGTTGTCACAAATGGCAGGATTTCCTTCACTTCTATGGCTGAATAATACTCTCATACTGACTTCTAAAATAACAGTATCCTATTTTTTTAAATCTGCTCTGCCTTCCAGCCTCCTGGCCTGTGCTGGACACAAGCTCACAGATGCACTCTACCAGGCGTGGCAATCATGGTGCCTCCATGCCCGCAGTCCCCTCTATAGGAAATGGTCCACCCACGGGTCCTGCTAAAGTTTAGGTGGGTTTTACATCGCATGACTTCCCCTTCTCTTTCTTCAGCTGTAGATGACTGCTAAGATGGTAGTTGAAACAGATCCTCATTCTCAGTTCAAACTGCAAGGGAAAAGGAGAAGGTAGGTCCTCTCAAGAACTGAATTAGAAAGGATTTACAGTAGAAAAGAAGAGGTGGGGTTAGGACTATATAGGGTCAAAGTTAGGAAGAAACAGACACTATGAGAGAAGAGAAGCTATCAGGTGGAAAAAAGAAAAAGTAGAAAGAACAAACGTACCGGCGACGTGAGCACCAACACATGGGGAATAGCAGAGTCCTATTTCCGGAGCACCGGGGTGAAGCTCTGTCAAATCCTGCTACCATCGTCCCAGGGTTGCTTTGGTTGAAATCCCAGTTCCTGGAGGCCTGAATGTACCATGACTTCTGTTCTTGGTTTCCCTTATTGTACCATGTACCTCCTGACATTCAATTTTCCATTACTTAAAGTAGTTGCAACTCACACGCACAATACGCACGCACCCTCCTGGACACTGAGTCCTCGGAGCTCTAGCGTGGGCACTCTGCCATGACTCTTGTGCTCTCTGCACAGAACGGTGGGCAATCCATTGTATGTTGGAGTGCCCTTCAGGGAGGGATAATGGCCATTATTATTAAAACACAATCGTAATGTCAACTACTATTCCTGAAGTACCTATTTTGTGCCAGGAACTTTCCTTTGCATTAAAAATCATTATGTCACTTAATCACAACAATTCCATTAAAACTGGTGTTCTTAATCCTGTGTGCAGCTGAGGAAATGCCGGCGGAGAGAGGATAAGTAACCTGCCCAGGGGCACCAGTGAGTAAGTGGTGGAGACGGGATTTGAACTTAGTGAACTTAGTGCCGCCTGACTCCAAAGCTCATGCCTTTTCGCTCTGTTGTGACATCTTCCTCAGGAATGCTGTTAAAACCAGCTGCTCTTGAAGTGGATGTCAGCTCCGCAGACAGCAGTGTTTCAAACATGTTTGGCTTTGATACTTTAAGGAAGGCAGGCACCTTGCATTTCAACACAGAGCCTGCCGCTCCCTATTACTTTATACCCAGAACTCTTCTCTCCTTTGTGTTCTTTCCTTACCCCACAAGGGCACTGCAGTTTGCAGCACCTAGGAGTAAAGTTTCCTGAGTACGGGTTCTCATGTAGAGCACCCTATTTCAGACTTCTTTGTACCATGCCTCCAAGTAACAGTGTTGCCCATAAGGATGACTCTCAGCCACTTTGATCGCCACACATCCCAAATTAAACTTTTTTCCCTTCTCTCTAAACATGTTCCTTCCTCTTTGTTCCCCAGCTGATGGCCAGCATTGTCCCTGAAACTCCTTTACTCCCACAACCAAATAATGTCAAGTTTTATTAATTTTACCTCTTCAGTAGTTATACTACTTCCCCTCCTTCCCACCCCCACTGCTCAGGCCCTCTTCACCTTCCTCCTGGACCAGCCACTGCCTTATCTCTGGTCTTGTCCCAACAAATGTCTCCTGCTTGCTCATTCCAGAGTTAGCATTTAAAATGCACACTTGATCCTGTTGCTCTGTGCTCAGAATTCCGCCATGGTGTCTGTAATAGTTATCTCTTGCTGCATAACAAGTGCCCCCACAATGTAGAGCCTTAAACAACAAAGCACTTATTATCTCACAATTTCTGTGGGTCAGCCATCTGGGTGTAGCTTAGCTGGCTCGAGGTCTCTTACAAGGCTCCAGTCAAGGTGTTGGCTAGAATTGTGGTTTCATTTCAGGATTCAACTGGGAGGATGTGCTTCCAAGCTTACTCATGTGATTGCTGGCAGTCTTCGTGTCCTTACTGGCTGTTGGCCAGAGATATCAGTTCCTTCCCATGTGGGCTTCTCCGGAGGACCACTCACAATGTGGCAGTTGGCTCCCTCGGAGTGAGATCTCAGAGAGTGAAGGAGAGAGATGAAAGCAACAGAAGCCACAGTCTTTGCAACCTAATCTTAGAAGTGACTCCATCACTACTTATGGAGTTGCTAAATCCAGTGTGTACTCAACGGAAGGAATTATCCAGGCTGTGAATATCAGGAGGTGGTGATCATTGGCGGCCATGTTAGATGCTGCCTACCGCAACCAGCCCCTCCTGAAGCAGTAGTTTGGCTTTGGTGTTGTGGGGTTACAAACGAATGGAGTCCCAGCATTCCCACCAACATGTATCATGCCCCAACAAAAGCAGCTGGACTTTGCAAATCTCTTTCGCTTATGCTTTCTGATAAGTGTTTCCAATGAACAAAGTGCCTCTAGCTTCAAGGTGTTCAAAAACTACTGGTTTAGAGGACTAAATCTAAACTTTGTTGGGCTTATTATCATTTGGCCCCTGCCTACCAGTTCCTCCTCTCATCTGATCACTCCTTCAGCCCACATTACTTTCAAGCAAGACAGACTTCCAGAACAGCCCTTTGCCTTTCTTGCTGGCATGCATGCTGTTCCTTCTCCCATAATACATCATTCCAGCTTGTCTGCATCACCAGTGCTAACTCACCCTTTTTTGAAATACTTTTTGATGGCCCCAGGCAGACTTATCTGTTTCTTTCTTATTCTTGTAGTTTGTTTTGTTTAAACCCCTTAAGCAAAGCAATTACCTTCTATACTCTTATGGTTGATTTATAGCTCCCCTCTAAATGATCTCCAGCATCCAGCCCAGAGCCTGGCCATAGAAGACACTCACTAGCTATGGGTGGAGGGGATAAGTGACCCCAGCACTGTATGTTGGACACTGCCTAAATGCTCGGGGCCCTGGGTGTGGATGGAGTGCTGACCACGGCCCAGCACCTGCACAGGTTGTGTGAGCTACCTCAGCTGCCTCACTTATAAACCATTAGGCAGTCATTGTATTCCAGATTGCTCTTCACTGTCATTTGAGCCTTTAGCTGCTTACTGAAATGAGCTGATTAAAGCTGAATTATTTTAATTGCTAATCATCAAGAAAAAAGATTTTTTTTTAATGGAAATGGCAGAATGTATGTGTTATCCTACCATTTAAAGAAGTTAGAGTGTCCTGTTTCAAAATTATGCTAGGTCCATTGCTTCCAGAAGTAAGTGTGGACTGTCAGAGCGTAAAGAACGGGTTGTGTTGTGTGGAGCACAAAATTGACCCAGATCCTACTTCTATTAGTGTCACATCACATCACTCAAGAAAAGTCCAGTGGTTACTGGGCTTGAACACTGAGGGTGTTTATGGAGGCCCCCAGGAGGCTGATTGCTTGGCATGTTAATGACTGGTCTTTTGCTCTCCCCCTTTATGTTCAAAACCTACTCTGGAGGTCGATTTTTCCACTAAATTTTTTTACACATAAAAATATTTCTCTAATTGATTTTTTAAAAAAGTGGTACAAAACCGGTGCATCCCTTTCAAAGAAAAACTGAGGAATAAAATGGTGAATTTTGAAAATCATATGAAGGCAATCCACAAATAGTAACTACTTCCACCACTGTAAAAATACAAGAAATGTTATTTTGGACCAGCTCAGGGTCGGTCTGTTTTTCTATTTTGCCTCTGGTGATGGCACAATGGGATACTTTGTGGGAAAGCTGCCCTTCATGGTGCCATATGAGAACGTTAGGGAGGGACCATGAATATTTCTCTATTATGGGTCTGTCATTCTTGCAATGTCTAAAATGCCTTTTTGAGCAGACAGTTGTTGCAGCCCGGGTCACCTATAGAGGTAAGACATTCAATGAGATTACAAGCAAGTTTATTTAAGTAAGGCTTCTTTTTAATTTCCAGGACTCCAAAGGAATCTCTTAGTTCTGGGGGGCTTAAGTTTGAAAAACAGATGTTTTGCTTTTCCATGCTATTTATGAAGTTTTAGTCCGAAATCTTTTAACGTATCCATCCCAAAATATTTGTTGAGAGTCTCCTACTACCCAACACAGTGTCAGGCACTGGAAATACACAATATCTGCTTCACTGTTCGAGGTACCAAGTGGTAGGCACAGTGTGTCCTTGAGTATGGAGAAGGGAGGCAACTAAGAAAAGGCTTCAAGTAGCATTTGAGCTGGAACTTGGAGGAAAAGTAGGAATTGCATGCATAAAGAAGGTTGGGCACTTCGAGACAAAGGAAAGGATGAGGGAAGACACAAAGGCAAGCAGGAGAGGATATTACATGCCTAGAAACAAAACAATAAATAATCCAGTGGGGTACAGCTTTGGAGGCATGGGGAAGCGTAGCTGGAGAAGACACTGGGAGAGCTTTGTATAGCCTACAAAGGAGTGTGAATTATTTTTCAGCAGGCAGTGAGAAGTGTTAAAAGCTTTTAAGGCCAAGTATGATATGATCAGATTTTAGAGGGTTCTCTTCTCAGCATTTTGAAGGAAAGGTTGGAGCATAGAGAGTCTGTAGACAGGGAAGACATTTGGGGTGCTTGGAAGTGGAAAACTAATACTTCTTGAGGATCTGCAATGTGCCAGATACAGTGCTAGGCTCTTCACATATGTTATCATGTTTAGTGTTCACTGCAAGTGTATGAGCTAGGAATTCTAATTCTCATTTAAGAAACGAGGCCAAGTAACTTGCCCAAGATCACCCAGCTAGGTGGCAGTGGAGCTGAGCTTTGATTCCATTCTGCCTGATCTTAAAGCTGCCCTTCTTTCCTTTATATTAAAGAGGATGACAAGGGTCTGAATTATGCCAGTGACAATGCTAAAGAGGTGTCATGTCCTCCCTCCCCCTCATTCAGTTGCACCTCATTTGGAAGCTTCTCCAACTACTTCATTATTCTAATTGCTTTAAAATGACAAATTAACCAATTACTAGCAGGTTATTTATAACCATGATGCAATTAGTTGCTTGGTTCAATCAAGCAACCAAAAAGTAACTGATTTGTAATGGCTTGATTTATCAAAGTGTTCAGAATTGTTGGTGTACATAGATATAACTGACATTAGCATTAGACAAATACGTGCAATAGAATAGGAAGGCAAAATCTGATTATTCACAAATGACCATCTGCACCGAAAGGATTTTAACCCTAGCTCCATCTATATATACCCAAATGGACAAGTCAGAGCTTTGGGTGAAAAAAGACGTTCTGGAAAACCTTCTGTTTTGTTTTGCTTATAAAGAAATTGAAGCCCAGAAAGCATAAGGGATCTGCCAAGGTCTCCCAGCCAGAAAACAGCGGAGCTTAGACTTGAACCATCTGCATTTTTCCAGTGCCAGGTCCTAGAGAACTTTTCCCACTATGTCTGCTCTACTGTGACATGAGCAAGGCACTTAGCCTCTTGAATCCTCAATTACTTTGCCTACAACAAGAGAGGATCAGTGGGTGTGTCAGTTAGCTTTTACTCTGTAAGAGACTGTCCAAAACAGCAGGTTTTACGACTGCTTTATGTAGCTCCTGATTCTGTAGAGTGTCCTGGTGGCTGTTCAGGTCAAAACTGGCTTGGCAGATTTCTACTGGACTTTCTCATGCTTCTGTGATCAGCTAGTGGGTCTAGGATGATCTAGGAGAGCTTCACTGATAGTTCTTGTGGTTGGTAGACCATTGATTGGCTGGAGATTGACTGCTCATCAAGTGGGGCGCCTTCATTTTCCTCCATAAGGCATTTCATCCTCCATCAGTCTTGTATACCTGGTGCTCTCAGGGTTCCAAGCATAAAAAGAGAGGAACTCCACTGAGCATACTCTTTGGAAATCCTTGCGATGCCAAGTTTTCTATTCTCTCCTTGGCTAAAGCGACTCACATGATGCGGTTCCCAATAATTCCTGCCTCCTGATATTCATGTCTTTGTGTAATCTCCTTCCCCTGTATGAGGCATAGACCTCAGGACTTGCTGCTAATGAATAGAATTCGGTACAACTGATGGGATATCACTTCTAAGATTAGGTTATAAAAGACTGTGACACTCTCTTTGACTCTTTCTGTGTGCTTGCGCCAGTAAAGCAAGCTGCCGTGTGTGCACTGCCCCATTGAGAGGTCCACGTGACAAGGAACTGAGAGAACTCTCTAGCCAATAACCAGTGAGGAACTGAGACCCTCAGCCCAACAGTTCCATTCTGCCAACAAACAGTGAGTGAGTGAACTTGGAAGCAGACCCAACCCCAGTTGAACCTCTTAGGTGACAATGCAACCATGCCCCACACCTTCATTACGTTCTTGTGAGAAACTTGGAAGCAGAGGACCTACCCAAGTTATGCCTGGGTTCCTGACCCATAGAAACGGAGTTGTTTTAACTTAGTAGTGACTTGTTATATAGCAATAGATAACTAATACCCATAGTTAAGTTCAGAGTCAGTGGGGGAATATCCAAGGGTGTGGTTATAGGAAGAGTAATTATACAAATTATTCACACATATTTGCAAACACTTTACTATAGGTGGACTTTTTCCAGCCTTTGGGAGCCTGAGATGGAATAATTTTCACTACTTCAACAATTATTTATTCTCTGTGCTTAGAACTGGGAACAAGATGGTGAACAAGACAGAGGCCATGTTCTTGCCCTCAAGGAGCTTACAGTTTGTGGCAGGGGAGGGGAAGAATGAGGAAAGATATTAGTTCAATAATTCTTTAATTCTTCTTTAATTATTTGTTTAAAGTTATATGAAGGGAGAATGTATATAAGAGTCTAGGTTGGTCAGAGAAAGCTTCTTTGAGGAAGTGGCACATAAACTGAAGAGGCAGGCAGGACAGGAAGAGAAGGAAAGAGGAAAATTCCAGACAGAAGGGTAGCATTCTTAAAGGGGAAGTGGAGAGGTGGTCAGCACCAATGGGACAAGTACCTGTATATGATCAAAGTGTATCTTATCATGTAATAATGATGTTGTGGGTTATGGTTTTAGGGATAAATGCAAAAATATTTATGGATGAAATTATTTGATGTCTGGGATTTGCTTCAAAATAATCCAGTGGCAAGGTGGGGGTACGAGTGGGTGGAGCTATAAAGGAAACAAGAATGAGTTAATCATTATTGAAACCAGGCAATGGGATCAAGAAGGTTAATTATACTAGCATCTCTACTTTTGTATATATTTTCCATACTAATACTTTAAAAACTTGCATCCTGACAGCACATCTTGAAGTCTGTAAGTATATATGTTTAGAGGTCAAAGGACATTTATTTCCTCCAGCTCCACTGCAGACAGTAGAGGTTAATAGTATCTTTAGGGCAAGGGGATGGAATGAGTTTTATGTTATAGAAAATGTAAAGGCTTCTCAGCTTCAGATCATGTGGCTAACATAAAACAGGGAATTTGGGTAATTTACCTTGCCTCCTGGTTAAAGTGCTGTATTGCATTATTTCTCATGCTCATTTTTCACTAGCTGAGATGGTATGGTTTCGTATATAGTAGAATCTTCTACCATGTTTCACCCTAGAGTAGAAGGCAGGGGAAGGATTCTGTTTAAATATCAGCAAAATGCTGTAAAGATTCTGTTATAAGGCCTTATATAATATGGGTGGTATTAGAGTGCTTATGGGTTGGAGAAGGAGAGATATAGGGTAGAAGAGATGGGAATCCCCCTTTGTTCAAAAAATTCTGGGTTGGCTTGCTACAGCAATAATGGATTATGGATTTATTTGATGAAGTTTTCCTTTTTTTTTGAAGATTTTATTTATTTATTTGACAGAGAGAGACAGAGCGAGAGAGGGAACACAAGCAGGGGGAGTGGGAGAGGGAGAAGCAGGCTTCCCGCTGAGCAGGGAGCCCGATGCAGGCCTCGATCCCAGGACTCTGGGATCATGACCCGAGCCGAAGGCAGATGCTTAACTGACTGAGCCACCCAGGCGCCCCAAGTTTTCCTTTTACTCATGTTATTCTGAGGTGGGTCAGACTGTGAAATTGATAGCCAGAATAGATAGATTTTATGAGTCAGGGATGTATTTCATTAGGATTTTTTTCAGGAGAGGGGCACCTGGGGCTGAAGTTGAAGAGGTGATGCTTCATATTTATAGCTGTTTCAATGTTAGGTTTTGGGGGAACCATATTTTGTGATTTTGATTCTGACCTTTCTTGAAAATTCCATTCCCACTAAATTGAGTCTCTCCCTAACCCCTAATAAATGAAGACTTCACTCAAGTCAGATATATGCAAATTACATTTCCCTTCTCAAGCGAAGGTTAAATAAAAGGGAAAATTATGAAAGATTGCTTATGGCAGCAAGGATTTTCTGTGCTTGAAGATGAATTTCGTTGTTTCAAAACCATGACGAGTCTCCTTGTCAGTGCAAAGCAGGAAAGGAATAAAGTAACAGAGAAAGTGGACCTGGGCATAAACATGTTCCCACACAGCATTTGTACTGAAAGGCTTTGTTGTTGTTCCCTGAACCTTGGCAATTACAGGCATTTTCCTTTGCTCTGAAAAACGGTTGGCAAATAACTGAGAGTAGGTCCCCTCCTTTTCTGTGTTCAAGGCTAGGTCTGGCCTTGTTGCAGGGAAATGCTAATTCCCAACCATGCTCCCTGGGAGCAAATGGTTTGTTTTCTCTTCACTGAATCCAGCCCGGGGTGGGTTCTCAGCAGCTGAGCCTGGCATGGAAAATCTATTTGGAGCAACTCGTCCCCAGGAGGGAAGAAGGCAAGCTGATCGTGCGGAGGAGCCTCGGCCACCATCCGGGCCAGTCACACCCGCTGGCCAGGGCAGGCATTAACACACAAAGGCACACACAAGAGTCCATGGCAGACAGGAGTCCTGTTTGTGTGCCCACACCCACAGGTACCACACACACCCAACTCTGCCCATATATGCACTGGGCACACACACTCGACATACCGGTCACAGGTCCCACAACGGCACACGTACCATACACATACACCCAATACATATGTCACTACATACCATGCGCATATACACAAAACGTATGTAACCACATCCACCCGCACACTGTGTACACGCATACACAACCGCACAGACTACACAGACCACAGATACTCTACTACACAAACATGCACACCACCCACACTCCGCATTGGTCGTATACATCCATGCTACATTCTCCTGGATACACACACCTCCTCACACACCAGGTAACGGTCACACGCACCATGCACACTACACACATTCCACATATACCACGTACACACTTAACACCTCCAACCACACACACATACCCACCGCACATACTCAACATAACAATCAGACACACCCACATACCACATACACACCAAACTACACACCCATGCAACACATTCCACACACCAGTCTTGTGCACCGCAAATGCATCTCTCTCTCTGAGAGACACACACACACACAGCCACCCCTCCCCCGCCAGGTTACTTCCCCGCTCAGCAAGGTGGGGCTGCAGCCCCCATGGACACTGGGGCTGGGGAGGGAGGGCGCCCTCAGGGCCAGCGGGCAACGGTTCCCGCGGGCGCGGCGGCCCAGGGCGGGAGGCTTGGGCCCCTGGCGCGTGGCGGAGTGGCGGCGCCGGGAGCGGGAGGCATGGCCTGGGGGAGTGCGCGCGGGCGTGAACGCGCGCGCGCCTCCGAGGGGCCTCTGTGCCTACTCTGGGAGGCGTGTACGAGGGAAATGTGAGCCGCGTGTGCGGAGAGGCTGTGTGTATGAGAACACCTCGCTCGCAGACGCGCCTCGGGGGGGCGTGTCCTCGGTGTGCACAGCCCTCGGTGGAGTTCTCGAGACGACCCAGCTCGGCGGGAAGTGTGTGTGGGAAGTGCGCGTGTAAGCTGCTGTGCCTGTGAACAAGCTGCCGAGGCGCTTGTATGTTCACAATGGCCGTCTGTCGGTCGGCGTCGGTCTCGGAGGAATGACTGTGTGTGTCAGGGACTTGCTGTGACGGGAGGGGACGCCGACAGCGTGTGTGAAGAGGCCGGGCTCGCTGACCGACGCTCGGCGCCTGCCGGGCCGGTCGGCGCGCGCGCCCGTGTGCGCGCGCGCGCGCGCGTGGGGACGCGGCGCGCGCCGCGGCGGAGGGAGGCAGGCGGCGGCAGGCCCAGCCCCCGGTCGCAGCGCTCGGGGCGGCTCCTCTGCGAGCCTGGGACGCCGCGCTCCCGCCGCCACCGCCACCAGCAGCACCGCCGCCGCCACGCGCGCTGGCGTGACTCCCGGCCCGCGCCCTCCCACGCCTGCTGCCGGCTCGGCTTCCTGCCCGCCCAGACGCCGCTTCTCCCGGCCTCCCGGCCTCGGCTCCGCGGAGGGAGCGGAAATGAGTGCGGCGTCGGCGTCGGCGCCCGAGCGGGGTTGGAAGAGCGAGAAAGTGGACGAGGCTCAGGCCCTGGCGCGGAGTTGCGCTGCCCGCAGACCCGACTTCCAGCCGTGCGACGGGCTTTCCATCTGTGCCACGCACAGCCACGGCAAGTGCTTCAAGCTGCACTGGTGCTGTCACCTAGGATGGTGTCACTGTAAGTCGAGCCGCGTCTCGCCGCCTTCCGCCACCGTCCCGGGGCGCTCGCGAGGCTGTCCGGGGTCGCGGCTGGGACTCTGCGGCCCCGGGGGCTCGGGGCTCGGCCGGGGTTGCTCTTTTGATGGTTGGGGCCACCGTGGGCTCCGGGCGGGCGGGCGGGAGGGCGCTGACCTGGCGCCGGACGCCTCTGCTGGCGCTGCCTTGGCAACGAGATGAAATCCCATGGGGAACCTATAGCTTTAGGCACTTCTACAAAAGGGGATCTCCCCGTCCCAGGAAAACTGGAATCTATTTTTGTTTCTTTTTCTTTTTTTACTTGAAATGACCAGGCAGTGTGCTGAGAAATGGTAGAGCGCCGTCAGAGTTGACAGCCAGAGGGGAAGCCTTTTTTCAGGGCTGGTGGTTAAACGTGCTCTCCTTTCTTTCTCACTTTTGTCTTTTCCAGGCTGCTCTTTAGAAGAAAGAGCCCTTGATAATCGAATTGTGGCCCATTTATTGTATCCAAATTGAGAAAGCGCTAAAGTGTAAGGGACAGCTTAGTAATACTACTAAGAAGTTGGTATTAACAGTTTGGAAGGATGAACTCTTTCAATACCCAGTTGTAGCATATAGAGCCAATATAGGAGACTGTTTTAAAATTACAAAATAAAATGAATGAAAGTAAGCTTTAATGATATTAAACCAATTTATAAAAGCCAGAACTAAATGGGCTAGGCCTTTTCTCTATGTTTATCTTGCCTGTGTTTTTTTTTTAAATGGATTAAACTTAAGTAGCCATTTAATCAGAATTCCACAATTTGATTAGTTCATGGTATTAGGTCTGCTATATCCAATAAATCATTTTTTAAAGAAATATGTTACAAACTTAGTTTCCACATACCCTTATAATGGAGGTTTTTGGAATGTTTATTCAGGACACAAATTCTCAAAGTGATCTTAAGTTAAAATTGTTTTTTCCTTGTTGGTTAGAAAAAAATGGCTCCCAACAAGAGATGCAGTACACTGACAAGTCCTTGTTTACGTTAATTGAACATAGTGAGATATTTTTAAATTGAGTTTATGTCTTAAAAGGATAGAGAATTCCTACATTTTCTTTACATTGAACAATATTGATTTTTTGTGTGTGTTCTGTGTCCTGATGGTTCAGTTTCTTCATGTATTTCATTATTCCTATTGCTCTCAGATCCGTTCCCCATTATAAAGCATCATTTCAGTGGGGGACAGGGTACAAAGTTGGAAGTAGCAACTGTAGGAAACCTGTGATGCTGAAGTGCACAAGTACGGTGAATCTGGTGAGAGTCCATTTCCTAGGGAAATATAGAGTCCTAGTATAGAATACGAGGAACATTAAAGATGGTCAGTTCAGTGCCTGTCTTATTTAAGCAGTCTCTCCACTAAGTACAACATCCCTGATGGGAACCTTGCATTCTTCTCAGGAAGCTTCTTTTTTTTTTTTAAAGATTATTTATTTATTTATTTATTTGACAGAGAGAGAGACAGTGAGAGAGGGAATACAAGCAGGGGGAGAGGGAGAAGCAGGCTTCCTGCCTAGCAGGGAGCCCGATGTGAGGCTCGATCCCAGGACCCTGGGATCACGACCTGAGCCGAAGGCAGACGCTTAACGACTGAGCCACCCAGGTGCCCCTCTCAGGAAGCTTCTTAAGACATCTTTGATTCTTAAAATACTCTCATATGGAGCTGAAATCAGTTACTTTCTAACTTCTTTCCATGGGTCTTATTTCTACCTTACGAAATCATATAGAACAGTCTCATCCTTTTTCAGAACATGGCTTTTTCAGCTCTTCAGATAAGCATATGAATATTCCACAGACAGACTATCTTCTCTCTGTATGCCCAGACATTGTCACAGTGTCTGGCCTGAACTAGATTTGAAATTCATGTTCATTGAGTGACTCAATGAAAGTAGCCATCATTTTCCTCTCAAGGCATTGTTTTGTCCTATTTATAAATCTCTATTCCCTCCTGCCTCTCCTTTTGTGGAATGGTATCCAGGGTCCTGAGCATCCTGGTTGTTCTGTTCTGAACATGTGCCAATATGGTTATGATCCTTTGAAGACTGTGACCCTCCCTTAGAAGGATACAAAACATCCCATTTGTGGTCGGATCAGTCCAGCATCGAGCAGGACTGCTGCCTCCCATGTTTGAGATACTGCTACTGCTGCATCTAGCATCACATTAGCTTTTCTGAAATCCTCATCATACTGAGCTTGCTGCTGTCAGATTGAAGTAAGACTGCTGTCAATTAAAGTCATTAAGCCCCTTTTTTGTTTGTTTTACGTATGTGTCAATTAAGTCATGGGACTTGCTCATCTCACAGTTCTATATGTATTTTTTTTTTTTTTGGACACTGATTGATACCTTAGATATTTTTCCCTATTAAATTTCATCTTAATTAGAATTAGCCCATTTATCTGGCTTATCATTGTTTTTTCAGATCCCAGCTCCTTCTTTTTTTTTTTTAAGATTTTATTTATTTATTTGAGAGAGAGAGAATGAGAGAGAGGGGGGAGGGTCAGAGGGAGAAACAGACTCCCTGCCGAGCAGAGAGCCCGATGCGGGACTCGATCCAGGGACTCCAGGATCATGACCTGAGCCAAAGGCAGTCGCTTAACCAACTGAGCCACCCAGGCGCCCCCAGCTCTTTCTTAATACATATTTGTGCCACCTAGTTTCATGTCAACCATATATTGGATGAAGGCAGTAGTATAGTAGCCTTTTGCATCTTCATTCAAATTATTGATAACATTTTTGACTAGGAGAGGGCCACAGAGAGGCATCCTGAACCTTGTGGGTAGAACAGACCTTCAAGTTGATGGCACTTCATGAAAAAACACTCCTTGTTATGATCATTCAAATAATTAGCTGGCACTTAGTTGTACTGTTATCCACCTTATATTTATCTTAACCATATGGTGTAATGAGAGCCTGGTCATATACATTGTTGAAATCCTACCTTGTTGAAATCTGATACTATTTTTATTGCTTCTTTTTGGTATAAGTCTATTTATAACGACATTCTTTAAAAAAAAAAAAGGAAATTAGTCTGGTTACTTAAGTTGGTTCCACAAATGCTTACCATTTTTGTTTCAAAGGGATTAGAAGCTGTTTTTTAAATAAATAATCTGAATTTAGGAAAGGATTGATGCCGAGTATACTGGACTGTTTTGTTGTCAATTCTCTTCTTTTCTCTTTTATTCTTTATTTTTAAAACAAAACAGATCTACATTTATTTGCTTGTTTCCGGTCTTTGGCAACCCTCCAGGTCTCCATGCTTCCTCCACTAGCAGTGATTCGGTGATCACATTCACGAGGAGCTTCATTTCATTTAGAGCAGCAAGGTGCTCTGTTACAGTCTTCTCACCTATACTGGGAATCAATTCTTTCTACCCTTTTTTAGTCCAAATATCGTTTTTCTTGAAAAAAAAAAAAAAGCAGAGTTCACACATTTGAGAAGTTCTGCTTTCTTTTTGGCACTCATGAACATTACAACATCAGTCCTAAGCAAAATTCTTTTAATTCTGTTGAACGTGTATTGAGCACCTTCTCTTTGTGAGACATTATTATGGAAACTAGGGATACAAATATTAATACAGCTGGGTCATGCCCTCTAAGCAGAGTATAAGGACATGATTCATGCTGTATTTACTTTTGTATTCCTTTAAAATCACAATGATATGGGTGAAAAAACGATCAGCTTGTTCACCAAATGAGAAAATGCTGAAATGAGAGGACCACTTTGATACTTGAGAGAGGTATTTCAAAACAAATGAAGAAAGTTCAGCTATATATGATTTATGTTAACGTTGTGAAATTCATAACCTTATGAAATAGAAAAGGTTGATAATATATACATGTTTGTAAAAGATATATAAAACATGTATACATAGATGTGGTACTTGTATTATTAAAGGAAATAGTTTATTTGGATAATGGCAGATTTTGAGGACTATTTCTGGGAGGAGAACTATGAAATGTTCTGTAGGTGTCGCTGTCAGAGAGAGATTATTGGGTTAAATAAACTGTGGCCCTGAATATGTAACTTTTTTTTCCCCCATAAGGAGTGATATTGGATGGAATTAATGAGTGAAGGATTCCAAGAGGAATTTTGAGAGAAAAAAAAGACACGACTTGTCTAGGGAAGAGGGATTGGAAAAAATAAATCATATGCAGATATTATAAAGTAGATTTTGTGGCTAGAGCAAGTAGAATATTTAGAAGGCATAATACATTAGATTGTTGAGATGTAAGGGGGGGATGAACAGGAAAGGTGAGAAGTCTAAAGTTTCAGTTGATAGAGACCTTAACATTATAGTAATAATATGGGCAGTAGAGGAATGAAACTAGCAAGGGAGATTATTTTGGTATTAGTGTAAAAATTAGAAATTCATACAATAATATCCATAAATGGAAATTGGAATAGATTAGATTTAGAGAGGGAGGAAGAGGAAAGTTATAAAGGATAACTTCTAGACTTCCGCCTAATGCTCCTTGGATAGATGGTGGTGCCATTCATTCACTAACAACACAAAATACTAGAGATGGACTAGGGTTTGACTGAACATGGATTGTGAATCCAGTTTTGAATAATGAATCCAGGGAGACCATGAATTCAGTTTTGGATCTATTGAGTTTAAGCTGCCTTGTCATCACATGGTAATGTCAGTAGGCAGTTGGGTATAGGGATCTAGAACTTAGAGGAGAGGTCTGCACTAAAGATAATATGGAAGTCATTTACTTATTTTTAGGTTGTAGTTGTGGCCATGATGAAGCAAGAAGACCACCAAGGGAGAGACTGTAGTATGAGAAATGAAAATCCTTAGGCTTTCCCTTTAAAACACTAACATTTAGAGTGTTGGGTATAGGAGGATGAACTCGCAGTAGAGTCTAAGAAGAAATGCGAGAGAAGAAAAATGTGGAAGGTTTTCTTTTTTTTTTTTTTGCAGATTTTATTGCAGAAGCCAAGGGAAATGAGTGTCTTAAGAAAGATTATGAAGATTAGGGGCACCTGGCTGGTTCAGTTGGTGGAGCGTGTGGCTATTTATAGTCACACATATAATTGTTGTCAATTCTCTTCTTTTCTCTTTTATTCTTTATTTTTAAAACAAATCAGATCTACATTTATTTGCTTGTTTCCGGTCTTTGGCAACCCTCCAGGTCTCCATGCTTTCAGATTTCAACAAGGTATATGACCAGTTCGAGGCCCATGTTGGGTGTAGAGATTATTTAAAAATAAAATCTTTAAGAAAAGAAAGAGTATGAAGATTAAATCGGTTTTTAGCAGGTTATTTCTTAGATATTGGCAAAATATACAAATAGTGATTTTCTTTATTACTGAAGAAGAGGGTGAAAGGTTTAATCCTGCAACAGTAACTTCAGGAATATATTTAATTGCAGTATTTAGTCACAGTTATTTGAATTCTTCAAAGTAGAAAGAGAAGAATAGAATGACAGGAGCTGGGGCGCCTGGGTGGCTCAGTTGGTTAAGTGTCTGCCTTCGGCTCAGGTCATGATCTCAGGGTCCTGGGACTGAGCCCCGCATCAAGCCCCTCACTGAGCTCCGCATCCAGCTCCCTGCTCAACGGGGAGCCTGCTCCTCCCTCTCCCTCTGCTGCTCCCCCTGCTTGTGTCTCTTGCTCTTTCTCTGTCAAATTTTATAAATAAATAAAATCTTAAAAAAAAAGAATGACAGGAGCTGAGAATTAGGACACAAAAATTATAGTTAATATTTTTTGAGTGATTACTTCGTGCCAGAGTAAGCTTATTAAGCTAAGCACTAAATAGACAATTATGTCATTATGTCCATTCTACGGTTGAGGAAAAAGGCTTAGGGGAAAGTTAAGTAACTTTCCCATGGGCACATAGCTAGTAAAAGTAGAAACTGGATTTGGATCCAGGTCTGTCTGATTCCTAGGACCTAGACTCTTAACCACCATAGGTTCTACAGAACGATTTAAAATTAGTATGTACATCAGCCGTTTTTTGGCTCCATTAAAGCCAGTGATGGGGAAGGTTGTTAAGAAATGGGTGGAAAATTGTTAACAGTTGCAAAAGTGAATACAGAAGAATGAGAACTATAAAGAGGTCATAGGATGTGATGGGGAATGAAATCTAATCTAAGTTAAGAATTAAGGAAGAAAAAGTGATTAGAAGGTGACAGGGGTGGGTGGGGAGTGTACGTGGTATGATGTTGGTGCCATCAGCAGAACTCAGAGTTGGCTTAATAAAATCACATAATAGATGAGTTCAGTTTTCTGCAGAAGACATCTTAAAAGATGTCTGTCTTTTTCAGATTGAAAGCTGGAAGAGTGGGACTTGATGTAGTCTAATAGATGATATTAACATATCTAAAGAAAGATTGTCACAGCAGAAGGTGGATGGGCAGCTTGGAAATACTGAAAAATGGAAATTGGAGAGGCAGAATTTGGAAGTGTTTTTTCAGGATGTTCAGAGAAGGTGATAATACTGCCCAGAGCTTAAATATCTGGTCTGTATGATTGGACTATCATACAAATATTTGGCAATAATTTGGTTTCCTATTTATAGATTTCCTTTAAGGGAGAGAAGGAGCTGATTAGAGAATTTAACTCTCAGGACCTTTGGGCAAATACACTTCTCATTAGTTACTATATTAGCATTGTGGTTTTTGTGTTATTCTATTTGTTCTGTTTTCCTGCTTCTGTACAACTAAGGGGAAACTCACAGAGTCAAGTTCTGACTTCCCCAGGGTAAGGCCAGCTGTTTTTCCTAAGCGGCATCTCAATCATATCAGTAACAGTTGCTACAGAAAATATACTTAAGAAGTTTGACAGTGGGGGCACCTGGCTGGCTCAGTCATTAAGCGTCTGCCTTCGGCTCAGGTCATGGTCCCAGGGTCCTGGGATCGAGCCCCGCATCGGGCTCCCTGCTCAGTGGGAAGCCTGCTTCTCCCTCTCCCCCTCCCCCTGCTTGTGTTCCCTCTCTTGCTGTGTCTCTCTCTGTCAAATAAATAAAAAATCTTCAAAAAAAAAAGTTTGACAGTGAAAACTAGCAGAAAAAAAAACAAAAACAAAAACAAAAAACCCACGGAGTGGTCATTTGACTAGATGAAGGAGTCAGCAGGTTTTTTCCTAAGAATGAGGGTTCTTACCACGACTAGTGGTTGAAGGAAGAGGATATAGATGTTAAGAGGACAAGTGCGACATTAAGTTCGGAGTGAGATTCCTCAAAGCTTTTTAGAGATAGAGAAAAGTGATAGGTTTTTTCCACCCACATGGTGCTTCAATCATGGACACACATCAACTTCAACAGTAACAACGACTGTGCTTATATGTAGGCATATCTTTTTGCACGTAATCTTTATATATGTAGGCATCATCTTTATGCATGGTCAGCTCATTTAAACTTCACAACAGCCCTGTGGGGTAGGTATTGTTATCCTACTCTTTTAGATTAGGAAACTTTTCAATGGTCACATATAGTCACTTTGGCTGCATACAGTAAATGTACATCAGAATCTCTCAAACCAGCTGGCAACCAGGGCTCTGGGTGAACTTGGTTCCACTCAAGGTACAGTGAGGATGAGTTTCAGCTGTTTTACATTCTTTCTGGAAAAAGCAAGAATTAAGTAAATGAAGTAAAATGAGGATGGTTTCTGATCTTATTTTTTTATTTTTATTTTATTAAAGATTTTATTCATTTTAAAAAAAGATCTTATTTATTTGAGAGAGTGTGAGAGAGAGAGCACGAGTTGGATGAGGAGCAGAGGGAGAAGCTGACTCCCCATTGAGCAGGGAGCCTAATGCAGGGCTTAATCCTGGGACTCTGAGATCATGACCTGAGCTAAAGGCAGGCACTTAACTGACTGAGCCACCCAGGCACCCCTGGTTTCTGATTTTCAAAGAAGGGCAATTGTATGCAATATGAGCATTTTCAGAGTTGTTGTAAGCACTGTAAAATGGTGCTTTTAAAAACTAATAATGGGGATGCCTGGGGGCTCAGTTGATTAAGTGCCTTCTGCTCAGGTCATGATCTCAGGGTCCTGGGATCGAGCCCTGCATCGGGCTCCCTGCTCAGCAGAGAGCCTGCTTCTTCCTCTCCCTCTGCTGCTCCCCCTGCTGTGCTCTCTCTCTCTCAAATAAATAAATAAAAATCTTTAAAAAAATAAAATAAAAACTAACAATGTATTGGTATAATATGAAGCTTCAGTCATCTCATATCCTCAGCTGATCCCTAACTGGGGCAAGCCCCCTACCCCTTTTTGTTGTTGTTAGATTTGCATGCATACCATTAATTATTGCTGGCTTCCATGCCTGTTGAACTTAGGGACTTGAACTAGATAGCTTTTGAGGATGTTTCTAGGATAATTTCCTACATTCCAAAACCTTCATTTTATTTAGGTTTGTTTTCTCATACTGTAGAATTTCATTAATTACAAGAAAGAACATTTTTAGAAAAATTAAGTGTTGTTAATTCCAGACCATAATAGGAACACGTGTTTAACGATCGAAAGTTATCTGGTAGAAGATTTGCTTTCTTGAAAAACAAGGAATGTTTTATACATAGAACAAGGAAGGCAGAATGTAATCCTAGAAAGGGCAAGGGCCATGGAGTCAGACATTGGTTTGAATCATGGTTCCTCCATTTATCGGCAGTGTAACTTTGGGCAGGTTACTCAACCACTCTCAGCCTTAATGTTCCCTCTGTGAAACAGGAATAAAAGTCCTATTTCACAGGGTTGTTGTGAGGATTAAATGACACAAGCAAAGTATTTACTGAAGGTATTCAGTAAAGGGTGGCATCAGGCCCTCCTCAAAAAAACCAATGAACAAAAATTGGAAATACCAGATAGTATAATCATCCTGAGGGCAGGCTCTGGTGTTGGACTAAGTGTTTGGATCCCGGCTCTGCCCACTTAACTAGTTATGTGGTTTGGGAGAAGTTAACCTCTTTCAGTTTCCTCACTTTTAATATGGGGATAATAATAGTACCAGTCTCATAGTGTAATGATCATCAGTCCCCAACTTAGCAACTTCCCCCTTCCACAAATGTCCTCGTTTAATCTGAAATTCACTTTGTGACCGTACTCATTTGTTCAATTAAACACTCAAACCAACAAAGATAGTAAAAATATACATTTTGAATATTGCATTTAGAAATTACTGAGTTTTTTATTACCCTCATTGTTGGAAGGCCTATTTTGTAATAGTTATTATGTGATGACTATCTACTTTTTGTCCTGAAATCTTACAGTGTGCTCCAACTCCCAAGCCCCTTCTGTGTCTTGTTTTCCGCCATTGTTAAGCAATGGATACTTCTGGTTAATCAGATATACCAATTAATAGAGAGCTTTCATATACAGCAAATATGGCTCAACAGGTTTCAAAAGATCAGAATATTATAAAAGTTACATTGTATTAAAATGAAATGGAATATATTTAACTTGAATGATTTAGAAGCCTTGTCAGGATCCTGTGGTTGATACTTGGCCATCATTTGGAATGCTGATTTTAAATGGAAAAATGGCAAAATTACTACTTGATAAAGTAGTCCTGGCTGCTAGAATGCTGGACAAAGTCAACTTAATTGTAGTCTTTGCAAATTACCTTACTCAAGTTCACAGAATTTTTGTTTTGTGTTTCTCTTGTTGTTATTGTTGGTTCTTCAATTTTCTGATATTTAACAGTATTCTGTAAGTACACTGCCAAAAACATGCAATATCTGGAGTACCAACAATGTATAATAAATCCCTCTAGCTGTGTCTGCACAATGCCCTAGAACAGTCTCTTCAGGACAAATCCTTTAACTTGCCTAGTGCTTAATCTGTCCATTTAAAGCTAAACATTTTGGTGTAATAGAGATGTATATTTATTCCTCTGTATCTCATTATAATGGACTTCAGTGAAATAAAAACACTAAGAGTGTAATAATTTGGTATTGTTTAGACTCATTTGCTTTATCTTTTTCTGTCTACATGCATACATGCATGCGTACATACTTTTTCCTAAACTATTTAAACATTGCAAATACCATGATATTTCACCTAAATATTTCAGCATGCCTCTCTTAAGAATGAGGACATTTTCCTCTATAATTACAATACTAATCACATCTAAGATAATTAACACTAACTCAGCAATGCCATCTGATATACAGTTTCCTTAATTGTCAAAAAATGACTTTTAGGAGGTGCCTGGGTGGCTCAGTCGGTTATGCATCTGCCTTCTGCTTAGGTCATGATCCCAGAGTCCTGGGATCAAGCCCCACATAAGGCTCCCTGCTCAGCAGGGAGCCTGTTTCTCCCTCTCCCTCTGCTGCTCTCCCTTCTTGTGCTCTCACTCTGGCTCTCTCAAATAAATAAATAAATAAAATCTTGTTAAAAAATGACTTCTATAGCTGACTTTTAAAAAAATTCAGGGTCCAATCAAGATTTATAGATCACATTTCATTATTATAATACTTTAGTCTCCTTTAATCATTCTAGAATAATCACACTTTTGGGGGATGACACTGAAATTTTTGAAAAGTCCAAGTCTGTAGAATGTCTCATATTTTAAATTTGCTTAATTGTTTAATCATGATTAGATTTAGGTTAACATTTTTGTTGAGTTTATTACATAGGTGGTATTGTATCCTCCTTATAGTATCACATGAGGAGACATAGAATGTCAAGTTGTTCCACTACTGCTAATGCTAAGGTGATAATCACAAGTCCGTTATAAAGATACCACTTCCCGGGGCGCCCAGGTGGCTCCGTTGGTTAAGCGACTGTCTTCCGCTCGGGTCATGATCCTGGAGTCCTGGGATCGAGTCCTCCTGGGATTGAGTCCTGCATCGGGCTCCTTGCTCAGCAGGGAGTCTGCTTCTCCTTCTGACCCTCCTCCCTCTCATGCTCTCTGTCTCTCATTTTCTCTCTCAAATAAATAAATAAAATCTTAAAAAAAAAGATACCATTTCCCCTTTGTTGCTTTTCTTTTTTAAACAATTTTTATTCCTTTGTTTTTAATACAGTATTTGTGGGATGACTACTTTGACACGGAATGAATATCCTCTTCTCTAACAGACTTTAACCTAGTGATTTCAGTATTGACTGAAGAGTCTTAAGTGGATCACTTATTATATTGGTGGTTCCAAAATGGTGATTTTCTAATTCTGCCATTCTTTCTACCATTTGAAGGCATTGTTTTATAAAGAAGAGGTTTTTCTTTTCTACCTACATCCCTTTTTTTAAGTATTACTATAGATAACTTGGTTCTTTTTTATTCATTATATTATAATTAAGTATCATAACTTTTTTGATGCTCAAACTGTCTTAAATTTGGCCAATGAGAGCCCCTTCAAGCTGGCTTCTGTGTCCTTTTGACATGCCCCTATCATTTTTTGAGTACTTTCCTATTTTCTGGAACAAATTGTTCCAGGCTTACCTTGTATTTTCTCTGCCTCAGACCAAAAATCTGTTGTTTTTCTAAGGATCCCATGTTCCTTTTAGTGATGAATGGCATGGGAACTATTATCTGGGCTTTTGGTGTGCTTATTTCTACTGGGATGGTACTGTATTTAGGCCCTTTCAGTGGACAGATTTAGGAAGTGTGTGTGTTTGTGTGTGTGTGAGAGAGAGAGAGTGTGTGTGTGTTTCCATCCTTCACTTTCCCCATTCCGTATTTGTACCTCGCTTCTCTGTGGGTAAAAACCCTGGTTTCCAATACATCATAATATTTATTCATTTCCTCTATCCTCAGCTACACACAAGATAGTTTAGGGATTATTACATTAGTACCAATACCAACAACAACAAACTGATGAATAAAGTTTAAGATTCTTTACATGTTTTGGTCTTTAGGCTATATCCCAGGAAGGATGTATAGTCAGAGCACTGTCTTGAGAAGTTTCTTGAAAAAATTTTCTGTGTGGCAACCAAGTTCATTTTTTTTGATTCTAAGCAATTTTGTGTTCACTTTTTAAATCTTTTTAAAATTAAACTTTTTGGGCGCCTGGGTGGCTCAGTCGGTTAAGCATCTGCCTTCGGCTCAGGTCACAATCCCAGGGTCCTGGGATCAAGTACCGTATTGGGCTCCTTTCTCAGCAGGGAGCCTGCTTCTCCCTCTGCCTGCTGCTCCCCCTGCTTGTGCACCCTCTCTCTCACACACACAAATAAATAAATAAAATCATTTTAAAAAATTAAACTTTTTATTTTGAAATAATTTGTAGATTTATATGCATTTGTGAGAAATAATACAGAAATCTCACGTATCCTTTATCCAGTTTTCCAGTAGTAGCATCTTGCAAAACTGTAGTACAGTATCAGTTGGATACAGCTGAAATAAATAACATTTCCATCATGGCAAGTTACCTCATGTTACCCTTTTATAGCCACACTTATTTTCCCTACTGGCCTACCCCCTCATTAATTTCTGGCAATCACTAATCTGTTCTCCACTTCTATAATTTTACCATTTCCAGGAGGTTTTATAAATGGAATCATATAGTATGTAACCTTTTGGGATTGGCTTTTCTTCACTCAGCATGATCTCTGGAGATTCATCCACGCTGTTGAGTGTATCAGTAGTTTGTTCCTTTGTATTGTTGAGTAGTATTCCATGGCATACATGTACCATAGTTTAAGCATTCACACATGGAAGGGCATCTGGTGTGGCAACTTTTTAGTTATTACAAATAAACCTGCCATAAACGTTTGTGTACAATTTTCTGTTTGAACAAAAGTCTTCATCTCTCTGGGATAAACGCTGAGGGGTGCAGTTGCTGGGTTGTATGTTAGTTGCCTGTTTAGTTGTTTAAGAGGCTGCTAACCTGTTTCCCATAGAGATTGTACCATTTTATATTCCCACCGACAATGTATGAGTGATCCAGTTTCTTCTCCACATTCTTGTTAGCATTTGGTGGTGTTGCTCTTTTTATTGCAGTCATTCTGATAGATGTGTACTGATAACTCATTTTGATTTTAATCTGCATTTACCTATTAACATTCATGTGCTTACTTGCCTTTTGCATATCCTCTTTGGTGAAATGCATTTTATCCATTTTTTTTAGGACTTTAGTTTCTTAGAGCATTTTTAGGCTTACAACAAAATTGAGATGGCGATACAGAGATTTCTCATATATTTTGACACCACAAATGCACATGTTTTCCACAGTGGATGCACCAATATACATTCCACCAGCGATACACACAGGTTCCTTTTTCTCCACGTCCTTGTCAACACTTACTGTCTTTTTGATTCTAACCATTCTAATGGGTATGAGGTCATATCTCAATGTGGTTTTGATTTGCATTTCCCAGATGATTAGTGATGTTGAGCATCTTTCCATGTGTCTGTTTGATGTTTGTATGTCTTCTTTGGAAAAAGGTTCTCTGAAATTTTTAATCAGATAATGATTTTTATCATTATTTGGTGTTGAGTTGTATGCGTTCTTTATATGTTTTGGATATTAACCCCTTATTGGATATATCATTTGCAAATATTTTCTCCCGTTCGGTAGGTTGCCTTGTCATTTTGTTGATGATTTCTTTTACTGTGCAGAAGCTTTTTATTTTAATGTAGTCCCAATAGTTTATTTTTGCTTTTGTTTTCGTTGCCATAGGAGTCCTATTTAGAAAATGTTGCTATGCCCAGTGTTAAAGAAATTACTGCCTGTGTTCTCTTCTAGGAGTTTTATAGTTTGAGGTCTCACTATTAGGTCTTTAATCCACTTTGAGTTTATTTTTGTATTTGATACAAGAAAGTGGTCCAGTTTCATTCTTTTGCATATAGCTATATGGCTTTCCCAGCACCATTTGTTGAAGAGACTGTCTTTTCTCCATTGTGTATTCTTGCCTACATTGTCATGGATTAATTGACCATTTGAGTCGCACACATTTGAATGTGAGTTTACTTCTGGGCTCTGTATTCTCTTCATTGATCTATGTGTGTAACAGTACGATACTGTTTTGAGTACTACAGCTACTCTGTAGTATATCTTGAAATCTAGGATTGTGATACTTCCAGCTTTATTCTTCTTTTTCTTTTTTTTTTTTTAAGATTTTATTTATTTGACAGAGAGAGCACAAGCAGAGGGAGAGAGAGGGAGAAGCAGGCTCCCTGCTGAGCAAGGAGCCCGATGTGGGACTCAATCCCAGGACCCTGGGATCACAACCTGGGCCGAAGGCAGCCGCTTAACCGACTGAGCCACCCAGGCATCCCTATTCTTCTTTTTCAAGATTGCTTTGGTTCTTTGTGGTCTTTTGTGGTTCCATACAAATTTTAAGATTATTGTTCTAGTTCTATGAAAAATGCTATTGATATTTTGATAGAGATTGCTTTGAATCTGTAGATTGCCTTGGGTAGTATGGACATTTTAACAATATTCTTCTAATCTCTGAGCATGGGATGTCTTTTCATTTATTTGCATCATCTTCAGTTTCATAGTTTTCACAGTATAGGTCTTTCACCTCCTTGGTTAAGTTTATTTTGATATTTTATTCTTTTTATTCTTTTTGGTGCAACTGTGAATGGATTTGTTTTCTTAATTTCTCTTTCTGCTACTTCGTTATTAATATATAGAAATGCAATGAATTTCTGGGTATTAATTCTGTATCTTGCAACTTTACTGAATTTATTACTTCCAGTAGTGTTTTGAGGAGTCTTTAGGGTTTTATGTATAGTATCATGTCACTGCAGATAGTGACAGTTTAACTTCCAACTTTCTTTTAAAAAAAAAAAAAAAGATTTTATTTACTTATTTGACAGAGAGAGACAGCGAGAGAGGGAACACAAGCAGGGGGAGGGTCAGAGGGAGAAGCAGGCTTCCCGCTGAGCAGGGAGCATGACACGGGGCTTGATCCCAGGACCCTGGGATCACGACCTGAGCCAAAGGCAGATGCTTAACGACTGAGCCACCCAGGTGCCCCAACTTCCAACTTTCTAATATGAATGCCTTTTATTTTATTTTTTCTTGTCTGATTGCCATAGCTAGGACTTCCAGTACTACACTGAGTGAAAGTGGTGAGAGTGAACATCCTTGTCTTGTTCCTGATCTTAGAGGAAAAGCTCTCAGTTTTTCACCATCGAGTATGTTAGCTTTTGTTTTTTCATATATGACCTTTATGTTGAGGCATGTTTCTTTAAACCCATTTTGCTGAGAGTTTTTATCATGAGTTGGTGTTGAATTCTGTCAGATGCTTTTTCTGCATCTATTGAGATGATCATACAATTTTTATGCTTTGTTTTGTTAATGTGGCATATCACATTAATTGATTTGTGAATATTAAACCATCCTTGCCTCCCTGGATTATATCTCACTTGATTTTAGTGAATGATCCTTTTAATGTATTGTTGAAAGCAGTTTGCAAATATTTTGTTGAGGATTTTTGCATCTGTGTTCATCAGTGATATTGGCCTGTAGTTTTCTTTTTTTGTGTGTGGTGTCTTTGGTTTTGGTATCAGTGTAATACTGACCTCATAGAATTTGGAAACCTTCATAGTATTTGGAAGCCTTTCTTTCTCTTCTACTTTTTGGAATATTTTGAGGAGAATAGGTATTAACTCTTCTTTCTTTCTTTTATTTTATTTTATTTTTTTTTAAGATTTTATTTATTTATTTGACAGAGAGATAGCACAAATAGGCAGAGAGGCAGGTAGAGGGAGAGGGAGAAGCAGACTCTCCACTGAGGAGGGAGCCCGACGTGGGGCTCGATCCCAGGACCCTGGGATCATGACCTGAGCCGAAGGCAGCCACTTAACTGAGCCACCCAGGCGCCCTGGTATTAACTCTTCTTTAAATGTTTGGTAGAATTCACCTGTGAATCCATCTAGTCCTGCACTTTTATTTTTTGGTAGTTTTTTGATTACCAGTTCAATTTCATTTCGAGTAGTTGGTCTGTTCAGATTTTCTGTTTCTTCCTGATTCAGTTTTGGATGATTGTATGTTTCTAGGAATTTAATTATTTCTTCTAAGTTGTCTAATTTGGTGGCATATGATTTTTTGTAGTACTCTCTTATAATTCTTTGTATTTCTGTGGTGTCTGTTGTTACTTCTCTTTTGTTTTTGATTTCATCTATTTGGGTTCTTTCTCTTTTTTTCTTGATGAGTCTGGCTAATGGTTTATTGATTTTGTTTATCTTTTCAAAGAACCAGCTCTTGGTTTAATTGATCTTTTCTATTTTTTGTTTGTTTGTTTAGTTTCTGTGTCATTTATTCCTTCTCTGACATTTGAATTTTTTACCTTATATGTAAGGAACTATTTTTTCCTGGCCTGCTTTTAAGATTTTTTCTTTGTCTTTGGTTTTCAGAAATTTGGATGTGTTGTGTCCTGGCCTAGATTTTTTTGGGTTTATCCTGTTTGTGGTTTGCTCAGGTACTTGAACCTATATGATACATCTCTAGCTAAATCTGGGAGGTTTTCAGTCATTATTTCTTAAAATCATTTTTCAGCTCTGCTTTTTTTTTTCTCTTCGGGGACTTCAGTAACACAAACATTAGATTTTGTTGTTGTTGTTATGGTCTCATGGCTTTGACAGCTCTGTCCATTTTTTTTTTTTAAGTTTATTTTCTCTTTTCTTTCAATTGGGTAATTTCTTTTATTATTATTATTATTTTTTTTAATTTTATTATGTTATGTTAGTCACCATACAATACATCATTGGTTTTTGATGTGGTGATCCACGATCCATTGTTTTCGTATAACACGCAGTGCTCCATGCAGTACGTGCCCTCCTTAATACCCATCACCGGGCTAACCAATTCCCCCTCCCCTCTCCCCTCTAAAACCCTGTTTGTTTCTCAGAGTCCATAGTCTCTCATGGTTCATCTCTCCCTCCAATTCCACGCCCCCATTTTTCCCTTCCTTCTCCTAATGTCCTCCATGCTATTCCTTATGTTCCACAAATAAGTGAAACCATATGATAATTGACTTTCTCTGCTTGACTTATTTCACTTAGCATAATCTCCTACAGTCCCATCCATGTTGATATAAAAGTTGGGTATTCATCTTTTCTGATGGCTGAGTAATAATCCATTGTATATATGGACCACATCTTCTTTATCCGTTCATCTGTTGAAGGGCATCTCGGCTCTTTCCACAGTTTGGCTATTGCGGACATTGCTGCTATGAACATTGGGGTGCATATGGCCCTTCTATCACTACATCTGTATCTTTGGGGTAAATATCAGTTGGGTAATTTCTATTGTTCTGTCTTCCTGTCCATTGAAACTTTCCTTTTCCATTCTTCTGTTGAGTTCATCCACTGAGTTTTCTGTTTTAGTTACTGTATTTTTCAGTTCTCCTATTTGTTTGGTTCTAATTTTTCTATTTGCTGAGATAATTTCTTTTTTGAGACTTTATTTGCCTTTGTTTCCAGCAGGTTTATAATTGCTCACTGAAGTATTTTTTGAAATAATGTCTTCTTTAAATTTCTTGTCAGATAATTCTAACATCTCTGCCATCTCAGTGCTGGCATCTGTTGATTGCCACTTTTAATTCAGTTTGAGTTTTCCCTGGTTTCTTGGTACAGCAAGTGATTTTCAGTTGAAACCTGGACTTTTTTGTGTTATGTTGTAGGACTCTTGATCTTAAACACTCAGTTTTTACCGGATTTTTTTTGACACCACTCTAGCAAGGGAAGGGGGCACTGCCTCATTACTGCCAGGAAGAGATACAAGTCCAGATACTACCCTCAGCCTTCACTGACACCTAATGCAGGGGAGTTTTCCTTATTAGTGCTGGGTGGGAGTGGGTTCTAGCTCTCCAAGAGGCTTCCACTGACACCACAGTAGGGATGACCTCATTACCTGACTTTCCACTACATCTCTGACACCACTTGGCTAGAGTGTTGAGACACCTTATTAGGGCTTTTCAAGATTAGAAGTCCAGGTTCTTTCTCTCCCCCTGGTCTTTGCTTTCATGGATTGGGTGGAGTACACAGTTTTTTCTCTGATGTTTGGTTGGAGTAGAGTGATTATTGTCTAAAAGTTTTCTGTCATGCTAGGTTGTTCCTTGTCCTTTGGCCAGAGAGAGCAGACGTTTGTTGGGACATCTTTTGTCTGGTTCCGTTGGCTTCCTTGGTTGACATTTTCTCCAAGCCTGGCACATATCCACGCAAAAAAACTGGGAACTCACCACCATGTTGTTGCTTGGGCTCTGAGGTTACCAGGTGGTCAGCCTTTTCTTCCCTCTTAGGAGTCATCTTCTGTTTGTTTTATATATAATGTCAAGGGTTTTTAGTTGTACTTAGTAAGGAAGAATAGGAAAAAGTATGTCTACTTCATCTTCCTGGAAGTATTTGTCTCTATCATCTTGATTTGATTTTAGTTTTTGGATAGGTACTCAAAAATCAAAACTGTATAAAGGAATACTGACAAAAATCTCATTTGTATTTCTGTACCTTCCACCCCCTTCCAATTCACCTCCTCCAGATACTCATTTTTATTAATTTTCTATTATATTTTGTGTTTCTTTCTGCAGAAGTAAGTGTATTATATGTGTGCATACACACATTTGTGTATTTATGTACACATACACATTCTTATTTCACCTTCTTTCTTAAACCAGAGTTAATCATACTCTATTACTTACTGCATCATGCTTTTTTATTTTACTATTTATTTCTAAAAACCCATTTCATAACCATTCATGGGGATCCTTCTTATTTCTTTGTGTCTGCATAGTGCTCTGTTGTGTCTATATGTGCCATCGGTTTTTTTGTTTTTTGTTTTTTTTTTTAAAGATTTTGTTTGTTTATTTATTTATTTGACAGAGAGAGAGAAACAGCATGAGAGGGGATAGGGTCAGAGGGAGAAGCAGGCTCCCCACTGAGCCGGGAGCCCGATGTGGGACTCGATCCCAGGACTCCGGGATCATGACCTGAGCCGAAGGCAGTTGCTTAACCAACTGAGCCACCCAGGCGCCCATATTTTGTGCCATCGGTTTTTAACCAGTTTGTTATTCCTGGGCATTTTGGGTTTTTTTTCCTCCTATTTTGTTACAAATAACGTTGTAGTGGATAAAAGGCACATATATTGTATTTTTGTAGTGGTGTATCTTTTTTTTTTTTTTTTTTTTAAAGATTTTATTTATTTATTTGACAGAGAGATAGCGAGAGCAGGAACACAAGCAGGGGGAGTGGGAGAGGGAGAAGCAGGCTTCCTGCCAAGCAGGGAGCCCGATGTGGGACTCGATCCCAGGACCCTGGGATCATGACCTGAGCCGAAGGCAGACGCTTAACGACTGAGCCACCCAGGCGCCCATGTAGTGGTGTATCTTTAGAGTAAAGTCCTAGAAGTGGGGTTGCTGGATCAAAGAATACATATTTTTTTGTTAGATACTGCCAAATTTTGCTCCATATGGATTGTACCATTTGTCTTCCTACTAGCAGCATGTAAGAATTCCTATTTTCTCATAGTCTGGTAGAGTGTTTTGTCAAGCTTTTGAGTTTTGGCTGGTATGATTGGTTAGAAATGGTATTTCTTTTCTTTTCTTTTTTTTTTTAAGATTTTATTTATTTGACAGTGAGAGAGGGAACACAAGCAGAGGAAGTGGGAGAGGGAGAAGCAGACCTCCCACTGAGCAGGGAGCCTGGGCTCGATCCCAGGACCCTGGGACCATGATCTGAGCCCTTTTAAAGGCAGATGCTCAACGAATGAGCCACCCAGGTGCCCCTAGAAATGGTATTTCATTATAGCTAAAATTTTCATTTCTCATGTTATGAGTGACATTGGGCATATTTATGTTTGTTTTTACCCCCATTTTTCAAAGATATTTTCACTGAGTAGAGACTTCTAGTGTATTGAATATATCATTCCACTTTTTTTCTGAGTTCATTGTTACTGTGGAGAAGTCAGTGGTAAATTTGTCACTTCTTTGAAGGTTATCTTTTTTCTCTCTGCTTTTAATTTAGCCTCTTTGTCTTTGATGTTCTACATTTCATTGTGTGTCTATATGCATTATTCTTTTTCTTTATCCTATTTGGGATTCATTTAGCTTCTTCAGTCTGTGAATTGATGTTTTTCACTCTTCAGATTTTATGATTTCCCTATTCTCACTATTTCCTTCTTTTGGAACTCTAATTAGATGAATTTTATATTTTCACTTTATTTATCTGTGTCTTTTAAACTTGGTTTCATATCATGAATCCCTTTGTCACTCTATCTTGCATTCTCAGTAATTTCTTTAGATATGTCTTCTGGTTTACTAGCTTTTCAATTGGGTTTAAGCTGTTATTAAATTAATCCATTGAGTTTTTACTTTACTTACTGTATTATTTTACAGATGTTCTATTTTGTACTTTATCAAATAGTCATTTTGAAAAAGACTTGCTCATTTTAATAATTACCTTGTTTTTACTCATCTTTTCAATTCCTTTTATTTCTGTAAACATAAGTATACTTATTTTTTTTTTTTTTATTTTAAAGATTTTATTTATTCATTTGAGACACAGAGATAGAGAGAGAGAGAGAAAGCATGAGCAGGGAGAGAGGCAGAGGGAGAGGGAGAAGCAGGCTCCTCGCTGAGCCAGGAGCCCGATGTGGGGCTCGATCCCAGGACCCTGGGATCATGACCTGAGCTGAAGGCAGACACTTAACCATCTGAGCCACCCAGGCGCCCCAAGTATACTTATTTTATATTCTATTTCTGATTGTTCCAGAAGTTTTGTAGATCTGATTCTACTGGATTTCCAAAGAGTCTTGTTCATTTGTATATCTTGTGATTTTTTTTTACCTGTGAGCACCTATTTCTTGGAATGTTACCCGTGGGAATTCCTCCAGACAGGATTTGCTTTTGTTTCTGTTTGCTGTCCTATGGGCATATTAGTACAGGATTGGTTTAAAGTAAACAAATAGCTTGACATATTTGGACCACCTAGGAAACATGAAGTTTGGTTAAAACCTGTCAAAGGACAGCTTTTGCTCATGAGTTATCATTTTTCTTCCTTCTCTCCTCATATGGTCTAAGTTTCAGATTTGTAAAACTCCTGTAGGAGTATGTTTATTTCTAATTTAGTGTTATAATACTGATATCAACTTTATGGGGAGTTTCTTCTTAGACTATTTATGGTAAGCCTTAAGCTTTGTCTCTTGAACAAAGCTCCCACAAGGTCAGAGAAACCAAAGCTCAGGTTCACCTATTCTTGCACATATCCTCAAAGTAAATTTCATGTTCATTTATACACTAATTTCTCTAAGTTTCTATCTTTATTTAGATTTTGGCCTGATAATTCCATACTTTTTTTCAGTTCATCAATGTAGTGGGAATATTAAAATTTTTTCTAGCATTTAAAAATTGTGTTTGGCAGGAGGATTAGCCTGGCTGCCTAGTAAACCATACAATCAGAAACAAATCTATTTTTAAAATTCCTACCGTATGGTATGTCTTTTTAAAAATTGCTTCAAAGCTTTTTTGGAACAACGTGGAATATAAATACATGCACATGTGAATTCAGTATAATAAGAGGCAGTAAGTATAATAATTATCTTGTTAACCAGATATTAGACTATAGGCAAACTCTACTATAACAAGGTACTATTACTTGGTACCTTTTTGTTGAGTAGTAAGTGCCTCCATTCAGATCATGGAGAAATTATCATAGACTTACTATGGTTAACTTTTGAGTCAAATTACAACTTCTGTAAAATTATTTTGATTTGGGTAAGGTGATAGTCATTTGATTGCTTACAGTTTTGGACTGGCAGATCATTTAAGAATTACTTTTTAAAGCCACAATGAAATACCACTTCGCACCCACTCTAAGGCAGTAATAACAAGAGCAGATGATAACAAGTATTGGCAAGGATGTAGAGAAATTGAACCCTCATGCATTACTGATAAAGTGTAAAGTGGTATAACCGTTTTGGAAAACAGCTTGGCAGTTACACAATATGTTAAAAATAGAGTTATCACATGACTTAACAATTTCACTCCTAGATATATGCCCAAAAGAAGTGAAACATGTCCACACAAAAACTTGTACATAAATGTCATAGAAGCATTATCCATAATGTCCCCAAAGTGGAAACAACCCAAATGTCCATCAGTTGATGAATGGATAAACAGGGTGTGGTATATCCACACATGGACTGTTACTTGGCAACAAAAAGGAATGTGTACTACTGGTACATGCTACAACATGAACGAACCTTGAAAACATTGTGCTAAGTGAAATAAGCCACAAAATCCACATATGGTATGATTCCACTTATATGAAATACCCAGAATAGGCAAGTCCATAGAGATAGAGAATAGATTAATGATTCCCACTAGCTGGAGGAGGGAAGAATTGAGAGTGTTTTAGGGTTCTCCAGAGAAATAGAACCTGTAAAACACACACACACTCTCCCCCCATACAACACACAGAAAAGGGGATTTATTATAGTGAATTGGCTCATGTGATTATGGAGGCTAAAAGTCCTACAGTCTGCCATCTGCAAGCTGGAGACCCAGGGAAGCTGGTAGTGTAATTCATTTTGAGTCTCAATGTTTGAGAATCAGGGTTGCTGATGGTTTGAATCCCAGTCTGAGGATTGGCTAAGATGAGGTGTCCCAACTTAAGCATGCAGGCAGGAAGCAAAAAGTAGTGAAGTCCTTCCTTTTTTTTTTGTTTTTTTCAGACCCTCAAAGAATTGGATGATACTTACCTACATGGGGGAGGGCAGTCTACTGAGTCCATCTAGTTAAATGTCAATCTCATCCAGAAACACTTCCACCAACACACCCTGAAATAATGTTTAACCTAGGCACAATATGATCACAAAACAAATAATTTTATGGTTGACATAAAATTAATCACAGAGAGTGACTGCTAATAGGTATGGGGTTTCTTTTCAGTGTGATGAATGTGTTATGGAATTAGGTAGTGGTGATATTTGCACAACTTTGGGAATACACTAAAAACTGCTGGCTTCTATACTTTAAAAGGATGAATTTTATAGTATGTGAATTATATGAATAAAAAGTATGAAAAAAAATTTTAATTTTATACCATATATTGAGAGATTTCCTTCATTATATTTATTTCTAGTCCAAACTTCAGGGAAAAAGAAAAAGTATATATATATATAGAGAGAGAGAGAGAGAGAGAGAACATGCACATGCATGAGGGTGGGGGTGCAGAGAGGGAATCTTAAGCAGGTTCCATGCTGAGCATGGAGCCAGATTTGGGGCTTGATCTCATAACCCTGAGATCATGACCTGAGCCGAAATCAAGAGTCCAACACTTAACCAACTGAGCCACCCAGGTGCCCCAGAAAAATATTTTTACAGGGTCATTTTGTTGTATAATTGATATAACATGAGATAACTTCATAGGAAGAAATCAACAAGAAAAATAGAGGGTTTTTTTTGTGTTTGTTGGTTGGTTTTTTTGTTTTTGTTTGTTTTTTTAAGTAATACCAATTTACCTTAATTAAAAGATTATATATTTTAAGAGGTGCCCTGAAGGAGGAGCTGGCTCTTATTTTAGTTGCTCACTTTGAGAATGTCTCTAAGCCAAAATAGCAGCGATGGTTAGCTTTCATTGTATAACCAAGGTGGAAATATTACTTGTGTTTAATCTGTTTATTGTTAATACAGACTTTACTTTTGGGATGTCATATCAATACTACTCTGTAGTCTTCTCTTCACTTAGAAAGATATGAACAGGTATGCTATAATTTTTTTGTTTGAATATAAATATTTTGGTAATAGAACAAGTCTAAAATTGCCTTCTTAGGGCGCCTGCCTTTGGCTCTGGTCATGATCCCAGGGTCCTGGGATCGAGCCCTGCATCAGGCTCCCCCTGCTCTGCGGGGAGCCTGCTTCTCCCTCTGCCTCCACCTCTGCCTCTCTCTCTCTGTCTCTCATGAATGGATAAATAAAATCTTTTTAAAAAATTGCCTACTTAATAAGTAGATTAAATAGATTAATATTGTCAGCTTTGTTGTTAAAATAATTGCCTTTTGTTGTATGTACCTTTAATAATTTATACATATTCACTATACTTGAGCTTCCCCCTTTTGCCCTGGCAAGTTGTTAACTTTGCTCTTCTATTATTATTAATTTTGTTAAATGGCATAATGTTTGTCTTGTTAGCCATGTTGTTCTGCCTACATTGTATAATGGCTATTTTTAGAAAATATTCTTAGATTTATAGTCATGATTCTGTTAATTCATTTTTTGGTATATAACATATGAAGGTCCTAATTGCTTGTGAATAATATTAACAAGAATATAAAATTGGAGAAACTTAAAAACCATCTGAGCCTAACTTGTTACTTTGAATATTTTCTATAACCCTTTTTCAAAATGGTCATCAGCCTCTCTAGAGGCTTAGGAAGCTGCAGCTTCCATCTTTGGGCAGTATAATCATTAGCAAGTTATTTCTAAAATTGAGAAGTCTCCCTTCTTAGTCCACCTCTGACCTCTGCCTCTTTGTCCTAGCTGTCCTTACGTAGAGCTACACTAAATAGGTATATTCCATCTATCCATGCAGTATTTTATTTAGCACCCACTGTATGTAAAGCTTTGAGCTAAGTGCTGGGAATCTAGCATTGAACAAGGTACCCATGATTACTACTCTCTTGGTGCTTATATTTTAGCAGGAGAGGCAGACATTAAGCAACTCATTACACAATGAAGTATTTAATTACAACTGCCATTTCTATTAAGGAGGAAAGAGAGAGACTATTTAGAGTGAAATACCAAGACAAGGGATGGGGTGACAAAGGGAAAGGATTGTTTGAAGAAGTGATGCTTGAGTTGAGAGCTGAAGTATAGGTAGGAACTAACTATGTAAAGGACTCAGGGGGACTGGAAGGAAAAGAGAGAGCCTGGATCCAAATAGAGGACAGGGTGCAAGGAGATCCCTAGGAAGGGAAGAAGATTGGTTTCAAGGAAGTCAAAAAAGGCCAAGGTTAGTCTTTGCTGTTGTCAGTTATTTATTTGTTTGTTGAACATGGAAGTGGTCTAATCAGGATTTGTATTTTATTTAACTTTTATTTAACTCTTCATTTTGAAATAATTTCAGACTGAGGAAAATATAAAATTTGTTTACACTCTTCACCCAGATTTCCCCCAAATATTAATATTAATTTTATATTCTATAGTATCATTATCAAAATCAGGCCTACTGCATAAGTTTTGTAAGGCCTGTAAGATGGATTGTACATTTCTTTTTTTTTAATTTAAATTCAATTAGCCAATTAATAGTACATCACTAGTTTCAGATGTAGCAATTAACAATCCATCAGTTGTGTACATTTTTAAAGATTATTTAAAAAAATCAAAGGATTATGTGATGGTGACCTTATGTGGCCCACAAATCCTAAAGTATTTACTATCTGGCCCTTTATACAAAGGTTTGCTGATGCCTGATCTAATCCATAGACTTTCAAATTTCCCCAGTTGTCCTACTACCAACATCCTTTTTCTGCTCCAGGATCAAATCCAGGATACCATGTTGCATTTAGTTGTTATGTCTTTTTTAAATTGAAGCAACTCCTCAGTCTTTCATGACCTGATACTTAAAAGAGTACTAGCCGGTTATTTTATTTTATTTTATTTTTTTTTTTTTTAAAGATTTTATTTATTTATTTGAGAGAGAGAGAGAGAGAAAGCACATGAGAGGGGGGAGGGTCAGAGGGAGAAGCAGACTCCCTGCTGAGCAGGGAGCCCGATGCGGGACTCGATCCCGGGACTCCAGGATCACGACCTGAGCCGAAGGCAGTCGCCCAACCAACTGAGCCACCCAGGTGCCCCATAGCCGGTTATTTTATAGGATGTCCCTCAGCTTGGGCTTGTCTGATAATTCCTCATGATTAAATTCAGGGAATATACAATTTGGCAAACTAGCTTTTTAAGAGAATGAACATTTTATATAGATTGCAATCACATTGTTGTAGAATTATGATCTCTCAATTTTCAATATGGGAACAACACAAGCATACCTCATTTTATTGTTCTATTGTACTTTGCTTTAGTACTTCGCAGATACTGCATTTTTTACAAATTGAAAGTTTGTGGCAACTCTGTGGAGCAAGTTTATTGGTGCCATTTTTCCAACATTTGCTCAATTTGTGTCTCTGTGTCACAGTTTGGTATTTCATACAGTATTTCAGACTTTTTCTCTGTTATTGAGATCTGTGCTCAGTGATCTTTAATGTTACTATTGTAATTGTTTTGGGGTGCCACAAACGATGCCCATCTAAGATGGCAAACTTAATGGATAAATGTTGTGTGTTCTGACTGCTCTACCAACTGGCCCAGCCCCCATCACTTTCCCTCTCATCAGGCCTCCCTATTCCCTGAGACACAATAGTGAAGTTAGGCCAACTAATACCCCCTACAGTGGCCTCTAAGTGCTCAAGTTAAAGGAAGAGTCAACTGATGTGGCAAACTTCGTTGTTGTCTTATTTTAAGAAATTGTCAGTCACCACCCTGATCATTGGCAGGCATCAACATTGAGGCAGGACCCTCCACTAGCAAAAAGACTATGACTTGCTGAAAGCTCAGCTGATGGTTAGCATTTTTAGCAATAAAGTACTTTTAAATTAAGGTATGTATTGTTTTTTTAGGCATAATGCTATTTCACACTTAACAGACTACAGTATCAAAAGTTAAACATAAATTTTATATGCACTGGGAAACCCCGAAATTGATTTGATTGGATTTATTGTGATATTTGCTCTATTGCAGTGGTCCTGAACCTAACTTGCAATATTTCCAGGGTATGCTTGTACAAATTGTAGATGACTCCTCTTCTTTCCCAGTGTTAGGGTAATTATTTTTCTATAATTTCTGAATGGTGCTAGTCTTTTTTTTTTACAATAATAGTCAGGAGATACTCTCTGCTATTATTTATAATGGCTTTTTGTTAAAGAACTACTGAGTTTATTAGAACGTACCAAAAATGAAATTTTGTTTTATTCTTATTGCTTGTTTTTTAAGATAATACTAAATATCATATTTAGACCAAAGAGCTAAGGCCTTTATTATAATTTTAATTTAATATTAACTGTTTCTACCTGTAAGGTGTTTTTATTATTTTATCATTTAACAATATCAAGCCTCAAATAACGAAGATTTATTAACAGTTTCTAGCAGCTCAAGGAGCTGTTTTAGAATTGATACACAGTTCACATTGTGCATGTGAAATTTCAATTGTGCAAGTTTGCTAAAGCTGTGATACTTATCTTTGTATTTTACATTCAAGATATCAGTGTACTTAATTTCTGTATTTAAATTTGGATTTACTTTAAACAGAATTACAGGTTCATATGAGCCCCCATGAAAAGTTTTCCATTTTGGGGCGCCTGGGTGGCTCAGTCGTTAAGCGTCTGCCTTCGGCTCAGGTCATGATCCCAGCGTCCTGGGATCGAGCCCCGCATCGGGCTCCCTGCTCGGAGGGAAGCCTGCTTCTCCCTCTCCCACTCCCCTGCTTGTGTTCCCTCTCTCGCTGTGTCTCTCTCTGTCAAATAAATAAATAAAATCTTTAAATAAAAAAAAAAAAGAAAAGTTTTCCATTTTATCTGCAGCTATCATTTTGATAATCCTTTATTTTGAAAAGGGTGTAAACATGATAATTTATTCACTAATCTCATTCAGTCATTGCATCTCTGAAAAATTTACTAATTTAAAGGCCAAGCTTATATCCTTAGAAACTTTCTTTTTTTTTTTAAGATTTATTTATTTAGTGGCACCTGGGTGGCTCAGTTGGTTAAGCATCTGCCTTCTGCTCAGTTCATGATCCTGGAGACCTGGAATCGAGCCCTGAGTTGGGCTCCCTACTCAGTGGGGAGCACCTCTCCCCCTCCCTCTGCCCCTCGCCCTGCTTGTGTGTGTACATGCGCTCTCTCTCTCTCTCTCACTCTCTGTCTCTCAAATAAAATCTTTAAAAATAAATAAAAGATTTATTTATTTTGGGGGGGAAGAGAGAGAGAGTGTGCAAGTGGCAGGGGAGGAGTGGGGGAGAAGGAGGAAGCGGACTCCCCACTGAGCATGGAGCCCCACCTGGGGCTCGAACTCACGACCCTGAGATCACGACCTGAGCCAAAAATAAGAGTTGGTTGCTTAATGGACTGAGCCCCAGGCACCCCCAGAAACTTCCTGTTAAAGAAAAACAGGTAATTGAATTTAAAAATGTAATCAATATGGAGGGCCCCCAGTGACTATTTGTTAAATGATTTAACACAGCTACCATTTTAAATTACTTGATGAAATACCATGCATTCACAGTGTGATAGAACTTATCTCTAAATTCTGTAGAATATAGAAAAGAAAGTACCTAGAGATCATCTGTTTCAGAGTTTTTCAAACTATGCTACAAAGTAGGGTTTGATGGGAAGTACAGAGTGAAAGTAGCCTGTTCCGAGCCCCCTCTCCCACTGCAGCAGGCGTCTCTTTCTCTGTTTTACATAAAATGGAAAAACTGAAGAAATCATTGACATCATCTGACAAAGAAAGTTACATTTTCTAGACTTCTCCCCTTCACAAGGCTAATCAGATACAAACAAATTCATTTTCAGAAAAAGAGATGGAAAAGTCTCAAACTCACAGATTATATTGTTTGCTAAATAGAGTATGAGCTCATTCATTTTAATTTCTAAGCCATTCTTTTTATTAATTTAAGCTCCTTCAAATGTTTTATGATATCTGAAAATTGTAGTTTTACTTCAATTATTATAATCTTAACCTTTCATTTGTTAGTTTATTCCTTGGTTTGGCATGAGTGTTTCTGTTCTGGTGGATTAATTACTTTCACACATAAAACAGAAAATGGAGGAATCTGGAATAATCAAGAAGCCAGGGGAATGAAAATACAGTATTTGTCACATTGTGAAGAGGGTACTTAGCAATATCCCAGAGTACATTCCTGAAAGAACATGTGAAGATGTCTCAGATTCTTCTTCACCATGTGAAAGTAAATTTCTTACATCAAGTTCTAAGCATACTGCTTATTTTATAAACAAAGTGCATAATAACATCACTATTTCTGTCTTTTGCCTTCTTTTTCTTTATTTCTCTTTTTCTTTTTAACTTGTAATCAGGGATACTGTTTGATTTTTAAAAGCAGGTGGTTGTATTGGGCTGTTTTGAAAGGGACTTTTACGAATGGTTTGCTATCAGATTTGAGTACAGTGATTGAGTACTTCTGTTTTTAACTTTTTGAGGAACCTCCATCCTGCTTTCCAGAATGGCTGCACCAGTTTGAATTCCCACCAACAGTGTAAGAGGGTTCCTTTTCCTCCACATCCTTGCCAGCACTTGGTGTTTCTTGTATTTTTTATTTCAGCCATTCTGATAGGTGTGAGGTGATATCTCATTGTGGTTTTGATTTGCATTTCCCCGATGATGAATGATGTTGAATATCTTTTCATGTGTCTGTTGGCCATCTAATGTCTTCTTTGGAGAAATGTCTGTTCATGTCTTTGCTCATTTTTAAATTGGATTTTTTGGGTTTTTTGGTGTTGAGTTGTGTAAGTTCTTTATATATTTTGGATACTAACCCTTTATCAGATAGGTCATTTGCAAAAATCTTCCCCCATTCCATAGATTGACTTTTAGTTCTGCTGGTTGTTTCCTTTGCTGTGCAAAAGCTTTTTATTTTGGTATAATCTCAATAGTTTATTTTTGCTTTTATTTCCCTTATCTCAGAAGACATATCTAGAAAAATGTTGCTACAGTTGATATCAGAGAAATTACTGCCTGGGCTCGCTTCTAGGATTTTTATGGTTTCAGGTCTCACATTTAGGCATTTAATCCCTTGTGAATTTATTTTTGTGTGTGGTGTAAGAAAGTGGTCCAGTTTCATTCTTCTGCATGTAGCTGTCCAGTTTTTCCAACTCCCATTCATTGAAGAAATGGTCTTTTTCCCATTGGGTATTCTTTCCTGCTTTGTTGAAGATTAATTGACCATGTAATTGTGTGATTATTTCTGGATTTTCTATTCTGTTCTATTTATCTATGTGTCTGTTTTTGTGCCAGTACCATACTGTTTTGATAACTACAACTTCATAATATAACTTGAAGTCTGGAATTGTGACACCTCCAGCTTTGATTTTCTTTTTCAAAATTGCTTTGGCTGTTTGGGGTCTTTTTTGGTTCCATACAAATTTTAGAATTGTTCTAGTTCTGTAAAAAATGCTGTTGGTATTTTGATAGGGATTGCATTAAATCTGTAGATTGCTTTGGGTAGTATGGACATTTTAACAATATTTGTTCTTTGAATCCATAAGCATAGAATATTTTTCCATTTATTTGTGTCATCTTCAATTTCTTTCATCAGTGTTTTAGTCTTCAGAGTATAGGTCTCTCACCTCTTTAGTTAGGTTTATTCCTAGGTATCTTATTATTTTTGGTGCAATTGAGATGGGATTGTTTTCTTAATTTCTCTTTCTGCTGCTTCATTATTAATATGTAGAAATGGAACAGATTTCTGTATGTTGATTTTGTACCCTGAGACTTTACTGAATTCATTTATCCATCCTAATAATTTTTTTGTGGAGTCTTTTGGGTTTTCTATATATAGTATCATGTCATCTGCAAATAGTGAAAGTTTTATTTCTTCCTTACCAATTTGGATACCTTTTATTTCTTGTTGTTGTCTGATTGCTATAGCGAGGACTTCCAGTACTATGTTGAATAAAAGTGGTGAGAGTGGACATCCTTGTCTTGTTCCTGACTTCCCCATTGAGTATGATGTTTGCTGTGGGTTTTTCATATAAGGCCTTTAATATGTTGAGGTATGTTCCCTCTGCACCTACTTTGTTGAGGGTTTTTATTGTGAATGGATGTTGTACTTTGTCAAATGCTTTTCTGCATCTATTCAGATCATATTTTTTTATCCTTTCTCTTATTGATGTGATGTATCACATTGATTTATTTGTGAATATTAAACCACCTTTGCATCTCAGGAATAAATACCATTGGATCATGGTGAGTGATTTTTTTAATGTATTATTGGATTTGGTTTGCTACTATTTTTTTGAGGGTTTTTGCATCTGTGTTCATTAGAGATACTGACTGGCCTATAGGGTTCTCTTTTTTGGTGGTGTCTTTGTCTGGTATCAGGGAATGCTGGCCTCATAAAATGAATGTGGAAGCTATCCTTCCTCTTCTATTTTTTGGAATAGTTTGAGAAGAATAGGTATTACCTCTTTAAATGTTTGGTAGAATTCACCTGTGAAGCTCTCTGGCCCTGGACTTTTGTTTGTTGAGAGGTTTTTTATTTTTTTCTTTTAGATTTTATTTATTTATTTGAGAGAGAGAGTGAGCACGAGCAGCGGGAGGGGCAGAGGGAGAAGCAGGCTCCCCACTGAGCAGGGAGCCCAATGTAAGGCCTGACCCCAGGACCCTGGGATCATGACCCAAGCCAAAGACAGATGTTGGGAGTTTTTTGATTACTGATTCAATTTCCTTGCTAGTAATTGGTCTGTTCAAATGTGCTATGTTTTTCTGTTTCAGTTTTTGTAGATCATATGTTTCTAGGAATTTATCCATTTCTTCTGGGTTGTCTAATTTGCTGTCATATAATTTTTCATAATTTTCTCTTACAATTCTTCGTATTTCTGTGGTATTGGTTATTTCTCCGCTCTCATTTGTGATTTTGTTTATTTGAGTTCCTTCTCTTTTTTTTCTTGATGAACCTAGCTGGAGGTTTATCAGTTTTGATTTTTTCAAAGAACCAGCACCTGGTTTTATTGATCTGTTTTTTTGTTTTTTAGGTTTCTGTATCATTTATTTCTGCTCTAATATATATTTTTTTAAAGATTTTATTTATTTGAGAGAGAGACAGCACAAGCAGGGGAAGGGGCAGAGGGAGCAGTAGACACCCCACTGAGCAGGGAGCCTGGTGTGGGGCTAGATCCCCTGACTCTGGGATCATGACCTGAACCGAAGGCAGATGCTTAATTGACTGAGCCACCCAGGCACCCCTCTGCTCTCATCTCTATTATTTCCTTCCTTCTGCTGGTTTTGGGTTTTTTTGTTGTTGTTGTTATTGTTGCTCATTTTCTAGCTCCTTTAGCTGTAAGGTTAGGTTGTTTATTTGAGGTTTTTTTGCTTCATAAGGTAGGCCTATATTGCTATAAACTTCCTTCTTAGAACTACTTTTGCTGTATCCCAAAGGTTTTGGACCATTGTGTTTTCATTTTTATTTGTTTCCGTGTAACTTTTTATTTCTTCTTTGGTTTCTTGGTTGACCCATTCATTGTTAAGTAGCATTTTCTTTTTAATTGATATAGAATGTATTATTTGTTTCAGGGGTACAGGTTTGTGATTCATCAGTCTTACACAGTACACACAGTGCTTACGTTAAGTAGCATGTTATTTAATCTCCACGTATTTGTGGTCTTTCCAGATTTTTTAGGGGGGGGTTAATTTCTACTTTCATAGTGTTGTGATCAGGGAAAATGCATGGTATGACTTCAGTCTTTTTGAATTTGTTGAGACTTGTTTTGTGGCCTAATATGTGATCTATTTAGAGAATGTTCCATGTGTACTTGAAAAGAATGTGTATTCTGCTGTTTTAGGATGGAATGCTCTGAATATATGTTAAATCCATCTGGTCCAGTGTGTCATTCAAAGCCACTGTTTCCTTGTTGATTTTCTGTTTAGATAATCCATTGATGTAAATGGGGTGTTAATGCCCCCCTAGTGTTAATGTATTACTGTCTATTAGTACCTTCATGTTTTTTACTAACTAAGTATTTGGGTGCATATTGGGTACATAAATATTTACAATTGTTATATCTTCTTATTGGGTTATCCCCTTTATTATTATATAGTATCCTCTTTGTCTCTTGTTATAGTCTCTGTTTTAAAGTCTATTTTGTTTTGTGTAAATATTGATACCTGGCTTTTCTAAGAGCTCTTTTGGAGAGTGTCTGCTCTGTGATAGTGAACACACGGGCTGTATACCTGTTTATCCCTTATGATCTTCCCTGACCTTCAATGTTGTCTTTATACAGTCTCTCAACAAAGCAAACAGTTTGTATTTGCAGTATTTTATTAATTTTTTGAGGGCGGAGGGGCAGAGGAAGAGGGAGAAGGAGAATCTTTAGGAGGCTCCACACCCAGCACAGAGTCCGATGCAGGGCTCAATCTCACAACCCTGAGATCATGACCTGAGCTAAAATCAAGAGTTGGACGCTTAACTGAATGAGCCACCTCGGAACCCTTATTATTTAATACAAAGCTAAAGTCTATTTTTTCTAATTCAATTTTCTCAGAATATGAACTCTGGAGATATTGTAAAGCTTTGTAAATTAGTTTTCTTTAATTACTTCAAGAACCACTCTTTGATTTGTTGATTCTTGTGCATATTCCACTTTTAGTTGCGTTCTGACTTGAAAGAGATTTACAAAATGTGTCTTGCAGAAAACATGGTGCTTTAAATTATTAAAAAAACCCAACCATTTTTGTTACTCATTCAACAAATTGCTCCTGAATACCTAATGATGCCAAGTACTGTTCTAGAAGTTGAGGCTTTAACAGTGAGCAAAACACAAAAATCCCCATCCTCATGGACTTTCCAGTGGTTATTAACAATGAGGTATAAGGTTTGTTGCTTTCATAGTCATTTAAAAAAAACCTAGTCATTGGGTATTGTCATAGGTACTAGGAAGATAATTTTTGTGTGTATACAGTTTCTTTTTTATTTTATTTTTTAAAGATATTTATTTATTTGACAGAGAGAGACAAAGCGAGAGAAGGAACACAAGCAGGGGGAGTGGGAGAGGGAGAAGCAGAAGATGTGGGGCTCGATCCCAGGACTCCGGGATCATGACCTGAGCTGAAGGCAGCAGCTTAACTACTGAGCCACCCAGGCGCCCCTACAGTTTCTTTTTTTTAAAGATTTTATTTATTTGACATAGACACAGACAGCGAGAGAGGGAACACAAGCAGGGGGAGTGGGAGAGGGAGAAGCAGGCTTCCCGCCAAGCAGAGAGCCCGATGCGGGGCTCGATCCCAGGACCCTGGGTTCATGACCTGAGCCGAAGGCAGTCATTTAACCAACTGAGCCACCCAGGCGCCCTACAGTTTCTTTTTTTAAATAAATGTTTGGATAATGTGATCACACAGACACTATAAAAGGCAGTAATTATGGGGAAGACATGGTCTTTATTGTCAGATACATGTGAGTTTGAATTCTAACTTTGACACTTATATTCATTTAGGTGGTCTTGGATAAATAACTTCTTTGAATCTTAGTTTACTAATTTGTCAACTGGAGATAATAGGTATATTGTAGAGTTACTGCAAGAATTAGAAATAATGTAATACTTTGAAGCATTGGCAACTACCATTATCTTGTCATTATATTCTTTATAACCCAGGCTTATAGCCAACAGGGACAGCAACAATAGGAAGGCAGGGCCTAGGCCCCAAGATTCAAAGGCTTCTAGATATCCATCTGAGTTATTCCACTCATAGGGATTGGAACTGGATACTAACAATAAAGGAGTGTTTTGGGAGGATGGTGAGGCCTTTTAGATTCAGAAAAATTGATCAGATCAAGCATCAACAGCTTTCTCTTAGAAACATTGTTTTAACTTGTAATTGGGGTACTAAAATAGCTACTACAGTGTTACTCAACACTTAAAAAATTTTGAATGTTGATTTTATTGTGCTAATACCGGATGCCTAAACTTGGGATTCCTTGGACAAGGAGAACAGATAACTAGGCACTGTAGTGCAGTAATTATATATTTGCTTCTGAAACAATCTCTTTATACAAGGCTGAACCAAGGCACATGGATGCCCTGGAAGGCTATTAATTTTAGCATTTTTCTAAACTGATATTGTTTAGATATTTTGTTCAACATTTATTTATGGGAAGTAGAGAGAACTAAAAAGTTGTATATCTTTATGTTCATCAAGTAGTTTATAGGCTCCTAAATGGAATATAACATCTTTATTCTCACCTGCAAGTTGCAAAATACTCAGAAATAAGTGGTCTCAGCAATTTCCATATAAACAGTTATTTACTTCAGCCACAACAGCTCCAATATATAATTCACTTTTTTTTTTTAAAGATTTTATTTATTTGACAGAGACATAGTGAGAGAGGGAACACAAGCAGGGGGAGTGGGAGAGGGAGAAGCAGGCTTCCTGCCGAGCAGGGAGCCCGATGTGGGGCTTGATCCCAGGACCCTGGGATCATGACCTGAGCCGAAGGTAGACGCTTAACGACTGAGCCACCCAGGTGCCCTATAATTCACTTTAAATGTGGAATCCTGAGTTTACTGGGGTTCTATTTTGATTTATCCCTTATTAACTAGCATCATAGATCTTGCTGCCCTGTTCCTTATCTAATGCTGTCCCTATATCTGGGTAAAAGAAGACAAATTCTCCTATTTTTCCAATATCTTCATAGGACAGGAGAACTTTGTTAGACCAATAATACCTTAAATTTGAAAATAAAAAAGCATTGTTCCTATGCCCATGTGGAGATAGAGACTGGCTCCAGGAGAGACCCTTCTGCTCTTCTTTATTTTATTTTATTTTTATTTTATTTTAATTTAATTTAATTTAATTTTAATTCAAGGTAGTTAACATATAGTGTATTATTAGTTTCAGGGTATGATTCATCAGTTGCATATAACACCCAGTGCTCATTACATCAATTTCCCTCCTTAATGCCCATCACCCAGTTACCCCACCCCCCTCCCCTCCAGCAACCCTCAGTTTGTTCCCTATAGTTAAGAGTCTCTTATGGTTTGCCTCTCTCTCTGTGTTTATCTTATTTTATTTTTTCCTTCCCTTCCCCTATGTTCTCTGTTTTGTTTCTTAAATTCCACATATAAGTGAAATCATATAGTATTTGTCATCTGACTTACTTCGCTTAGTACCATTTTCCATTTATATGGACAGTTTGTCCCTCTGTGTCAAGTGCATGCGCACTAGATTTATTTATTGAACACCTTTTATCTCCCAAGCACAGTGCTAGATTTGTTAGAAGACAAAATATGAGTAAGAGACAGCCTCTTCCCTTAGGAATTTAGTCTCTTAGGGATGGAAGGAAACTAACATTTAATGAGCACCTACAGTGGGCTAGACACTGTTAAAAGCTTTCATGTACATTGTCTTATGTGAATCTCTCTAAGTGGGTCTCAGTACTTCATTCTGAAGGGCAGATAGTATAGGAGTTCAGAATATGGAGTCCACAGTCAGACTACTTGGGTTCAAATTCAGACTCCAACACTTAACTGGCTGTGTGACTTCAGGGAGCAAGTAAGCTGCTTATCTTCTCTGGACCTCAGTTTCCTTATCTGCAAAATGTAATAATACAACCAATCTCATAAAGTTATTGTGAGGATTGAATAAGGTAATACGAACAAAGGGATTAGAAAATTATGTGGGATATGGTAAGCACTAAATATTTAAAGGTTAAATAGCTCTTCATTAATTGATGGAACTGGAATTCAACTATCTCTTTCCCTTCACCCTCCTCTTGGTGGCATTGATATAAGACAATGGGCAGCACAGAATTTAGGAGAAATAAAAACTGTTAATAGCCGTTCGGAGGATGGAGTACTTAATTCTGCACTGGGGATTAGAAGGAGTCCTTAATCTGGGTCTAGATGGCTGAGGGAAATTCCATTTGGGAAAGGGATGTTCCAGAAAGCAAATTCCTATAACTGTGTTTTAATGATATTGTAACCCCAGTACCCCAAAAGGTGACTGGAAGACAGTAGGCACTCAATGGGTAGTTATCAAACTGAATTGAACTGAACAAGTGGAGAATAAAGAGTGTGGGTATTGAAGGAGAATAGCTGAGTGGGTCAAGCTCTGAGGGTACTAGATCTTTATTTCCTCATTGTCTGTCCTGGAGAGTTTTACTTTTTCTTTTCATTTACCTCAGTCAGGAATGCCCTCAATTATCCTACCATGTATCAATGTAAGTAAAAATCAGTGTAGGAAAAATTTCACAGTGCTTTGTCTTTGTTATTCTAGTTGAGCAGAAACTTGAAGAAAAGATCTAAGAAACAAAAAACAGTTGTTTCCCTTTCTTTGAAAATGTGTACACCAAAACATTATTTACTAGGCTGGTCCACTAAGTGAATCAGCAGATTTGGAGAGGGAAGGAAGGTCTACTCTGGCTAGATACTATGTATCTGGGTCTGAGATGATATAGTTTGTTACCACTGAAAATGGGAAGTGGAATGAGTTAATCTGGAGAGGTTAGCAGGGTGGAGGAAGTTACCTAGTGTCTGGATTCTCAAATCATATATATTTTGAGCCATTTTTGTTGTTTTGATATTACGGCATAGGATTTTTTTCTATTCTCATTTCTTATATCCTACTTTCAAAGATGTGGCAGGTTATATGTTAGTTGTTTCTGCTTGCTTGTTTTAAAGTTATGGAACATAGGGATTTATTGGCAAGTTGTTTATTGGCTTTTTAAGGGGTTTTTAGGTTAGGGTAGGGATAAATTTTTGAATCATTTCTGGGATTAAAGATATTTCTTTCCACATGGATGTACACTATTTTTTCATGACCTTATTTAAAGAAATGTTTTTAGAGGCATTGTTTTTACAACCACAGTTGTTGCTTAGTTATCCCAGAAACGAAGGGTGTAAGTGTGAATAATTTATTCACAACAGGGCGCCTGAGTGGCTCATTTGGTTGAGTGACTGCCTTCAGCTCAGGTCATGATCCTAGAGTCCCAGGATCGGGTCCCGCGTTGGGCTCCCTGCTCAGCAGAGAGTCTGCTTCTCCCTCTGACCCTCCTTCCTCTCATGCTCTCTGTCTCTCATTCTCTCTCTCTCAAATAAATAAAAAATCTTTTAAAAAATTTATTCACAAAAAAATGTATTCACAACAGAATATAATTTAAAATTAATTTGATTAGGTTTTAGAAATAAAAATTTTACATTCTTAACTGTATTTCATAGGTTTGTGGATCATAAAGGTATTACATCTGGTTTGATGAAAAATTTCACTTTTTATTTGGTTTCATAATTTTATAAAAAGCACTCACTAAAGTCTTGAGAGCTGACGCTCTCAAAGAATGCATGCTACGGCAATGAGTACCATGGTCAGGTTTTAAGTAGCAGTTAACTGCCTAAAGATCAGCATTATTTGTCACATTAAATTAATTAAATTAATTATTTGATTATTATTGGTTTTGTTGCTTGTGTATTTCATTTGAAAATTAGCTTCTGCTTTGTAGCTGTATAAGAGCTGAAAGCATAAGAGGTTTATACCTAGTTTTGTTTGTATTTCAGTGATAGCATCCTAATTAAAAAAAAAATCAAAGCTAATCTTAAGGGGAAAATCTGGGCAAATCATCACGTGACCTTAACTCATAAAAATCTTCTCAGTCTCTGTTTTTTGCTTGTGTTGATCTGCTCTCCATGTTCTCCATGTGTCGATTATATAGACTTTCTGAGGGGGGTCCATTTACTTGGACTGTAAAAAAAGTATTTTTATAAGGAATAATTTCTAGATCTTAGACCCTTTCGGTAAGGTTAATCTTATATATCTTTTTAAGGAGCTAGAAGTTAATTAGTGTTTTTCTTAAAAATTGAGATAAAAAATATAAAAACCTTAATGTTTCTACCACACATTTAGCTTTTAATAGTGCTTTCTTGTTTATTATCTCGTTTTTAGACCCACTATTTAAACTGATTAATTTCTTTCTAGCTTGTTTTTTTTACTTTTACTTTCACATCCTGTGGTTCCATATAGACGGCCGGTAATGATCTTCAGGCATATAAAAGGGACATCTTACAGGCAGTGATAGAAAGATATTTTCTGTTATTCCTGGGTATGAGATAAGGGAGATGGGGAATTTCAATAGAAAAGATAGATAAAAGATACCTGGAGAATTTTCTGACACAGTAAAATGGATTTTTAAAAAGCTATAGAATCTCCTCTGGAGATTCGAATGTGAAGATTTAAAATAATATTTTAATGGTATAATTATCAGTGCAGTAAGTGAATGGACAGGAGATCTCTTGCATGTTTATGAATTTGTCAGTGGACTGTACCTTCTCCCTGTGGCTGGTTTTGTGGCCATGTGACTGGGCAGTTGGATACGCCCTACCCTTAGAAGGCCTTTGTGCTCAGTTTAATTATTTGCTGTTGTCATCTTGAAATTCTTCAGTTTTGAACAAGTGACCTGGATTTTCGTTCTGCGTTAGGAACTGCAAATGATGTAGCCTATTTCCCAGCATTGTTCGAAGATGAGTTAAAACATGTGAAAGTCCATTCTGAGCCTCCCCAGTGCACCGTGACTTCTGTTTGCTACATTATTTCCTAGGTCTGTCGTGTCAGCTGCATGTACCTTGAGGCACCCAGAGAAGTTATTTGGGACTCCTTGCTCCGACAGTAATGACCCTGTTCTACAGCTATTTTGTCACCTATCCCTGAATTTCACTTGTCTGAAAAGACAGTTCCTTCAGTCTGTGACTCACATCTTCTTTTTGTCATCTTGCAACAAGTTCTGTAAGCTGTCTTACCTAGAAAGGGGACCTAGAGCTTTCAGCTGTCAGAGTTTGCTAGCTATGTTTAAGACACTGGCAGCCTGAACTCAGACCACCGTATTATTATGTCATTTGGTATTTTTTAAACTCAAGAAATTAATTAAAGAGTGGTCTTAGTAAGTTAAAGAATGGTCTTACAATGATAAAATATATAAGAAACTGCTTAGAGAAGTTGAGCATTATAGAATTGTAAGATATTTATCATTTTTACCTTTATTTTTTCACTGGTGCCCTTTTGTACTTACTATGATCTTTGTTTTCTCTTTTAGAGAATCAGGTTTGTTGACATAAAACTTCCATATGTAAAATTCACACATTTTTAGGTGTACAGTTCTATGCGTTTTTAACAGATATATGTAGTTGTTTAACCACCACCACATCAAGGTGTAGAATATTTCCATTACCCCAAAAGATTCCCTCGAGCCCCTTTGTGGTCAATCCTCTGTCTGCAGTCCTAGTCCTAGCAACTTTTAATCTGGTTTTGTTCCCTATAGTTTCGTCTTTTCCACAATATTTTATAAATGAAATCATATAATATACAACCTTTACTATACTTTTTATAGTATTCCAGAATGTTATACAAATGGAATTAAATAATATGTAGCTTCTACTTAACATAATGCTCTTGAGATTCATCCATACTGTTTACTGAGTCAGTAGTTTGTTCCTATATTTTGCAGTTTAGTATCCCATTGTATAAATGTACCACAGTTTGTTTATCCATTCTTCAGTTGTTGGACATTTAGGTTGTTTCTAGTTTTTTCCGATTAAGAACAAAGCAGATACGAACATTTGCAAGCATGTTTTTGTGGGGACATTAATCTTCATTTCTGTTTGGTAAATATCTAGGAATGGGACTGCCGGATTATATAAGTGTGTGTTAATTTTTTACAAAATTGCTTACCTGTTTTCCAAAGTGCCTATACAGTTTTGCATTCCCAACAGCAATGAGTAAGTGTGCCTTTTGCTCTGCATCCTTGTCAGCACTTGCTGTTGTCAATTTAAAAAAAATTATCTGTTTAAATATGGGAGTACTAGTATCTTATGGTAGTTTTATTTTTTATTTTTATTTTTTAAAGATTTTATTTATTTGACACAGAGAGAGATAGCGAAAGCAGGAACACAAGGAGTGGGAGAGGGAGAAGCAGGCTTCCCACCAAGCAGGGAGCCTGATGTGGAGCTCGATCCCAGGACCCTGGGATCATGACCTGAGCTGAAGGCAGACGCTTAACGACTGAACCACCCAGGCACCCCTCTTATGGTAGTTTTAATATGATTTCTCTAATGATTAACAATGTTGAGCATCTTTTCATGTATTTATTTGCCATCTGTATAATCTTTGGTGAAATTCTCAAATTATTTGCTCATTTATTTGTTTGAGTAATTTATTTTTTACTGTTGTGTTGTGAGAGTTCTTTATGTATTTCGGTTATCAGATATGTATCAGATATGTGTTTGCAAATATTTTCTCCCAGTCTGTGGATTGTCTTTTCATTGCAGTGTCTAGAAAGGAGTTTTAAATTTTGATGACACCCATTTTGACAACTTTTTCTTTTATGGTTTATGCTTTTTGTGTTCTCTTTAAGAATTCTTTGCCTACTCCAAAGTCACAGATATTTCCTCCTATGTGTTCTTCTAGAAGCTTTATAGTATAAATTTCATATTTAATTCTGTGATTCTTCCATTTCAAGTTCATTTATCCCTTGTGTATGGTGTTAGGTATTAGTTGAGATTTCTTTTTTAAAACACATGGATATTCAGTTGTATCAGCACCCTTTGTTGAAGACTCCTTTCTCCATTGAATTGCCTTGGGCTCTGCTGAAAATCTACTGGCTATAAACATGCTGAAGCCAACTATTCCCTTCCACCAATACCATAGTGTCTTGGTTACTGTGGTTTTGTTATAGGCCTGAAAGCAAGCATTGTGAGTCCTCCAGCTTTATTGTTCTTTATTGTTTGGGCTATTGTAGTTCCTTTTTCTTTCCATACATATTTTAGAATAGGCTTCTCCATTTGTAAAACAAAACAGGTCTCCTGGGATTTGGATTGGATTTTGCAGATCAATTTGAGGGGTTTGACTTCCCTTCATGTATTTTGAAGCTCTGTTGTCAGGTTTATACATATTTAGGATTATTATGTCTTCTTGGTCAATTTCTCCTTTTATGTAAGGAACATTATGTAACATCCCTCTTTATCCTTTATCCTTTACCCTTGTTCTGAAATCTACTTTGATATTATAGTCACTGCAGCTGTCTTTTGCTTAATGTTTATATGGTATATATATTTTTTATCCTTTTACTTTAACCAGTATGTCTTAATGTTTTTTTGTTTTGTTTTGTTTGTTTTTTTAAGATTGTATTTATTTATTTGGCAGAGAGGGAGAGAGCATGAGCTAGGGGGAGGAGTATGGGGAGAGGGAGAAGTAGGCTCCCTGCTGAGCCAGGAGCCGGATATGGGACTTGATCCCAGGACCCCGGGATCATGACCTGAGCTGAAGGCAGACACCTAACTGACTGAGCCACCCAGGCACCCGTTATGTCTTAATGTTTTAAGTAGGTTTCTTGTAGACAGTATATTGTTGGGCTTTGCATTTTTATGCAGTTTGGTATTGTGACTTTCTTTGATTGTCCTGCATGATCTGACCTTGTCATTTCTCCAGTCTCACACATCTTGTTAATACTCTCCCTCCTCTGCTATACATCAGACTAGCCTTAATTTAGTTTGTGGAACTCCTAACATGCTTTCTTGGTATAAACCATAGTTCTTGCTGTTGTCTCTGCCTTGAATATTCTCATACCCCTTGGTATCCTACCACTCTTTTGCCCTCCAGCCCCCCATGCTGTAAACTTCTAGTAAATACCCTTCTTGTCCTTCAAGTCTTTTCTTCACAGACGCCTTTCCTGATTATCTAGAATGGGCCCTTTCTATCTGTGATAGAATCATGCTTATTTCCTTTTAGCTATAATCCTAATCTCTGTTTATTTGCTTTGCATGTTTGTTTACTATACAGGAGATAACGGGGAGATATCCCAAGTTTAGTTCCAGACCACTGCAATAAAGTGAATATTGCAGTAAAGCAAGTCAAACGAATTTTTTGGTTTTCTACTGCATAAAAAATTATGTTTACACTGTACTATAGTCTTTTAAGTGTGCAGCAGCATATGTCTAAAAAATGTACATGCCTTAATTTAAAAATACTTTATAGCTTAAAAATGCTAACCATCAGCCAAGCTTTCAGCAAGTCGTAGTCTCTTTGCTGGTGGAGGGTCTTGCCTGGATGTTGCTGGCTGCTGACTGTTCAGGGTGGTGGTGGCTGAAGGCTGGGGTGGCTGTGGCGATTTCTTAAAATAAGACAGTGAAGTTTGCTGCATTGATTGACTCTTCCTTTCATACACAGTTTCTCTATAGCATGTGATGCTATTTGAAAGCATTTCACCTGCAGTAGAACTTCTTTCAAAATTGGAGTCAGTCTTCTCAAACTCTGCTGCTGTTTTATCAACCAAGTTGATGTCATAGTCTACATCCTTTGTTGTCATTTCAACAGTCTTCACAGTATCTCCACCAGGAATAGATTTCATTTCAACGAACCACTTTCTTTGCTCATCCATAAGAAGCAACTCCTCATCCATTTGCGTTTAATCATGAGGGACACCTGGGTGGCTCAGTCAGTTAGGGGGCCAGCTCTTGGTTTCAGCTCAGGTCACGATCTCAGGGTCCTGAGATTGGGCCCTGTGTCAGATCCTGTGGTGGGCTCCGCGCTCTGTGGGGAGTCTGCTTGAGGATTCTCTCTCTCCCTCTCCTTTTGCCCCTCCCCCACTCACACGCATGCACGTGCTCTCTCTCTCTCTCAAATAAAATAAATAAATCTTAAAGTTTTTTCATGAGACTTCAGCCATTCAGGCTCAACTTCTAATTCTACTTCTCTTGATATTTCCACCACATCTGCAGTTATTTCCTCCACTGAAGTCTTGAGCCCCTGAGAGTCAGTCATGAGGGTTGGAATATGCTTCTTCCAAACTCCTGTGAATGTTGATATTTTGACCTCTTCCCATGAATCACAAATGTTCTTAATGGCATCTAGAATGGGGAATCTTTTCCAGAAGCTTTTCAATTTACTTTGCCCAGATCCATCAGAGGAATCACTATTTCTGGCAGCTATAGCGTTATGAAATGTATTTCTTAAATAATAAGACTTGAAAGTCAAAATTATTCCTTGATCCATGGGCTGCAGAATGGATGTTGTGTTAGCAAGCATGAAAATAAAATTCATCTAACTGTACATCTCCATCAGAGCTCTTGAGTAACCAGGTGCATTGTCAATGAACAGCACTATTTTGAAAGTAATCTTTTTTTTCTGAGTAGTAGGTCTCAACAGCAGGCTTAAAATATTCAGTAAACCATGTGTAAACAGATGTGTGGTTATCCAGGCTTTGTTTTTCTGTTTGTAGAGCACAGGCAGAATAGGTTTAGCATAATTCTTAAGGGCCCTAGGATTTTTGGAATCACAAATGAGCCCTGGCTTCAACTTAAAAGTCACCAGCTGCATTAGTCCCTTACAAGGGTGTCAGCCTGTCCTTTGAAGCTTTGAAGCCAGTCATTGACTTTTTCTTTCTAGCTATGAAAGTCCTAGATGGCATCTTCTTCCAATAGAAGGCTGTTCCATCTACACTGAAAATCTGTTGTTTAGTATAGCCACCTTCATGAATTAGCTTAGCTAAATCTTATGGGTAACTTGCTACAGCTTCTGCATCAGCACTTTGCTACTTCACCTCTTACATTTATGTTATGGAGATGGCTTATTTTCCCTAAACCTCATGAACTGACCTCTGCTAGCTTCACACTTTTCTTCTGCAGCTTCCTTGCCTCTCTCAGTCTTCACAGAATTGAAGAGAGTTAGGGTCCTGCTCTAGATTAGGCTCTGGTTTAAGGGAATGTTGTGGCTGCTTTGATTTTCTATCCAAACCGCTCAGACTTTCTCCACATCCGGAATAAGCCTGTTTTGCTTTCTTATCATTTGAGTATTCACTGGAGTAGCACTTTTCATTTCCTTCAGGAACGTTTCCTTTGCATTAACAGCTTGGATAACTGTTTTGTGCAAGAGGTCTAACTTTTGACTTGTCTCACTTTTGACATGCCTTCACTAAGCTTAATCATCTCTACTTTTTGATTTAAAGTGAAAGACGTGCAACTTTTCCTTTCACTTGAATACTTATTGGCCATTGTAGGGTTATTAATTGGCCTAATTTCAATATTTCAAGGAGTCCTGAGGAGAGGGAGAGAGACAGGGGAATGTCTGGTCAGTGGAGCAATCAGAACACACACAATATTTATTGATTAAGTTTGCTGCCCTATATGGATGTGGTTTATAATAGTAATATCGAAGACCACTGATCACAGATCACCATAATAAATAGAATAAATGAAAAAGGTTTGTTGCCACAGACCTTCAATTTGTACAAAATGCAATGTCAGTGAATTTCAATAAAGCAAAGTGCAATAAAATAAGGTATGCCTGTACTTTCTACCATCTCCCATTGGAATGCCAATCTTATGAAGGTAAAGGAGTCTTATCTGTTTTCTATTGAATGGTTAGCATTCAATAATACAATGTCTGGCATATAGTATATATTTATTGAATGAACAAATTTTCTATATTTGGCTCTTTCTAGGAGTTATATAACCATATGTATGGTATATGTATACATGTGTGTGTGTGTGTGTGTGTGTGTGCGTGCGTGCTCCATTGCATATATCCTTCATTAGGCAGAAATGTGTTTATACTTGCCAAATTACCCTTTTCCCATTAGCAATCCTGCATCTCGAGTAATCTGCAGTTTTGCTATTATTATATGAACAAGTATAGGATCTTTTTTCTCTTTCTTTAAAGATTTTATTTATTTGACAGAGAGAGAGAGAGCACAAGTAGGCAGAGCGGCAGGCAGAGGGAGAGGGAGAAGCAGACTCCCCGCCGAGCAGGGAGCCTGACTGCGGGGCTCAATCCCAGGACCCTGAGATCATGACCCGAGCCGAAGGCAGACGCTTAACAACTGAGCCACCCAGGCGCACACAAGTATAGGATCTTTGTAAGACACTTTATAAAACTTAGCTTTATTTTTCTGAAAGTACCTGAAATTCTAAAAACTGCAATACAACCAAGAGACATAAAACTAAAAATAGAGAAGTGGTATACTTCCATGACCATTTCAGAATTAGATGAATTGAAAACCTAACTTAAAACTTCATAATCAGACATGTCTTTTCAGTTCATTTTCACATTTGAATATGTCATGAGATATGGTGCAGTGTTTAGATTTGACATTGGATGTCTAATATCAAGTAGTAGTAAACTGGAAATGAAATGTTAGAGCTAATTTATCATCAGTCAGTCATTAGGATCAATAAGCATTGATGGTGGGAAGAGGGACAAAGTCTGCTTAGAAAGTAATTAATACTTTTGTTTTTAAGGGACTTTAGTGAGGACTTTAATGCTACAGGTAACATACTGAAGAGTAACTTCTAACAGTAAGGAATTTCCAGGTGAGATAATGGAATTCAAAGATAAAGGAATATCCTTCTCCTGCTGAAAACCCAGATAAATTTTGGATTAAATATAGCAACAACAAAAACTCTTTTCATGTATAGCCACATTTGAAGGCAGGAAAGGCAAATCTCCTGGTGCCAGAGGGAACTCCAGGATTGGAAGTTAAAGTCCAGAGGCCCATGAGACAGTACTTGGACTGGAGATGGGCCTCTGGGGTTTTAACCCAGCCCCGGGTAAGAGTGGAGATCATGGGTTGCATGTAGAAGTAGAAACTAGACAAAGACAGCTTATTGAAGAGTATTTTTACCTCATGAATCACATCAGATACAAGAAAGAAACCCAAAAATTCCTAAATTAGTATAATCTGATTGTTGCTGTTGTTCAGTAAAATAGAGTGATCTGGCAATGGATTATTTATTCAGATTTGAATGAGACTGAGTTTTTTGCCATTATACTTCTTTTAGGTCTTATCCCTGCCTTCCCCTCTTCATTGAGTTTTCATTTTACTGTATTTTAAATAAGGTTGTAAGGTAGAGAAAAGGGCAGTGTCTTGGCATTAATCTTTTATTTGTTTCTTGAAAGCTTCACATGTTCTTGGTTAAGGAGAAACTAGCTTATAAGCAGGGCAAATGTGCAGTCATTTATGAGTTGTGATAGAAGCAGCCAAATAACATGAACTTCTGTCCTTATATTGTTCTAATATGTCTATTAAAGAATCATTGGAATAGCATTTACTGTTTCAGAAGTCTAGAGGGATAGACTATGTGTTAAGAAAAGTGAAGTTGTTTAGCAACCCAACTCTTCCCTCAATATAAGCACATAGGAAAAATTTACAGATATCATTACGTTGTCCATAAAGGGTTAACATTATTTGCAGTGGAATTCTTAAGGTAAATTATCCTTTCAGTAATGGAATAACATGGTAGAGTGGTTCTTGAGCTATCACTATTTTAAAATGACTCACCTTGCACTAAGTGCAACATTTAACTTTATTTTTTTAGAACTGATTTATTATTTAAATTATTTTTAAATTTGTATTTAGTGTTCTGTTACTGTAAAGTTTTGTTATTCTTAAAGCACACCGAGGAAAATATTGGTAAAAATTTGTTAAAAGCAATTTTGTTAGGTCACAGTCCTTTCTGGATAAGCTGTAGTGTAATTTAAATGTTGGGGCTTTATTTTGTCCTTATGTTTTCCCTCAGCAGGGGTTTCTGCAGACAGGTGGGAACCTGTGTAGTAAAGTGCAGCGTATGCACCTCTGTATTCATTCAAACGTTAACTGAGTGCCCCCTCTGTGTCGGGCGCTTGTGCTGCCTGCAGAGCATATCAGATGATTGGCATAACCCTTATCCTCAAGGAGCCTGCAGTCTGGTGGGAGAGACAGGGAGAGAGAGACAAGTACAGAGGAAACTACAGTCAAAGATACATGCTGTATAAACTATGTCCAGGATGCTGTGAGAGCACAGAAGTGGAGTATCTCACTTGGCCTTAGGGATCACGATGATCCCTAAGTGAAGGATGCTGAGCTGAGTTTTAAAGGAAAACAGGAACTGACCAGATAAAGAAGGAAAAGAGGGTCATTACAGATAGGAAATACCACCCTGAAAAGACTTGGAGATGTAAAAGAATACTCATTTATTTATTTGATAAATATTCATTGAGCATCTACTGTATGCCAAGCATAAGTGAAATCTACATTGGGGACATATTGGACAGTATGTCCCAAGTATAAACATACTTCCTGCCCTATTGGAGTTTACAGTCTGTATGGAGAAAGAGATGAGTAAGATAACCACACAAATAATTGTAACTAGAGTTGTGATAAATGTGATGAAGGAGAGGTCCATGGTGTTGTGAAAACATGTAACAGAGTTGGGTTTGGGGCAGTGTTCCTTGAGGAAGTCACACCAGATCTGACAAGTGAAGGATGGGTTCATAAACAAGCATTACATGCAGTTGTATTGATCTCACTTGTTTTCCTGTGCTTACTAAATATGGGTTCTTGGGTATCTTTAGAGTTATTCAAGGAGTACAGAATGGCTGGAATTTAAGGTATGTATGGGAGAAGGAAAGGAGATGAGGCTGGAGAGGTGCACAGGAGCAGGATCATGGAAACTGGGAAGTTTGGTTTTTATCTTGAAGATGATGGATATTGTGATCCTTTGAAGGATTTGAAGCCAGGCTGAAGGAAACATAATCAGATCTGTGTTTTAGAAGGATCTTTTTGAGAAAGGTTACTGTGGAGTCTAGGTTAGAGGAGGCAAGACTACATATTAATACCTACTTGCTTCTTTGCCAAGTAATACATGATGGGTTCTGTACTTTTTATTAATATATTAGTTCCTTTATTTCTGTCACATCAGTGGCTATTCTTCTGTATTTATTTGTGATATACACATGGTGAGAACCATGGTTTTTACCTTTAGTAGTGTAGGCATGGCTTCTAAAGATTTCTCACAGGTTTTATAAGAGGAAGCATTGGAGGAAATGTATTTCATATATTTTAAAGTGATATGGCACAACTCTTGAAATAATACTGTTTTCAGGAGGAAAAACAACTAGGGAATTCCTACCTTATGCTTCTTTTTGCATTTTTATTGACAGGGTTGCTGATTTTAAATGTAAGAAGTTCTGCCTCAATGAGTGGCTTGCAATAAATATTAATATTTCCATAACTGTACTTTCTCATTTAAAAATGCAAAGTACTGGACTAGCTGAGCTGTAAAGACTTTTCTGGCTATCGTAATCCATGATTCTGTGTTTGCTTTTTCAACACATAGTCACACTTTTGCTTTCCCATCCTGACACATCAAATTGAGGCAGTGGTTCCCAACATTGGGTGATTTTGCTACCTGGGGGACATCTGGCAGTGTCTGGAGATATTTTTGGTTGTTACAACTGGGGGAATTGCTACTCATATCTAATGAGTAAGAGCCATGGACGCAGCTAAACTTACTAGATGTACAGGACAGCCCTCCCCAACAAGCATTAGTCAGCCCAAACTTTTGGAAGTGATGGATATGATTAATGAGTAGATTATGGTGATGGTTTCATGGGTATATACTTATCTCCAAACTCACCATGTTGTATACATTAAATATGTACAGCTTTTTGTATGTCAGTCATAACCTCAACAAAGTGGTTTAAAAAAAGGGAAGATATTATTCAGCCCAAAATGTTAATAAGGATATGGTTGAAAAACCCTGAATTAAGGCAAGGTTGATAAGACTTACTTTGGTTAGGGGCGCCTGGGAGGCTCAGTCGGTTAAGTGTCTGCCTTCAGCTCAGGTCATGATCCCAGGGTCCGGGGATTGAGCCCCACATCAGGCTCCCTGGTCAGCAGGAGGTCTGCTTCTCCCTCTCCCTTTGCCCCTCTCCCTCACTCATGCTCGCTCTCTCAATCTGTCTCTCTCAAATAAATAAATAAAATCTTTTTTAAAGAAAGACTTCCTTTAGGTAAAATACATTCCTTGAATATATCTGTAACAAATATACCAGAGTGGCTTAAACAACAACATATTTATTTCTCATAGTTCTGGAAGCTAGAAGTTCAGGATCAGGGTGCCAGCACAGTTGTGTTCCAATGATGGCCCTCTTCCTGGTTTATAGATGGCCACTTTTTTGCTGTAACCTCAGATGAGGAGAGATCATTTCTCCCGTGTCTCTTCTTATAAGGCCACCAGTCCCATTCATTAGGGCTTCACCCTCATTACCTAATTAGTTCCCAAAAGTCCCACCTCCTATTACCATCAAAAGGGGGGTTAGGATTTTAACATGAATTTTGGGAGGACACAAACATTCAGTTCGTAACAACTATAATATTTATTTGTTCATTTACTCACTCTGAACATTACCAAATGATAAGCATATCATCTTTGTATTCCTGTGGTATTGTCAAATATAGGGTAGGCCTTGTTGAGCTATCTGGGAGGGCCCAATGAAACAACATTGCTCTTCATTTACTGAGTTCTGAACCAGTTGAGAAATAAGAATAAATATTTGGGAACCAAAATACTACCTTTTTCTAATAAAATCTAAATTAGAGGGTTGCAGCTTGTATTTGCTGCCTGGTGGGTTTCTAAATTCTTAACCTCAGAATTAGAAGGCTTATAGCAGTCATACAGCATTGGACTGAAAGGAGTCCCAGTACAGAGACTTAGAGAACTAGGTCAGAATGTGATCTCTGTGGTTGGCTCATTCCCGAGAGGCGAATGGAGGGAGCTGAGCCAAGCATATACAGTGTATTCCTCCAAATTTGCCAACTAATAAACCAGTCTGTCTCCTTGGATGGAGGGAGGAAAGGCATAGATTGAGAGGGCCAAGAATTTGATACTAATTGAGTTCCCTCCATAGAGAAAGATACACCAGGGAAGAAGAAGGTTTCTTTTTAATAGGACTCAATAAATGCTAAGGGATTATGGTGTAGAATTTGCACATACATGAATGTCTACAGAGTCTAAAAGGGACTTTTTTTCTGGATTTGTGTGCATTTATTGTGTCTAATATACCCATTAGTGTTAACTAATGTTACAAACAAAACAAGGAAGAATAAATTCAAATTTTATATGATAAAAGGGACCTTTAAATATTTAGTCCAGTGGGCCTCAGTCTTGGTTACACATTGGAATCACGTGGGAAACTTTAATATTGATGCCAGTGAACCATCCCAGACCATTTAAAATAAAATCTGTATGGGGTAGGACCTGGGTGTTGCTGTTCTTAAAAAGCCACTCAGAGGATTCAACAGCATAGCCAAGATTGAGGATGACTGATCCAGTCTAATCTTCTCATTTTATATACAAAAATTGGTGACTCACCTAAGGCTATGATTAGTGACAGCTAGAGTAAGAATCTGGGCTTTTTCTGCCTCAGAATCCAGAATATTTGCTTATTGAAAACAAAGCTTTTGGTGGCTTTTTTTTTTTTTTTTTCCTCCCAAAACTTTAGCCCAACAAAAGAATTTGCAAAAGCACTAGTCTTATTTTAGGAGACTTGGATTTTAATCCTGGCTCTGGTGCTAATTGGCTAAATTATTTGGCCTCAGTTTCTCTATCTTTTAAAATTAAGGGGTTAGACAAGATCACTTCCAAAGGTTTTTCAGTCAGTAAAATTCTGTGCCTGTTGTATAGTTTCCTTTATCTATTGCTCCTTAGATAAGGTTAATTGCTGTTGTTGTTTTAACTTATATTACTAAGAATCCACTGTCTGGCAATTGTGATGCTAGCTGCTTTCATATACATGAACTCATTTTAACTGAAGTACTTTAGATAGGTCTGATGGGGAATCTTTAATTATTAAAAGCTAGATATTGCTACCACTTAAAATTATAATGCCTTGAAAATCTGAGCTGCTTTAATTCATTTCTGTAGTTTACTGTAGAGGTAGCCTCTAGGGATATGTTTATGTGGTAAGGAATATCAGGAAAAATGCTACTCATTCTTCTTGGATATTTCCATTTATTCAAATCTCTGAATAATTACTTGAGTCCTTTTAATGTAATCCTAATATTTCTCAATATATAAATAAAACTTGAGACAAAATTACTTAATCCAGTTATGTTCTTTTAGTTATTTTTGTGTTCATTTAGTTATTTTATAGTAATCAACTTAGTATTATTTGAAATTTAAATTATTGTTTCAGCTTCTAGCTGTAAGGGCAGGGCCTATTATATTCCCAGGATTAAGTTATGTACCTTTCCCTTCCCTGCCCTACATAGCTCTCTCCCTGGCACTTAAGAAGTGCTTAATAAATACGGGTTGGCTTAACTACTGTTTTATATTCTGGTATTAATAGCCCACTGTGTCTTTTTTTTCCCCCATATATATCACAACTGGAATTTCCTTTTGGCACTGTTTTATAATGAATTGTAATTGAAGCTATGACTAACAAATAGAATTATTTCATTAAATGTTTCTACTAGTGTTATTTATAGTCCCTTATATGCTTGTCCATTATTTTATGACTGGATAAGGTTTTCCTAACTTCTTCCTAAATAAATCTCAGATGAGGCAGGAATGAAGACACTGCTATTTTCAGCCATGTTTGAAACAAGGAATATTCTCTTTAGGCAATCATGTTTGTTTCAATGCCTATTCTTATAATTCTATCAAAAAAATATGGCACAGTTAATTCTTTAGGATTCTCATTTGTCTTTCATTTTAACTTTCTATATATTGTGTACCCTTTTTTCTAGTCTAGATTAAAGCTCCCACAGGAAGGCAAATATTAGATATGCTACTTTGTTTTTGCTACAGTTCTCTGTAGGATTTGTGTGCATGTCAAATGGCAGTTACCAGTTTGGAATAAAACTGTTAAAAATTTAACTCCTGTTCAGTGACTCAGGTTTTAAAATAATGTCATGGGAATTTTTTTCTGAATTTGCAGATTCTGGAATTTTTCTTAAGTACCATGATCATTATTAATTATTATTTATTAGAGTTGGTTTGGCAGTATATACTATACAAAAAAGTAAAATATTTTAATTAGTCTAGACATATAAAGTCTAGAGATTATTATAATGAAAAATAGTTACAGGTTTAAGGTAGAAGTTATCTCTGGCAGTGATGGGGTAGGGAGAGAGAGAGGGGAATGAAATTGGGAATGAATAAACAGAGAGACTTCAACTATATTGCTAGATTTATTTTTTATTTGTTTTTTAAACTGGGAGTTCTTTATATTTTTCTTTATACTTTTGTGTAAGACAAATATTTTATAATTATTTTTTAAATGCTTAAAGTAAGCTGGATGAAAATAGGTTAAATATGTAAATACCATAAGCGTAATTTTTGTAGGCTACTAGAAATGCTAATATGAATTATTTGTTGAACACTTCACAGAAATAAGTTTTCTAGTGAAATTTGAGAATACTGGAATTATTTGGCAATAGAAGCAGAGTGTTTCCAATCTAAAGCAGGATGAAAGAGAGCAAGAATAGAGAAAATGGATTCTTGCTGGGAAGTAAGGGAATGAGAGCCACCTGGCAAATGACCACTCAGTTTCTTGATAGAGTCAGAATATTGTCACAAAATGAGCCACAGGGGACTACCATGTATGTGATACAAAAGTCATCAGTGACACCTGCCAAAGTCTTGGGACTGGGAGGAATTTGAGAGAAAGGGAAACCAAAGACTTAACTTTTCTAAAGGAAGAGCTGCATAAAGTTCACTTAAGTCTTTGGGTTTCATTGATAAAAGCTGTTATTTACCTTCTACCTGAGCATGTTGCTTTCCATCAAGGCTTAAATCCGTACTTTTCACTACACGTGAAATTCCACGTATTTTTAGAGTAAGAGTGAGTCAGCCTCCAAGTTGTACATCTTCAGGCTGTCTCTGCTGGCAAATGTAGGACTACCAGGGTCTTTCCCTTGGCTGCGTTCCAGGGATATCCCAATTAAAACATGTTTTGGAAACTGGACTCCCTTTTGAGAAATTTGAGTTTAAAATACTCGACTGTTTCACAATCACAGCAGATATGCATGCAACTTGCATGATACAATATTTTTGTAGAATTGCCAGGTATCTTATTTCGAAGTTGATCTTTGACAAAGTTATGAAGCCTTTTCTAGCTGTCTTCTCCTTTTGTTCCCTTACTACCTTCAGCGTTTACCACTGTCTCTACTTTTATCATCCAATTCCGCTTTTGTTTCTTCACTCCTTCTCTGTCATAGAGAAAGAGAATCTGATATTACTTCCTGCTAATTGATTGATTATTCTTTAGAGTCTCTAATAGGTTGAACGGCATCCCCCAAAATATGTCCAAATTCTAACCCCTGGAAACTGTGAAGGTGACCTTGTTTGGAAAAAAAGTGTTTGAAGGTGTAATTCAGTTAAACTGGTAAGATCACCCTGGATTATTCAGGTGGGCCCTACATCCAGTGACAGATGTCTTCTAAGAGACAGAAGGCAAGACATAAAAAGGCCTTGTGAAGACAGAGGCAGAGATTGGAATTCTGTAGCCATAGGCCAAGGAAGCCTGGAGTCATCAGAAGCTCCAAGAAGCAAGGAAGGATTCTTCCCTAGAGCCTTGAGGGAGGATGGCCCTATTGACACCTTGATTTTGGACTTCCGGCCTCCAGAGCTGTGAGAGAATAAATTTCCGTTGTTTTAAGTCACTAGATGTGTGGTGATTCGTTATGGCAGCTATAGGAAGCTAACACAGATTTCATGAGATTTCTTGTTGGGCTCAAGAAAAGTGGGTATTGATCTTTTACTTTTCTGGACCGTGGCTTTTTAATCTGTAAAATAAGAGGATTAGATTAGATAATAGCAAAGGCTCCTTTTATTTCTATGAATGCTTTAGAAACAAGCCACCTCAAACCAGTTAAAAGCTACAAATTCAAATTAGGGAAAGGGAATGCCAGAGACACTGGTATTAGCCAGAAGAGGCAGTCTTTTAATAAAACTACTTAAAAGTTTATCTCTTCATCAGCATTAATGAAGAATACACTTCATCAAGTATTCATCAAAACACAACAAACTCATAAAAACAAAAGAAAATTTAAAAATACTCTACTAGAAAGTTATGACTGTCAGGCTTCTTTTTTCTAGGTAAGTTTTTTCTTTTTTGTTGTTAAACTTTCTTTAATAGGATAAAACACTGAAGTTTAAAAATACTTCTGATTTTAAAAAAATACTTCTGATTTTTGCCAGTGTGTTTAAATCCTCTACATATTCTTTAACCTATGGTTTCTGCAATTGCACCTTTTACTGAGGTAAGCATCTGACCAGAACTTAACCAATGTGTATCTCATTGCACCATGCAGCCTCCTGCTAGTGTAACACTTTAACCACTTAGATTTATAGCTACACTTCTTTTAAAATCCTCCATATATGGGCGTCTGGGTGGCTCAGTGCACTTTCAGCTCCAGTCATGATCCCTGGATTCTGGGATCAAGCCTTACTATGTTTGGCTCCCTGCTCAGTGGGGAGCCTGCTTCTCCCTCTCCCTCTGCTGCTCCCCCTGCTTGTGCTCTCTCTCTGTCAAATAAATAAATAAATAAATAATAAAATCTTAAAAAAAAAAAAAAACCAAGATAAAACCAGAGAGGGCGACAAACCGTAAGAGACTCTTAATCTCAGGAAACAAACTGAGGGTTGCTGGAGTGGTGGGGGGTGGGAGGGATGGGGTGGCTGGGTGATGGACATTGGGGAGGGTATGTGCTATGGTGAGCGCTGTGAATTGTGTTAAGACTGGTGAACCACAGACCTGTACCTCTGAAACAAATAATACATTCTATGTTAATTTTTTAAAAAATCTTTAAAAAAATCCTCCATATATTTGGGTCATTTATTAGCACTCCTTCCTTTATAGTTAAGTTTTAATGGGTGAGCTTATAATAGGCCAAGAACCTTCCTGTGTGTGGGGGGGGTCTCTAAATAAATGTGTGCTGAATGAATTATTAATTTTAGGGGAGATTCCCAAAGCAAACATACTCTTCTAGCAAATTTAATTTTTGTGTTTTTTTTAAAAGATTTTATTTATTTATTTGACAGAGAGCAAGCCCAAGTAGGGGGAACGGCAGAGGGAGAGGGAGCAGGCTCCCTGAGGAGCATGGAGCCCGATGCGGGGCTCGATCCCAGGACCCTGGGATCATGACCTGAGCTGAAGGCAGATGCTTAATAACTAAGCCACCCAGGCGCCCTAGTAAATTTAATTTTAAAATCAGTATTTTCTTGACTTTACTTTGAGTTACCTAATGTGCCCAAAATAAAAAAATTTTAAAACAGCTTTTCCATCAATCCATTATTGCTCTTGTGTTCTTTTATGGCAGGGAATTTTTTTAGGGACCTCAGAGTAGCTGTTGGGTGGACATATTAAAGGAAATACTTTTGTAGTTAGAGTAGCATAACCTCTCCAAACTGTTACCATGAAGACAGACTTATTTTAATGTATAGCTGTTTAACACCTTATATATGACGGCAGTGGTAGCTCGACTGCCTTTCCTCTTCCAAAGCCATGCTCCGTATGGACTGTGCCACACAGCAGTGATGATCATGTCCTCTACTCACGTAACTGTCTTTGCCTTTTTAAAAATTTAAACATTTTATTTATTTATTAGAAAAAGAGCGAGTACAAGCAGGGGGAGCAGCAGAGAAAGAGAAGCAGGCTCTGCGCTGAGCAGGGAGCCCAACACAGGGACTCGATCCCAGGACCCCGGGATCATGACCTGAGCTGCAGGCAGATGCTTAATGACTGAGCCGCCCAGGCGCCCCTGCCATTTTTTTTTATTCAGTGTTTTAATCCAGTTGCAATATGGGTATATGCTGCCTTAGGCATTACTAATACTGCATAAACATCCCGATTTTTTTAAAAAAGGAAATACATTGTTTAAAAATATTCACTATAGGGCGCCTGGGTGGCTCAGTTGGTTAAGCGACTGCCTTCGGCTCAGGTCATGATCCTGGAGTCCCAGGATCGAGTCCCGCATCGGGCTCCCTGCTCAGCAGGGAGTCTGCTTCTCCCTCTGACCCTCCCCCCTCTCATGTGCTCTCTCTCTCAAATAAATAAATAAAATCTTTAAAAAAAAAAAAATATTCACTATAAAAATATTTACTGTTGTATTTAGTAACAGCACTCTCTCTGGTATACCCACGTGCCCCCAAAATTGGAAACTTTTTAAGTAATTCCTTAATTTTAAAGTTTTTTTATTTTAAAATGAGAATAATATTAAAAGGCAAAGCATAAGGAATATAGTCAGTGGTATTGTAATAGCATCACATGGTGACAGATGATAGCACTTGTAGTGATCATAGCATAATGTATAAACTTTGACAAGTTTATCACTATGTTGTACACCTAAAACTAATGTAACATTGCCAACTACACTCAAAATAAATTAATAGAATAATAAAAACAAAATGAGGATAATGTTAGACACAGAACAAAATGTTCCCCCTGACCCATAATTAAGGGGAAACTATCAGTGGTGGAAAGCACTCTTATTATTTGAATCAGTAAGGTATGGTAATTGAGCTGTTTAATGATATAAAATAGGAAGTATAACAGGCCTTTGCCTAACTGATTATGTAGCTATTACCCTAGTGTCCTTTTATTACATCTTGCTGCAAGGGAGTTAGTTTTGAAGAGAGAGTAACAAGTCTTAGGTATCATATTAGATCTCTACTAGAGCTTAGCTTACATATCTATCTTGAGGAACTCAGTGCAACCTGGGACTGCCTCTGTCCTGTGTGTGTGTGTGGATGGGGGCATTGAGAGGAACTTGGGCCGTTTCCATTTCCCTGGAACCTGAATTTAGGCACTGCTGGGAGGGAATGATGGGTTATATGTTATATCCTTTTGGTATCTTCCCTAGAATGTAAGTGCATCTGAGGCAAGATAGAGTTAAAGACATGGGTCCTCAGAGGGACTCAGCGAACAGTTATCCTGTGGGGGCAATTAAGTACATAACCATGCATGTACATTCACGTGTGTACGTCTCCGTGCAGACTTGAGCCTTTAAATAAATGTCTTGAGTTGCTAAGTATAAACTTTAATTCTGATGTTAGCATGCTTTTTAAAACTACATATACTTTCCCCTTGAGGTCCTGATATGTTCCCACATAGGTCCTGCTCCTTTCCCCCTCCAATTGATTATTACTGTTCTTAGCATACATTGTCAGGGATGATAATATTCATATTCATGGCCTCAAATACCTTATGGATTCCTGAGATCCTGTATCCCCTTACATATCAAATGATCAAGTCTCACAGAATTTATCCCTTTCTAACCTACACCTTTGCCACTGCCTTAATGCAGGCTCTTCTTCATCTCTCTCCTGCAACCTAAGTTGTCTTCCCCACCCTTTCATCTTTCTTCATACTGTTGACAGAGTGATCTTTCTAAAACACGAATATTCTAGGGCCCCATTCTTCTTTACTCAGGATCCTTCAGTGATTCCCCATTACCTCCTGGATAAAATCTCTATATCCAATCTCTATGGGATAGCCTAACACAGCCTTTTGTGGCCAAGCCCCTGCTCATCTATTTGGGCTGTTTTCCTTCTTACACCTACCATTTTAAAGTGGTGCTAAAGTGCTTTAATTCTCTGAAAACCTTTGCTCTTCTGCATCCTTGTGCTTTTACACACCACACTGTCTGCTGGGGATGCCTGATCTTTTCCAGCCCCACCAAGCCTCCAGCCACCAGACTCAGCTCAGACATCATCTCTTACAAGTGTTTCCCGAACCACTTGCCTTCCTGTGGTTGATTCCTCTCCTCTTTCTTTGTTCTTTCTCTGTGCTCTATACATCATCCTATTACCACACTTGCCACATTGTATTGCAGTTGTTATTTCTGGACTGTTACCCAAGATAGAAATGACAGCCATTTTCTAATGATGATCCTGAGTTACATAGGCACTGTGTATCTAGAAAAAGGATGCAAAATTTGAACTAGAATCCTATGAACCACAGTATCAAAACTCAAACTACTTTAACAAAACAATTGAAAATAAGTGAAATAACTCAAAATATTTTAGGTACTTAACATACTTTTAATTTGATTTTACAACACTGAATTGGAACATAAGACTTAGAATGCAGTTTGGCCTTATTCACTGTCACAACCAGAATGAAAATGCATAAAGGATAATGTCAGGGAAAAAATTAGTATTTAAAAACATTTAATAATCTACATTATTGATAATCAAAGTAAATGCGGAAAAATCATGCTGACAATATATATTAGAAAACCTGATGGAAAAATCTGAAAATAACCCATCAATGTATATGAATTCCATCATTTTGTTATATGGGAATTAGACTAGACCTAGCTATATAATTTAATCTATTTAAAATATATAGTATACATGCATGTATGTCCTTAAAAGAAATAAGACTGGGGCTTCTCACCAGCTGGCCTGAGGGACAGTTGATGATGAGATAGAAGATCCCCTTTTGGGGTGGTATCATCGAGAAACAAGGGCACTGGAATAAGGAGTTGGATATTTTTCCCTACTAGTGGAAATTAAAGTTGACATATTTGATTATATTTCCATGCCAGTATCTTATTATCACTACAGGTAAGTTGAGTCCTACTGCATTAGTCAGGGTTCTCTAGAGAACAGAAACAATAGGATTTGTATGTATGTAGAAAGATACAAGAAATTGGCTCATAAAATTGTGAAGCTGGTGAGTCTAAAATCTGCAGTGTGAGCTGGCAGGCTGGAGACTCGGGAGAGCCAGTGGTGCAGATGAAGTCCAAAGATAGTCTGCTGGAGAAATTCCTCTTGTTCAAGGAAGCTGGTCTTTTTGTTCTGTTCAGGCCTTCAGCTGATTAGATGAGGCCCACCCACAATATGGGGACAATATGCTTTAGCCAGAATTCACTGGTGTAATGTTAGTCTCATCCAAAAATACCCTCCAACTTGACACATGAAATTAACCATCGCACCCACTGAGCAGTAAAATGAGTGTTTTGTAATTAGTTTCCTCAGGCATTACAATATAGTAATACATCTTTTTTGTCTCTGGGTTCATTAAAATGTTCACTGTAAAGGAAAACGCTATTTGCCTTTATCACATCATTTTGTAATCCTTTGAGGTTTTATGGGAGAACTTTAGATTTTCTGAATTATTAGCATTAATCAATGAATTCTTGGAGATACTTGTTTTGACTCGAATGTGGTCTGCTTTGTATTCCAGACAGAAGCAATAAAAGCCTCATTAATCTCTCTGAAACCATCAAGAATATCTCACCTAACATTTTAAGCTCATGGTCTACAAAAGAAACCGCATTTGGTTCTTCATTAGCAATATTTCTTTAAAAATCTGTAATTGGTATGCCTCTTTCAAGAACGGTTGGGGATCTCTGAGCCAGCCAACTGCATAGTTAGATAGTTCCCAGGATTTTTTTTTTTTTAAAGATTTTATTTATTTATTTGATGAGAGGGAACACAAGCAGCAGGAGCGGGAGAGAGAGAAGCAGGCTTCCCACTGAGCAGGGAACCCGGTGCGGGGCTCGATCCCAGGACCCTGGGATCATGACCTGAGCTGCAGGCAGATGCTTAACGACTGAGGCACCCCACCCAGTAGCACCCCAACCCAGGATGGTTTTATTTGCTTAGATTATCCCAGGCACATCAGAACAGCTGCATCTGGACAGGCCTCATCCTTGCTGTGGGGCTGGTGTCCTCAGGAGTGTGTTTTAGCTCTAGCCTGTCTCTCAAAGGCCTGTGACTTTGTTTTTCTGCAGGGGACATACTTGTGCTGGTAATGTCTTTTTTCCCTTATATTTTCAAGTGGTAATTTTAAAAAATTCATCAAACCCATAGAAATCTTATTTGGCCTTGAAAATCTGTATTATCATATTACCAAATCTCATCAATGTATCAGTATTCTAAAACCAGACAGGCATATGCTGTAGTCCTAAATTACCACACACACAGCATAGGCAAACAGGTATAAAGTTCCCACAGTGCCCATCATGGTGCTGAATGTCTTAGGCTTCCTTTCCATGCTGCTTGTTTTGTCTAGAACGTCGCATGTAGTCAGGATTTCTTTTCTCGAGTGATTGATTCTGCATTTTATGTTCCACATGCTTTACAGGTAGGGGTGATTCCTCCTTGTCTGTTTCCATTGTTCTCTTCCTAGGCAGTTATATTCCAGGCTGTAGGGAAAAGAGCTGTATTACTATACTCTGCCAGCCACGTTGATGATGTGCTCTCATTCATAAAGCTGCTGAATGTTACTCCCAACCTACCCACTGGATTTTTCAGTCTGGAATTAAGATTAACATATGTTGGTCTAGTATGAAGGCTGGTTCAGAATTTTCTTTCCTGCTTGTTTTTTCAGGGAAAGCACTTTTAGTTCAGTAGTTTTATATGTCATTCCTTTGGAGGAAAATACTCAAGGGTATTTAATAAGCTCTCCTTGTTATGTTATTTTTTTAAAGATTTTATTTATTTATTTGACAGAGCATAAGCAGGGGAGTGGCAGGCAGAGGGAGAGAGAGAAGCAGGCTCCCTGCTGAGCAGGGAACCCAACACAGGGCTCGATCCCAGGACCCTGGGATCATGACCTGAGCCGAAGGCAGACACTTAACCGACTGAGCCACCCAGGCGCCCCTGTTGTGTTATTTTTTGACATTAATTATTGATATAGAAATATTAAGTAGCAAAAACAATGCTCTTTTAAAAAAACAGGTTTTAGAGTGTATTCTTCTAATATCCTCCTCTATTATTATTAGAGTTGTTTATCAGTTTTCCAATTGTAAACATTTAAAGAATTATTAGTATTTTAATACATAACATTTAGTATCTATTAGTCTATGTTCCAAATATATACAACTTAATTTCTTAATATAATGTTTATATTTTCTCAGTAGACAAATTAGGAAAATACTGCTTATAGGAAATCCCACACCTTGAACTTGATCACTGAATCAGTTTAAGTCCAGTCAGGAAAATGGAAACCACACAGTAGATTACACAGGAAGTTTAATATAAAAAATTATGAAACTCTAAGAAGTAAGTGACTATGAGATATAAGGAAACCTGTGTGGTTCCCGTGGGCTGAGGGAAAATACCCAGGAAGGACAAAGGTGGAAGGCAGTACCCTCCCCAAGGCCCCCCAAAGGGGGTTCAGCCCTTTGTTGGAGGAGGCATAGTTCATCCCACAGGGTGGCAGAGAAGTTTGCAGCTTTGCCAGGCTGTACTGGTATGAAGTTGCTTGGCAAGCAGGAGGCGAGCCCCTGGAGTGCAGGGGGGCACAGGCGGGCAGCAGTTATGGGTGTGGGTGTGTAGAGGGAGCAGAGGCTTGGGTGGGCAGGAGGGTATGATGTAGGCAGAAGGCCTTTGGAATGGTGGTTTCCATGTGAAAAGGGCCACAGGAAGCCTATCACCAGGCCAGGGCAAGACTGCAACTTTGCTAAGGATCTGCGTGTTCTGGGTGCCTGCCGGGCGCAGAGCTCCAACAGATTTCCTCACCCCTGACCCCTCACGTGTGCAGTGTCCCTCCAGCACCCTCTCCTGAGCAAATTTAGCATCATGCTGACTGTAGAGGAAATGTGTCTAAAAGAATGCTGTGCATTATGGCAGAACATATATTGAAGGGAAAATCTGGAGTTGAGAGGCAGTTAATATGTAGCACATTTATAATCTCACTGTAATCTAGTTTTTACTCTTTACTGTTAGTGTTAAGTGTGGAGCAACTCCGTCCATATATTTTACAACCCAACTATTGTCATGAAGAAGTAGTCTAAGAACAAAGCTCCAAGTTGGGTTTTGGAGCCTCTTGTCCCCATTCAGGAGTACGGGCATACCTCTGTCTATCGTGCTTCACTTCATTGCGCTTTGGAGATATGGTGTTGTTAGACAGATTGAAGGTTTGTGACAACGCTTGTCGAACAAGTCTGTCAGTGCCATTTTTCCAACAACATTTGTTCACTTTGTGTCTCTGTGTCACACTTTGGTAATCCTAGCAATGTTTCCAAATTTTTCATTATTATATTTGTTAGAGTGATCTGTGATTAGTGATTACAACTCACTGAAAGCTCAGATGTTGGTTAGCATTTTTTAACAAAGTATTTTTAGTTAAGGTACGTACATTTTTTAGACCTAATGCTATTGCACACTCGATAGACTACAGAAATGTGTAAACATAACTTTTATAGGCACTGGGAAACTAAAAAATCCATTTGACTCACTTTATTTCACCATTCATGTTACTGCAGTGATCTGGAACTGAACCCACAATCTCTCCAAGGTATGCCTGTAGTTAAGCGGGTAGTTAAGTAGAGACGCTATTTAGTTGTAAATACTAAATTTGTTACTTCTTATTCCTTAACTCTTTGGATTTTCCCAGTGGTACTGTTTTTAAAATTGGGTAGCTTAACCACAGGTCCAAGAGAAATAAATGGTAATTATTATAACTGATTAAAGAAAAAACATGTTTTCTTTCATTATATCAAGAAATAAAAATTCTCGTATATAATTATTAATAATTTGGTTTGAAATTACATCTCATTGATATTTAGAATGCATTTCATTGTTGTAATTGATTAATAAAAAAGTTCTAGAATGCCATATTGGTTTATATAAATTTGAAAATGAGGTTTTTGAATATGTATAGACATGTTCTCTACAAAAATAACCTTTAACAAAGATGCATTTTTAAAAGTTTAGTCAGCTGAGTTCCTACTGAGCTCCTGTGCTAAGCAGATACTTCACATGCTTCAAGATCTTATTTTTCTTAGATCAGGTTGACTGGTTAACATCCTTTTCTTGTGAATTTCTCAATTTTTCATCCCCAGATCAATAGATAAATGTGACAGATGTCTTAGACCTTTTCCCTTAGCTTTAGTCTGTCAGGAATATCTGTGCATTGAATTAATGGCTGCTAATAACTTATTTGGGATCTGTAGAGCTACCCAGCTGTATGCTAGTGGAATGGTAGAAAACCGCACCAGGGTTATCACGTTCTAGGTCTCCGCTTTTGCTGCCTCCCTTAGGGAATTTCTTTGTTCTCAAATTTTTTCTAACTGCAGCTTTAGAAATCTGCTGCCCAGTTCATGGAGTGGGTAACTCAGACCATACGCTAGTGATTTTTGTAGAGAAAGGTAGGCGGCTAAGATGGTCACATAAAATGCCCGTAAGGTCAAGGTTTGTTATAAAGAAATCAAAGATAATGACTATTATTATTATTATTATTATTATTATTATTATTATCATCATCCTCATCATCCATCTTCAGGTAAAAAAGGGTAGTACTCATACAGCTTTTCTCGCCTTGTAATGATCCATAATCAGCCATTTTCCCATTAATTCCTCTTTCCCTCCATCAGGCTTCTCAGTGTTTTCTTGCACTGCAAAGTACAGACACTTAATACATACTGGTTGAGTCTCTGTGTGCTCTGTCAGCTGCCATCTTTTTCTTTCTTGGACATACAGTTTTCATGTTTCATCTCACCATCAGTGACCAACCCATCCTTGGGAGAAGACTCCCTCAGCTCTCCCTTTTCTAACCAATTTACTGTGTTAAGACCAGCCCTATAGAGCAGCTCTGAGTGGATAGTAGGACTTTCAGATTAAGTGGAAAGAGGTAGACATATTGCTCCTGCATATGAAACCCTTGTTTGGCCACCAAAAAGGAAATGGAAGCCTGAGAGTTCTCATTCTCTGCCTTTTTTATTTTAACTGTGGGTTGTTTTAGCCAGACTTACCTATTACAATGTTTCTGAACTCTCTGGCCCTAGAAGGGGCTCTTTCCCCACTGGAATCGTCTGTGTCTACGAAATCAAGGAATTCCATTGTGCCAGTTTACTCAGCAGAGTGGCTCCTATCATGTCTAGTCTTCTAAGGCAAGAGAAGGGTGTTGCTCTCTTTCCAGATTATCTGGGTGGTGAGACCGCTCTTGGTCGTAGGAGAACCCTCTGCTCCAGTCAGGCTGGTCACCCCTCTGCCTCTCCAGTAACCCACACTTCTTCCACCTCTGGATTTTTGCACAAGGCATACCACTTTCTTTTGTCCAAGTCCTAGCTCCTCTTCAGTTTACATCCTATATTTTCCAAGCCCTTCCAGCCCTCACTTTTCTCTGAGCTCCTGCACTGTATATATATCTGCTTTCATACCTCACAACTTAATACTTACCTTTCCTCTTGTGCTGTTTATGGATGTGTGTGAGACCCACTTGGATTATGGGGGGGGATGTGTTTTACCCTTCTGTTTCCCTCTTGTTCGCTGGTCGGTATTTGTTAAAATACACAGGGGTTTGTTGCTTCTATCTATCCCTTAAACCAGAGGAGTTGGCTTCAGGTAGAACTAAACATGGTTTAAAAAAGTACAGAGTCTTCATTATATCTCTGTTCAGACTGGTTGCTCTGTAAAATGATAAATGTGGCAAACAGCTTCTCTGTTCTTGGTTTATGGCACTTCCAGAAATGCTGTATTTAGGGCAGGTCTCACTGTAACACCTGCCCATACCTCAGGCTGTCAAAGTGTGGCTCAGAGCCATGGGAATTGTAGAAGTCTGTTGGTAAAGGGCTCCTGCCCAGTCCTGGTGGCTGGGTGGTAAGTTCTACTTCCTCCAGTCCTTTCTTCACCTATTTGACTTAAGTCCAGATCTGAGTGGGAAGCTGGGAGAGGGGTGGTGGCTGAATTGTTGAAGTCTGTTGAGTGCTTCAGATTAGCTTTGTCTGTGCCCATACTGTGAGAGGAGCAGATAGAAGCAAGTAGAAAGGCAAAGCTGGTCATGTTACTCTTTCCTTAAAACTGTGCAGTGTCTTTATACTCTGTAAGATAAAATCCCCAATCTTTAACATGGCCTCTGGGGCCCTGCATGGTCTGGCCTCCATGACCCTCATCTCTTACCATTCTCTGTCTTGCTCATCATGCTCCAACCACTCTGGCCCTTCCCTCCTTTGCCCGGTAACTCCCACTCAGTCCTGAGGTGACATGTACCACATACGGTCATTTTCTTAAGGATATCTTGCCTGACACCACCCCCACTCTCCCCTGGTCCAAATCACACATCCCACATGTAATTTCTAATCACCGATTTTGCTTTTTCTATCACCTTATGCCTGTCGCTTTTTATGGTTTGTAATTACATATCTTTCGGGGTGATTATTTATTCAAATATATATCCCTTCCATAAGGGCAGGGATGTGGTCTGTCTTTTGGCTGTTTTAACCCCATGTCCCTAATTTAAGGCCAGGCACACAAGTGAAGCTCAATAAATGTTAGTTTGAGGAGGAGTGAAAGCAGATATAAAAGTGGATTGTAGGGTTTGGGGGCTAGGTGATGAAGGTAATAGGGTTGCAGAGAGCTGTGGTCAGAGAGAAGTGTACGGGTTAAGCTGAATCAGGAAACTGGGTGCGTTCGGGGCATTCTAGAGACTGAGGACTAGCGGTGGTCATGGCCTTGGCAGGGCTGGGCACACGTGGCAATCTCTAGAGCCAGGAGAGTGGCTTGGAGACTGGTAGGCAGCCCCTGCCTTCTGTAAGTAACACCAGTAATAGAATGTTTACAGTGTGCCAGACACTGAGGCAAAGCGTTTTAAAGGTAGATATTACTAACCACTTTTACACTGAGGAAATGGGAAACATGGGATGTTAACGATCTCATAAAGGTCAGGCAGCTAATAAGTCCCAGAGTCCGTGGGATTCATATCCAGATGCATTTGATTCCCCAGTCCTTGCCCTTAAGCCCCAGGATCTGCCATCTTCCTAGAGTGACTTCCCGTGTTCCTTCCTTTACCAAGCCATGTGACTTTAGATCAGAATATCATATGTGAAAATCCATGATAGCCTCCTCTGAATACTTATCTCTTCTCTCTTCGGTCTAGTTGTACATCTTTTTTTTTTTTTTTTTTTTTTTAAGTGTTCCATGATTCATTGTCTGCTTATAACACCCAGTGCTCCATGTGCAGTACATGCCCTCCATTATTAATACCCATCACCAGGCTAACCCATCCCCCCACCCCCCTCCCCTCTAAAACCCTCAGTTTGTTTCTCAGAGTCCATAGTCTCTCATGGTTCATCTCCCCCTCCGATTTCCCCCCTTCATTTTTCCCTTCCTACTATCTTCTTTTTAGTTGTACATCTTTACCAGACTGAATTCTTTAAAATCTTTCTCTTGTTGTTGTTACGTGCCTCCTCGGTGATCTTCAGTGCTTCACCAGTCACCGAAACACGAACTCTGGCCTTGCAGTCTGAGCCCCATCTGCCCTCCATCTTCCTCACGGACTTCAGTCGCCTTTGCTGTCTTGATCAGCCCCCTGAACCTCCAGTGTCTGCCTGACACTCCCAGCTCTGAAACTGGGCTGGAGCTGTTCTGTGTGCTCCTCCCTGGGTTCATGTCTTTTACTAGTCGTGTGAAATCCTTCAGTGAAGCCTGGAATCCTATTCTGCTGCTTGGTGAATGCCCTTGTATATATTCTTGTAGTTTTACTCAGTTCTTGACTTAATTGTACTTTGTTTTGTTCTACCCCTAATTTGACTGGAAGCTCCTTGAAGCATGACTGCATGTTATATTTCTGTTTCTCTGTAGCATCTGATTTAATAGTATAAACATGGTAGATAGTCAATAAATGTTTGTTAAATGAGTAAATAATCCATGCTTCTGATACCCTGTCTCGCTAGGGTTTTGCTTTACATTAATATGTTCCACATAATCTGCACTAAAGATTATCCGGTTTGAAAAATGAAGAAACTACGATCTTGCATAAAGTACTGATTGGGGACTTTAACATATTGGGCAGTATATAAACTTTAATGTTCTCCTAGATTGAAGTGGCATATTGACTGCCAATGGGGCAGGGTGCCAGATAAGGCCACAAAAAATATTGGTTATAGTAAAAGATATATTTTATATATAAACATATAATATATATAAATGTATATATTTATGTAGTAAATATGTTCTTTTGTTTTTAATTTGTGATATGCTACTCAGTAAATAATGCACATTGCAGAAATAGCTGAATAAGGATATTTAACATTACTTTCAGTGTAATGAATGCCCTTGGGAATAAAATAAACATAATTGTGATTCACTATATAAAATCAAAGAACTGAACTGTGGACACAGTTTCCCTTAGGCCACTCATTTTTTTTTTTTTCAGTAGATTTACCTTTCTAATTATATTTTGCTTAGGCTGATTTTAAAATTACTTTGCATTCCCTGAGAGCAGAGTACTTCATGTGTCAAGGGGACACATACTTAATAGTCCTAAAACTATCTGTAAAAGCAAAAAGCTCATTTCCCTCCCAAAGGATCTTTTTTAAGAATCAAAATGCACAACTGTTCTAAAAAAATAGTTTATAAAGTACATACAATAGCTTAACAGGGCATATAAATTATTTTTTACATTTATTTCGGTATTCTTTTCCCCTTTCCTTTGTGCTCTAAAGCCAAAAGAAAGAAACTCTTTCTAGGAAATATATCTGCTATGTATTTACACTCTGTTTCAAATTGGAATATTAGCTGAAGTTAATGGTAGAGAATGACAGTATAAGTAATAAGAGCATTATCTAAACCATAGTAATGAAGTAATGAGTACCCTCATAAAGAACACATAGGGCACAAGGCTTGGTTCCTAGAACTGACTTCTGTTGTGTTACATGAGCTTGAGAAAGTAATTAAGTCTTCTGCTTCTTCTTCGTTTTGTTTTTTTTTAACCAAAGAACCAGGATGAGAACATGTCTTTTTTAGTGTCTTATTGAGGCATTGTTAAAAAGTATGTACTACACATTATTGCTAAACACCAAAGGGGAAGAACAATCAGGATAGCTAAGAACTCAGACTCCAAAAGAATAATGGAAGTTACTTATCTAGTGGTTTTGATCAGCCTTTAGTTGAGAAACAGCTGAAAGTGTTGAACCAGGTTCCCTAAAAAGAAACAAGATGTATGAAATTTCTTTTTCTTTTTTTTTAAGATTTTATTTATTTAAATTTTATTATGTTATGTTAGTCACCATACAATACATCATTAGTTTTTGATGTAGTGTTCCATGATTCATTGTTTGCATATAACACCCAGTGCTCCATTCAATACGTGCCCTCTTTAATACCCATCACCAGGCTAACCCACCCCCCACCCCCTCCTCTCTAGAACCCTCAGTTTGTTTCTCAGTCGATAGTCTCTCATGGTTTGTCTCCCCCTCCGATTTCCCCCCCTTCATTTTTCCCTTCGTGCTATCTTTTTTTTTTTTTAGCATATAATGTATTATTTGTTTCAGAGGTACAGATCTGTGATTCATCAGTCTTACACAATTCACAGCGCTCACCATAGCACATACCCTCCCCAATGTCTATCACCCAGCCACCCCATCCCTCCCACCCCCCACCACTCCAGCAACCCTCAGTTTGTTTACTGAGATTAAGAATTCCTCATATCAGTGAGATCATATGATAACGTCTTTCTCTGATTGACTTATTTCGCTTAGCATAATACCCTCTAGTTCTGTCCACGTCATTGCAAATAGCAAGATTTCGGGTTTTTTGATGGCTGCATAATATTCCATTGTATATATATACCACATCTTCTTTATCCATTCATCTGTTGGTGGACATCTTGGCTCTTTCCATAGTTTGGCTATTGTGGACATTGCTGCTATACATTGGTGTGCACGTACCCCTTCGGATCACTACATTTCTATCTTTGGGGTAAATACCCAGTAGTGCAATTGCTGGGTTGTACAGTAGCTTTATTTTCAACTTTTTGAGGAACCTCCATACTGTTTTCCAGAGTGGCTGCACCAGCTTGCATTCCTACCAACAGTGTAGGAGGGTTCCCCTTTCTCCGCATCCTCGCCAACATCTGTCGTTTCCTGACTTGTTAATTTTAGCCATTCTGACTGGTGTGAGGTGGTATCTCATTGAGGTTTTACTTTGGATTTCCCTGATGCTGAGCGATGTTGAGCACTTTTTCATGTGTCTGTTGGCCATGTGGATGTCTTCTTTGCCCATTTCTTGATTGGATTATTTGTTCTTTGGGTGTTGAGTTTGATAAGTTCTTTATAGATTTTGGATACTAGCCCTTTATCTGATATGTCATTTGCAAATATCTTCTCCCATTCTGTCGGTTGTCTTTTGGTTTTGTTGACTGTTTCCTTTGCTGTGCAAAAGCTTTTTATCTTGATGAAGTCCCAATAGTTCATTTTTGCCCTTGCTTCCCTTGCCTTTGGTGATGTTTCTAGGAAGAAGTTGCTGCGGCTGAGGTCGAAGAGGTTGCTGCCTGTGTTCTCCTCTAGGATTTTGATGGACTCCTGTCTCACATTGAGGTCTTTCAACCATTTTGAGTCTATTTTTGTGTGTGGTGTAAGGAAATAGTCCAGTTTCATTCTTTTGCATGTAGCTGTCCAATTTTCCCAACACCATTTGTTGAAGAGACTCTTTTTTCCATTGGACATTCTTTCCTGCTTTGTCGAAGATTAGTTGACCATAGAGTTGAGGGGTCCATTTCTGGGCTCTCTATTCTGTTCCATTGATCCATGTGTCTGTTTTTATGCCAGTACCATACTGTCTTGATGATTACAGCTTTGTAATAGAGCTTGAAGTCTGGAATTGTGATTTTACCAGCTTTGCTTTTCTTTGTCAACATTCCTCTGGCTATTTGGGGTCTTTCCTGGTTCCATACAAATTTTAGGATTTTTGTTCCATTTCTTTGAAAAAAGTTGATGATATTTTGATAGGGATTGCTTTAAATGTGTAGATTGCTCTAGGTAGCATTGACATCTTCACAATATTTGTTCTTCCAATCCATGAACATGGAACGTTTTTCCATTTCTTTGTGTCTTCCTCAGTTTCTTTCATGAGTATTTTATAGTTTTCTGAGTACAGATTCTTTGCCTCTTTGGTTAGATTTATTCCTAGGTATCTTATGTTTTGGGTGCAATTGTAAATGGGATCGACTCCTTAATTTCTCTTTCTTCTGTCTTGTTGTTGGTGTATATAAATGCAACTGATTTCTGTGCATTGATTTTATATCCTGCCACTTTACTGAATTCCTGTATGAGTTCTAGCAGTTTTGGGGTGGAGTCTTTTGGGTTTTCCACATAAAGTATCATATCATCTGCAGAGTGAGAGCTTGACTTCTTCTTTGCCAATTCGGATGCCTTTTATTTCTTTTTGTTGTCTGATTGCTGTGGCTAGGACTTCTAGTACTATGTTGAATAGCAGTGGTGAGAGTGGACATCCCTGCCATGTTCCTGACCTTAGGGGGAAAGCTCTCAGTTTTTCCCCATTGAGTTTTTCATAGATGGCTTTTATGATATTGAGGTATGTACCCTCTATCCCTACACTCTGAAGAGTTTTAATCAAGAAAGGATGCTGTACTTTGTCAAATGCTTTTTCTGCATCTATTGAGAGGATCATATGGTTCTTGTTCTTTCTTTTATTAATGTATTGTATCACATTGATTGATTTGCGGATGTTGAACCAACCTTGCAGCCCAGGAATAAATCCCACTTGGTCGTGGTGAATAATCCTTTTAATGTACTGTTGGATCCTATTGGCTAGTATTTTGGTGAGAATTTTTGCATCCATGTTCATCAGGGTTATTGGTCTGTAGTTCTCCTTTTTGATGGGGTCTTTGTCTGGTTTTGGAATCAAGGTAATGCTGGCCTCATAAAATGAGTTTGGAAGTTTTCCTTCCATTTCTATTTTTTGGAACAGTTTCAGAAAAATAGGAATTAATTCTTCTTTAAATGTTTGGTAGAATTCCCCTGGGAAGCCATCTGGCCATGGGCTCTTGTTTGTTGGGAGATTTTTGATGACTGCTTCAATTTCCTTAGTGGTTATAGGTCTGTTCGGATTCTCTATTTCTTCCTGGTTCAGTTTTGGTAGTTCATACATCTCTAGGAATGCATCCATTTCTTCCAGATTATCTAATTTGCTGGCATATAGTTGCTCATAATGTGTTCTTATAATTGTTTGTATTTCTTTGGTGTTGGTTGTGATCTCTCCTCTTTCATTCATGATTTTATTTATTTGGGTCATTTATCTTTTCTTTTTGATAAGTCTGGCCAGGGGTTTATCAATGTTATCAATTCTTTCAAAGAACCAGCTCCTAGTTTTGTTGATCTGTTCTACTGTTCTTTTGGTTTCTATTTCATCGATTTCTGCTCTGATCTTTACTATTTCTCTTCTCCTGCTGGGTTTATGCTTTATTTGCTGTTTTTTCTCTAGCTCCTTTAGGTGTAGGGTTAGGTTGTGTATTTGAGACCTTTCTTGTTTCTTGAGAAAGGCTTGTATTGCTATATACTTTCCTCTTAGGACCGCCTTTGCTGCATCCCAAAGATTTTGAACAGTTGTGTTTTCATTTTCATTTGTTTCCATGAATTTTTTTAATTCTTCTTTAATTTCCTGGTTGACCCATTCATTCTTTAGTAGGATGCTGTTTAGCCTCCACGTATTTGAGTTCTTTCTGACTTTCCTCTTGTGATTGAGTCCTAGTTTCAAAGCATTGTGGTCTGAAAATATGCAGGGAATGATCCCAATCTTTTGGTACCAGTTGAGACATGATTTGTGACCTAGGATGTGATCTATTCTGGAGAATGTTTCATGGGCACTAGAGAAGAATGTGTATTCTGTTGCTTTGGGATGGAATGTTCTGAATATATCTGTGAAGGCCATTTGGTCCAGCGTGTCATTTAAACTCTTTATTTCCTTTTTGATCTTTTGCTTAGATGATCTGTCCATTTCAGTGAGGGGGGTGTTAAAATCCCCTACTATTATTGTATTGTTGTCAATGTGTTTCTTTGCTTTTGTTATTAACTGGCTTATATAATTGGCTGCTCCTATGTTAGGGGCATAGATATTTACAATTGTTAGATCTTCTTGTTGGATAGACCCTTTAAGTATGATATAGTGTCCTTCCTCATCTCTTATTATAGTCTTTGGTTTAAAATCTAATTTGTCTGATATAAGGATTGCTACCCCAGCTTTCTTTGGGTGTCCATTAGCATGGTAAATGGTTTTCCACCCCCTCACTTTCAATCTGGAGGTGTCTTTAGGTCTAAAATGAGTCTCTTGCTGACAGCATATCAATGGGTCTTGTTTTTTTATCCAATCTGATACCCTGTGTCTTTTGATTGGGTCACTTAGCCCATTTACATTCAGGGTAACTATTGAAAGATATGAATTTAGTGCCATTGTATTGCCTGTAAGGTGACTGTTACTGTATATTGTCTCTATTCCTTTCTGGTCTATGTTGCTTTTAGGCTCTCTCTTTGCTTAGAGGACCCCTTTCAATATTTCTTGTAGGGCTGGTTTCATGTTTGCAAATTCCTTTAGTTTTTGTTTGTCCTGGAAGCTTTTTATCTCTCCTTCTATTTTCAATGACAGCCTAGGTGGATATAGTTTTCTTGGCTGCATATTTTTCTCGTTTAGTGCTCTGAATATATCATGCCGGCCTTTTCTGGCCTGCCAGGTCTCTGTGGATAGGTCTGTTGCCAATCTAATGTTTCTACCATTGTAGGTTACAGACCTCTTGTTCCGAGCTGCTTTCAGGATTTTCTCTTTGTCTCAGAGACTTGTAAGTTTTACTATTAGATGTCGGGGTGTTGAGCTATTTTTATTGATTTTGATGGGGGTTCTCTGTGCCTCCTGGATTTTGATGCCTGTTTCCTTCCCCAAATTAGGGAAGTTCTCTGCTATAATTTGCTCCAATATACCTTCTGCCCCTCTCTCTCTTTCTTCTTCTTCTGGGATCCCAATTATTCTAATATTGTTTCGTCTTATGGTATCACTTATCTCTCCGAATTCTGTCCTTGTGATCCAGTAGTTGTTTATCTCTTTTTCTCAGCTTCTTTATTCTCCATCATTTGGTCTTCTATATCACTAATTCTGTCTTCTGCCTCATTTATCCTAGCAGTTAGAACCTCCATTTTTGGTTGCACCTCAATAGCCTTTTTGATTTTGACTCGGTTAGATTTTGGTTCTTTTATTTCTCAGAAAGGGTTTCTCTGGTATCTTCCATGCTTTTTTCAAGCCCAGCTAGTATCTTTATCATCATCATTCTGAACTCTAGTTCCAACATCTTACTAATGTCCGTATTGATTAGGTCCCTGGCAGTCGGTACTGCCTCTTGTTCTTTTTTTTTGAGGTGAGTTTTTCCGTCTTGTCATTTTGTCCAGAGGAGAATAGATGAATGAGAGAACCAAATGCTAACAGGGTAACAACGACCCCAGAAAAATATACACTAAACAAATCAGAAGAGACCTGAAACCAGGGGAAAAGAAAGGGAAAGAAAGAAAAAAGAAAGAAAAAAGAATATGATCAGGCTGGTGAACCGATCAGTGCCACACACTAGATTTTGGGCATATTTTGGTCTGTTAGAAGAAACTGCCTCCCAAAATTTTAAAGAAAGAAAAACTTGTATATGTACAAAAATAAGGATAAATATGATGAAGGGATGGAATATGACTGTAAAGATGAAAATTGTAAAAGATTTTATAAAAGGAATTGATAAGTTGGTTGAAAAAAGAAGAGAAATTAAAAAAAAAAGGGAGAGAATGTGATCAGGCGGGAGACTAGAACAAAGCCATACACTAGAGATTTAGGGTATATTTTCGTCTTTTAGAAGAAACTGTATCCCAAAATTTTAAAGAGAGAACAATATATATACCAAAAATAATGCTAACTATAATGAAGGGATAGAATATGACTCTAAAAGTGAAAAATAAAAAAGATTTTTAAAAAAGGGATTGATAAGATGTTGGTTGAAAAAGGGAAAAAGAAAAATTAAAAAAAAAGAAAAAAAAGGAAAATTAAAAAAATTAACTTTGAAAGACTAAAGAATCAGGGGGGAAAAGGCCATGGATTCTATGTGCAGTATTCCCCTAGCGCTGGAGTTCTGCCGTTCTCATTGATCGGTAAACTTGATCTTGGCTGGCTGTTCTTGCTGATCTTCTGGGGGAGGGGCCTGTTGCCGTGGTTCCCAAATGTCTTTGCCGGAGGTGGAATTGCCCCGCCCTTGCCGGTCCGGGCTAAGTAATCTGCTCAGGTTTGCTCTCGGGAGCTTTTGTTCCCTGCAAGCTTTCCGTACAGCTTCAGGGGACGAGAGTGAAAATGGCAGCCTCCCAATCTCTGCCCCGGAGGAGCCGAGAACTTGGGGACCCGCTCCTCAGTGAGCCCCCAGAGAAAAGCAGTCAGTCACTCCTGTCTCCCTGGTCTCCAGCTGCACTCTATGCTCACCCGGCCTGTGACCGAGTGTTTCTATCTCTGGCACACAACCCCGTGTGGAGTCTCCAAACCCAGCAGATCCCTGCGGTGCGCTCCTGCGCCGCTCCTCCCGGGGGAGGAAGGGGAGTCTCCCCGGATCTGCCACTTGTTGGGTCCCTGCTGGAGGAGCAGTGGCCCGACTGTGCCGCGGATCATGGTTTATGTCAACCCCGAGCTGAGAGCCTGCGCCTCAGCTCCACCTCTGCAGCCCGCTTCCCCGCTCCGATACCTGGGAGCTCTGCCGCACTCAGCCACCCCTGGTCTCTCTGTGACCCCGAGGGTCCTGAGACCACACTGTCCCAGCGAGGGTTCCACCCCCCACTTAGCCACTGGAGCGACGTCCCTCAGTGGAGCCGACTTCTAAAATTTCCGATTTTGTGCTCAGCTGCTCTATCATTTGCCGGTAACCAGCTGAAGGAGGCTCCCTGCCCCCCACCCCCCGTGGTCTGTCTTTGCAAATATCACCTCAGATTCACTTCTCCAAATGTCCTACCTTCCAGAAATGGTCGCTTTCTGTTCAGAGAGTTGCTGCTATTCTTTTCTTCGATCTCCTGTTGAGTTTGTAGGTGTTCAGAATGGTTTGATCCCTATCTAGCTGAATTCCTGGGACCATACGAAATTTAGGTCTCCTACTCCTCTGCCATCTTGATCCTCCCCCCAAGATTTTATTTATTTAACAGAGAGAGAGAGTACAAGCAGGGGGAGCAGCAGAGGAAGAGGGAGAAAGAAGCAGGCTCCCCACTGAGCAAGGAGCTGGGGCTTGATCCCAGGACCCCAAGATAATGACCTGAGCCGAAGGCAGATGCTTAACCAACTGAGCCACCCCAGGCGCCCCTGCAATTTCTTTTTCACTTATGGATCACAGTTGGTTTTTGTGATCTTAGTGTTGTGTAGTCAGTTTCATTATTGAGAAAATGGTTTCAGCGCCCTTGAAAAAGATTCCAGATAAATTGATGGGTTTAGGGGGCACCTGGGTGGCTCGGTTGGTTAAGCGTCTGTCTTCAGCTCAGGTCATGATTTCAGGGTCCTGGAATCAGCCCCTGTTGGCCTCCCTGCTCAGCAGGGACTCTGCTTCTCCCTCTCCCTCTGCTGCTCCCCCTGCTTTTGCTCTCTGGCTCTCTCTGTCAAATAAATAAAATCTTAAAAAAAAAAAAAAGAAAAGAAAAGAAAGAATGTGTTTAAGTTCTTAAGAAAAGGAACTCTAGGGCTCCTTGGAGAAATGGCTGATTCCTGGACTGGGGCAGGGAAGTACAAGATAAGCCAGTAACCTCTTATAGTACCAGAAAGCAAGGAAGGCTCCAAAAAAGATGGGGGCATGTTGAGAGGACACAGGTACTAACATGAAGGAGCTCCCAGAGTTAAATATGGGACATTTGAACAGCAAAGTAAATAATGATAGTAATGGATTACAATCCATAGAACAAAATAAATTGTGAATCATGCTTAATTTAAATAATTGAAAAAATAACTGAAGGAGAAGGAACAGCTCTTGCTTACATAGAATTCTAATTAATAAATATAGAAGTAATGATGGAAATAGGAAATAACTGTTGGACAAACACCATAGTAGTGATTATTGCAGACCAGACCCACCTGTGCATGCTAAAGTTAGTAGGTCAAAGTATGGTGACAAATGGGATATTTGCATAGTCTCAAAGTTATCTCTTCACAAGGTACTTAAGATATAAAGGAAAAACACTAACTTTATTGAGAAACCTAGACACATTAAACAAGTGTGCAAAGTTATCATCATCTGTAACAGCAGCATGTTACCTCCTGATAAAATGCATTGAAAAGTGCAGCATCACTTCTATGGGGATTTTTTCCCCATTGTTTTAAATTATATTTTTTATTTTGAAAAAAATGATAGATTTCACATGTAGTTTTATGAAAAATACAGAGATTCCATGTATTCTTTACCTTCTTCCCCCTAGTAACAAGTACAGTTGCAAAATTGTAGTTCATTATCATAACCAAGATACTGATAGTGATGTAGTCATATTACAGACATTTCCATCGCTATAAGGATTCCTGGCGTTGCCCTTGTATAGCCTCACTCCTTTTTTTTTTTTTTTTTAAAGATTTATTTACCCCAGAGAGAGAGAGAGAGAGCATGCAAGAGCATATGAGCAGGAAGAGGGGAAAGGGAGAGAGAGAATCCCAAGCAGACTCCCTGCTGATTGGGGAGCCCAATGTGGGGCTTGATTTCACCACCCCAAGATCATGACCTCATGACCCCAAGATCATGACCTGAGCTGAAATCAAGAGTTGGAAGCCCAACTGACTGAGCCACCCAGGCACCCCGGCCTCACTCCTTTTAAAAATTGGGCTGCTTGTTTTCTGTTATTGAGTTGTAAGAATTCTTTATATATTCTGAATCATATGGAGTTTCCCTTCCAGTTTGTTAATACAGTGAATTACACAGGTTTTTTTAGTATTAAAAATTATAGTAAAATACACATAAAATTTACCATCATAATGATTTTAAAGTGTATAGTTCAGTGGTATTAATTACATTCATATTGTTGTACAATCATCACCACTATCCATCTCCAGAACTCTCTTTATCCTGCAAAACTGAAACTCTATACCCATTAAATAGCTCCCTGTTCTCTCTTATCTACTGGCCCCAGGCAATCACTATTCTGTTTTCTTCCTATATGAATTTGATTAATCTAAGTGGCTCATATAAGTGATATCATACAGTAATGTCTTCAAGGTTCATCCATGTTGTAGCATGGATTTCCTTACTCTTTAAGGCTGGATAATATTCATTGTATATTCCACATCTTGTTTTTCCATTGATCTGTCGACAGACGGTTGGGTTGCTTTCACCTTTTGGCTAATGTGAATAACGCTGCTATGAACATGGTTTTGCAGCTACTCTCTTTTAAGACCTTGCTTTCATTTCTTTTGGGTATATACCCAGAAGTGGAATTGCTGGACTATATCTAGATTTTTCTTTTACTCTCTCTACTTTCTATTCTGCAAGCCCTGTCTCTCTGAATATCTTTTCATTTTAGAGATTTAAGTTTTGAAAGTTCTCATCTATTTATTTCTTTAAATAACATAGTAAAGCCTTAATCAAAAAGACTGTTCAGAGAACAGAGTATAGTGGTTATTGAATTTCCGGGCTAAGTGGCCAGGAACCCCCCTTTGTTTCAGTCCTTGCTATTGCAGTATGGTAGTTTGTTTTATTCCCTTAGTAAGTACAGTATTGCACACATCATTGAATTTCTCTGGTAATTCACAATCCTGTGATGCTGCAGGGTTATCATTACAAATATACACTCACAGTACAATATACCACAGGGCAGAAGTTACTGGGGAATGGAACGACGTACAAACCCTTCTGGACTCTTTACAAAACTAAATCCTTGAGACAAGTTTGTTTTCTCCTGTTAAGTATGTGCTATAAGAAAATCAAACAGTATAGTGTTAAAATTAATTGATGTTTGAAAGATGTTTACTAAACTTAGTTTCTCATCTGGCCGTCTTTACTATTTTTTTCTTCTGTGCCTTCCTCTTTGCATCTGTATCCCCATATCACCAGATAATGGGCTGTCACCCTCGCTCGGAGTAAGCACGCTTAATAGGTGTAACTTGTAGAAGCAGATGGAATCTGGAGTGCAGTATTCTGCACATCTTTGTCTCCCAGCTACATTTCTCTTTCTTTTACTACACTTCAAGGAAGAAAAACAGAGCTTTGGAGAAGACAGGACTAGAGAAAGAAAGAGGTAGAAGAGCTGAGATGAAGAGAAAGAGCAACAAATTTTTGAAGAAGCACAAAGGAGGAAAAGAAAGAGGAGGGTAGGGCCGGCGGGGGTGGGGGGGAGGTGGCGGGGAGCAGGGGGAAGGACAGGATGGTTACAGAAGTCCCAAAGTCAGGCTTCATGGAGTCCCTCCTTTGGACTAAATAAAGTCCTGAACCCTGTGAGTCTGAGGAAGAATTTCTAGGAACTTCTACAGTGTGACAACTGGATAACTAAACCAGAGGTCCCTTGAGCCAGAATGAACTTAATCAGCATCCTACAACAGGCATTTCTTGAGTGCCTGTCATCCACAGCCTCCTGAACTCAGTAACTACCAGTCCCCCAGCCAAGAATAGAAAAGACCAGCCTCCATTCCGGATGTTTTATTCACCACTCTGTGAACATAAGGGGAGCAGTCCCCAAAGTTCTGCGAATAGTCCCTTCTCTGTCCTTGCCGGACACATCTTTCTCTGGTCTTGGGGCTGGAGGATTGGAGGGGAGGCTTGAAGTTCTGCCTTCTTTGCCCCTTCAGCTGATAATGCCCGTGATGCTTGGATGTGGAGGTCCTACTGTACTAAACTATTAATTAGTCTTATTGATTTGAACTTTTCTTGACAAGTAGTAATACTGTACTGGTTTTATAGATAACAAAGAAATAAAGATACCTGGCATATTTGAAACATAGTTCCCCAGGCAGGTGTGATGGGTTCTTCTCACTTGTATTTTTATCAGACTATATAGGGTTTGCATGATATATATATATATATATATATATATATATATATATACACACACACACACACATATATATATATATATATGTGGCCAGGCTTCAAAGCAGACCTAGGAACCCAAAGGCTTAACAGTTTTAAGTGTACCTTTCCCATGTGTTACTCCAGAATGAAGATGAATATATTTTTCGCATAATTTAGTTACAATGAAATTATAACAACTAAGCGTACATTTTTGTACAGTCGTCAGGAAACAGAAATAAAAAATATAGGCAGGCTAATTGAGCCTAAGAGATTACTGATGTTGCACTGTTTGTGGCCTAGTTTGCTGCTCACATTTCTGATCTGAAATCAGGGGCGCTGCTAAACATCCTACGGTGCACAAGACACCCCCGTACAACAAAGAATGATCTGGTCTAAAATGGCAGTAGTGCTAAGGTTAAAACGTGCTGTCATAAATATGCAGAAGATACAGTATGGACTGATAATCAACTGTATTAGGAAAAACCCAAGATGGTGTCTACAATTGTGACTGGCTCAGTTTTTCAGGGTTTTTTTTAACTTCCAGATTTCTATTTTGAAATCATTTTAGCTGTACAGACCCATCTCTATCTCTGTTTCCTTAGCACTTGATACATGAGAGGCTTTGCAAAATGTTGAGTGAAGTGAAAGAGAACAAAGAAGGAGACACATTAGGGACAGATCTATTTAGGTTTCACTTCTACGGTGAGCTATGTGCAACACTGCTCAGAGCAGAACGTTTGTAGATAAGCTTGGTTTCCTGGAAACACCCAGTCGGTCACCCCCTACACCACCCGTACCCATGCTTCTGCTTAGCTTGGGTTGCTTAGTGCCAGTGGAATTGGTGGCAGGGAGAACGTCAACTAATGGGGCCATGAATGAGCTTGGGTCTTGAAAGAGATCAGTTCACACCTTATTACCTTACCCCAACCCTTGCTGGTGGGTAGGACAACCCTACAGGCCATTACCTATTAAATCTGTTTGTATATATGTATTCTGATGAAAACGTGGAAACCTAAAATGTGGAAGTCTTCTGTAATCCTGATAATGAATTGGTATATAGTCCTCCTGTTTTTAAATGTATATATTAACACATATATTAATATATAATTATTAAAGATAGAATGGAATTAGAATTTTATAGTCTACTATTTTACAGCGTGTTTTTACCGTACTATATCGTGGGCATTCGGTATTATAGTGTGAGGGGTAAAACATTTAAAATTGTCTGTAAAGTAAGGATTTTAGTATATACCCACTTCAGAGGTATTAGGAAAGACATAAATATAAATTAAAATTTGTTGAATGTTGAGTTTCTTAGATGAAAATACCATGATGTTATTATGTACCATGCTGTATTTTTCATTGATTATAACAATGTTGAATGATTCTATTACCAGTTTCTTTTGACATTGAAATATTTTTAAAAACATCTGAGTCCTCGGAAAGAAACCATTATGGCTACGTTAATGTAGTTTGTGTCATACTCTTAGATTTCAACCACCTTTTTGGTGTTCCCCACAGGCAAATACGTGTATCAGCCCATGACCCCCGTGGAGCAGCTTCCGAGCACTGAGATTCCTGCGAAGCCTCGGGAACCCACAAACACCATTCAGATCTCAGTGTCACTCACTGAACACTTTTTGAAATTTGCATCTGTCTTCCAGCCGCCCCTCCCCCCTGATTCACCAAGGTACTGTATGATCTCAGACCTCTTCATCGACAACTATCAGGTTAAATGCATTAATGGGAAGATGTGTTATGTGCAGAAGCAGCCAGCGCCGCATTCCCACAAAATGAGCCCCGAGGAGGTCTCTGCACACGATGCCTTAATTTCAAGAGAGAGCAATACACCAAAAATAGATCACTGCTCTTCTCCCTCAAGTTCTGAGGACTCCGGGATCAATGCAATCGGGGCTCACTATGTGGAATCGTGTGATGAGGACACGGAAGAAGGAGCAGAACTGAGTTCCGAGGAAGATTACAGTCCCGAGAGCAGCTGGGAGCCGGATGAGTGCACCCTTCTCTCCCCTTCACAGTCTGATCTGGAAGTGATTGAGACAATAGAAACCACCGTGTGAGAGTCCGGGCAGGAAGCCACGCCTCTGATCCATGCTGAGCCTTTGTACTTTTGTCTGATGGATCCTTTTTCCAATGCAGTTGGTATTTTCTACCCCTCTCTAACAACTGTAGCAGTTCAGTGGTCTGCTGATTAGCATCACTCTTACATTAGTCTTATAACTAAGACATTCTTTTTCTTATAAATGGTTTTCTTTTGTATCTTGACTTATTTTCTATGTAGCATCTGGTGTCATGAATTGTGACCCAGCCTTAATTTCACTGGGAACTTTGGAAGCAATGAAGTGATGATCACAGAGTATCGTGGATCAGGTTGAGGAGCTACCCAGAGTGAAGGAGGCAGTGAAGGAGCGGGTTCTTCACACACACACACACACACACACACACACGCACACACACGCACACACACACACACACCCTTCTTGGCATTCCTTCTGATGTGCCGACAGGCACCCCTACCCTGTTAGCTCAAATGGGAATCAGCTCATGAGAGGGGAACAAAGGGTGTACTGGTAGATGCCATTCTGTCCCTTTTCCTTGCTCCCCACCACCTGCTGGGCCTGGGCCAGTGTTGCCTTGGCTTACTTCTGGAGGTTCCTGGAGACCCCCGCTCAACCCCTAGTTATGGCCAGTGTCCGCATTCTGTGCATGACGTGGGGTGGAGCCAGAGCTGATACCTTCAGTTTCATGTTCTGTCGGGCTTTAGCTGAGTGCCTACGCTCTGCAGGGTGCATCGGGGGGATGCAGACTGAAGAAGACCTGCTTCCTGACGGGAAGGGGCCCGCAGTCCGATAGAGGACTGTGCCAAGGCATGCAGAATGCTCTGGGAAGCCAGGGGAAGGGGAGAGCTTGCAGCTGGGGAACACGTTGCAGCATGCGAGCTGGCCTCTTGGGTGGATTCCTCAGTGTTTCCCTGTTTTTCTTAATTGTTCTTCAGATCCGGGGAAAACTTTTAGGAAGTTATATAGGTATTATATTTAGGAGGCAGCCACATCTGACGTCTTAAGAAAAAAAAATCAATAATAGTTTTAGTTAGCATGGAAATGCTAAAGACATCAGTCCTTTAGGGATTAGGAATGAATCTAATAGGTTTGATTAATTCTGCTTCATTTGGTTGTATGAAGCATTAGAATGGTTTAGGTGAGAAATGGATTAGAATTCAGTATGATGCATGGATTTTTTTATGCAAATGCAAAAGCAGTTGAAATAGTTTGCTGCTAAGTCGGGAGAAAATATTTTGTGTGATATTCATTCACTTTACTACAGTAATAGTCATAGTCTGTTGTACATGTTCTCTTTTCTCACATACACAAAATAGTGAATAATTCTTATTTAGCTCTCTTCAGAATTCTCCTAATTTCCATTTATACAAGGTGTTCTTGTGTGAGTTGCTTATCTGCCATTTCTCCAGATCTGCTTTCTGTAAGGCATAGTTAAGAATCCAGGAAGTTTAAAATATGGCCCTAATGAAACCAGAACTATCAGAGGTGGAGAGAGAGAAATATGTCTCGTATCCTAACCATGAGTGTGCTCTTGCAGCATTATCTCGTGCTCCGTCCACATTTTGGCACATCTCTTCTATGTCACATGAGTTGGTATTTTAAGAAATAAGAAGAGGCCCGTTGTGTTCTTCCCTGAAGCCTCCATTTGGCATCCTTCACAAATCACTCTAGGCAGAGTCTGCTTTTTTAGTTGTATGTATAGTTCACGTGATTGGCTAGAACACTTCGTTAGGCTTAGGTGCCCAGAACATCCCTAGGGATTAGAAAGCTGAGTACGCGTATTCCTTTGAAAACAGTGTTAGTTAAAACTTCCTATGCTGGATGAGAATGCAGCATACAGTTCGCACTTACTGAAATGTACAGACTCAACAAGTCACACCAGGAAGGGGGTGAGAGGAGCTGCAGGAACAGCAGGGTACAGGAGAGGGCAGGTGGAGGGGTGGGGGGCACAGAGAGCGGCTTCCCCGGCCCAGATGGCTTAGGGACAGACCTCGGATGAGCCTGCCCGCGGTTCTCAGTGCCTCCCATGATGGGGTCACCGGCTGGAGGAGGGCATAAAGGCCCAGTCCTGGGAGCCAAGTGGTGCAGCCAGCCACTGTGTGCACCTGCCTTTGGGTGAGCTCACTGAAGCCCCCAGGTGGGCATATGGAGGGTCTTCTTTCTCTACACCCCTCCTATCAGTTCTCAACTCTGGGCCCACATTCCCATTCATTAAACTGATTGGAGTCAACCACCAGGTCTCTAAAGCCATGGAAATACGTGGTCACAGGGCCACGTTTCTGAAGCTGGTTGTGTCAGGGTTGGGGCCTTTATTGGTAATATCTATGACTTTTGCCTAGGTTCCTGTTTTTTAAACTCCTGAACTGCCATTCAGATTACCCATGATTTTAACGGAATTTTTGGATTTAATAATGGTTGATAATCACTTTAAATATTTGCACAATCTCTTTATAATTAAAAACTCACTAAGCTTCACTTGCTACTGTTTTATAGAATTGGAGATATTCCATTGGATTCTAAATATCAGATGCTCCTGGATCTCAAAATAGCCTTTTCTACACAAGCACAAGCAAGAATTTCTTTGTCCTAGCACTGTTAATAATTCTCTGAAATCATATATAATTGAACCAGAATTGTTTCTTTATGCTTGCATTCCAAAAACAACTGATAAGGATATAAAAATGTGTATTTACAACTTAAATTCTAGGCCTACCTGTTACATATTATATAAAAGAATTTCTCTGTAAACCTGATATTATATTGCTCATTTGTAGAAGTATATTTATAGGCACTTTAGAAAATGTTTAGACTGTAATATGTATTATAGACCTCAAACACAGTCATGTTAAGTAGTCTTTTGGTTAATACTTATCCATTGACAGGTATGAAAACTTTATAGCGTGAACCTGGTAGTTTGCTCACTTGGAGCAAAGGGTTGGGCTGTGTGGATGGAGAAACTGCTTTTGGGGTCCTTGATGGAAACCTGGCTCCATTCCCACTTCCGGCAAGTTGGTGTAAAAGCTAGTAGGTGGACAATGCCAACTCAGTGCTGTATGGAATGTAGCTTTCTCACCGAACCAGCATTGATTTTAGGATTTTCATGGTTTGAATACGCTCATAACTTTTCTGAGAAATGACAAGCCAATTAAAATGCTTTTGTGGTCATAATTCTTTGGCACATTAACAAATAAGGCTTTACCGTCAAATCTAGGTATTTTTTTTTACCTTGTAATTTTTAAGATTTGAAGTAAGAATTTGAGAAAACCCTGGAGAAAAAACAATTGCTTTCCTGGAAAAGGAAAATGTGTACTTCAAGGTAATACAATACAAAACCAAACCAAATGAAAGCACCGAAACCAAAACAAAGCCGCAAAGTGGTTGTCCTGAGGTACTATTCAGATTTGGTCTAGGATTAGATCCTGTTTTCGGGCTGGTGGTTTTATTTTTTAACCTTAACCTCCACTTCCTGGCCTCTTTGAAACCGTTCTTTGGGACTAATCATAACAAACTCCTTTTATACAAATTTCTCTATCTGGGCAACAGGACACCACCTATTTTAGAAAGCTGTCAAAATACCCAGGCATGTTCAGCGGTATAAATACTACTGGGCAAGGGGAAACAAGCACAAGTTAAACTGATATTTATACGTCAGCTCTTGATTTTTCCATCTTGTTTGCCAAGTTGTATTGACATGTTTTGGCTTTTCATGTGAGGGAAACATTTTCACAGTTTTCTCTCCTACTCCCCTCCCCACGGGAGGTGGGAGCCAGAATTGAAGAGGCCAGTTGCATTCTAGGCTTTTTGGTGAACAGTGTGGGATTGTGTCTCTTCCCATTGAGGAGGAGAGGGGAAGGAAATGAGAGTTGGACTCACCATCTCAGTGCTGTGAATTCCAGGGTTGTATTTCTCACCTCCAAACATAAGGGCACTTCTCAAAATTAATTTTGAAATTCTTTACCTTTTAAAAATGTTATGTCTCTGCTCCCTTTCATTATTCTGGGGAATGGAGAGTTGACTGTACTGCGTGCGGAAGGGCCGTGTTTCTCTGAGTGCTTGGAGTTCTGTTGGGACTGAAGGGGTGCTCTTTTACTAGTGTGAACAAGTCTGAAAGCACATGGTCACCAGGGGCTTGAATATTGAGCTTCTGCATCATTGTGTCCATATACACTTTCGAAGGCTGTTCATACCTAGCAGTAGTCACTTACTGTGCTAGTTTTTGCACCTGTCTATTTTAAAGTTTTAAGCACAATGTTGACCCCTCTGTAATTTCCTAAAATTATATTGTTTTCCTACAGACAGCTCAACTTTCCTTTATGTATAATACTTTAGGAAAATACTTACTTGTAAAATAAATGTAATTTTTTCTTTTGTAACAGCTCAAATCTGATATTTTGGAGTTTGGAGTATTCTCTCCCCTCCCTTTCTTCTTTGGAGAGGTTCTGTCTGGTTTAAATAACGCATCGTGAACAAAACAAAAACAGAAACCCGCATTTGTGAAATGTGTAACATGTATATTGAGTGCTTACTTTGTGCCAGGAAATAACGCAGTTTACATCATCATCACACTTGACTATACAAAAACTGTGAAGCGCAGCTGAGTATTACTCAAAATGGTAATACACTCACAGTCAACTGCTCACAACTCCCAGAACACTTTGTAACAAGGACTTTTTCGTTGGCTACATCAGGTTTATACTAATAAAACTTACCCCGCCCCCCAGTCTTTATTTCACACCAAGCCACAGCTTTGTATTTGGTTTACACATGCCGTGTGAGACACTTCTAACCATAGGTCCCGGGGGTGCAGTCACTTGTCACCAAGGCCCAGGGTCCAGACCTCGGCGTGGCAAACCCAGAGGCTCAATTCGGTAATTCACACCTAGAAAAGAGCAGCTTCTGGGGTTGGGTTTCATCGAATAACCTTACTAGGGACTGCTAAATAAATTTGCTGATGAGTAACAATAATGCCATTGTTACGGTTGTTAGGAATTACAGCCCAGCCTCGCTGCTCTCTACAAGTAAGCCTCCCGGCAGCCCTCTGAGGGAGATTTCAGCGCTGCATTTCGCAGATCCGGAAAAGTGCTCAAGGAGTAAGTATTTTTGCCCCAGGTGGCACGGCTTGTAGGGGGCCGGAGTCCGAATGGAACCCAGCTCCTTTGGCTCCGGAGCTCCCGTTCTCGGCCCTTTGCCTGAGTTGCTCGCTCTGGTGGCTCCCCTTCCCGAGCTCAGGGAGTTGGAGGCTGAGCCCGGACGCGGCCGGGGAGCCTGGGTGCAGGGCGGAGGGGGTGCCGTTCCCGTCTCTAACCCGGCGCAGCCCTGCCCACAGGCTGGTGCCCCCCGCCTCACCCGGTGGGGCTGCTCGCAGGCGGTGTCCCGGCAACACCAACAGACGTCCTTCCTCCCCCCTTCCGTGCTGCGCACAGACCACCCCCAGCACACGCACCGTCTTGCTGCAGGGCTTTCACGAGGCTGTGGCTTCTGCCATGTTTAATCACATCTTGACTAGCATTCCAGGCTAGCCGTTTCTGCCTTCACAAAAGATGACTGGTCTTAAAATGACTTTTGCCGACAGCTAATCTCATCTGCATGTGCATTTTACTCAACTCTACATAATTGTACTGCCAAGTTCTAGAAGGCATCTCATTGTAGCCTCTTACAAATGCTGACTACATACACTTGTATTCTGCAATAAACTTTAATTTAGCATCTCGTCCTCATTACAGTGCAATCACTGCGAACTGGTAATGCCTTTAACCCTTGCTGTGCCAGCCGTTCTGCGCTGACCGAAGGCAGTGAGGCAGGACCTCGGGCCTCGGGCTTGTCGCAGTAGGGTTCGAGGAGGTGCAGTCAGAGGTCAGATGGGATGCTGCGGGAACCGAGCAGGTGTGGGGACTGATGGAAATGAGAAGCAAGGCAAAGCAAACATGGCAGCTCTTAGTGGTGTTTTTCTGCTTGCCTTTTTGAATTTTCCTAGTTGTCTAAAATGAATTGATACTACTTTATAATCAGAAACCCAGGAAATGATTTTGAAGAGGCTGAGTCCTAGGACGGTGAGTGCAGGCGGAGCATTTGCAGGGTGTGTGGGGTGGAGGCAGAGAGTGCACAAGTCTGGGCGGTGACTCACCCGCTCGGGCACCTGCTGGATGGGATTAAAGGCTGGACTGGGGCGTGTGTGTCCTTGAACTAACCAGCCTCCACTGAGCAGTGACCCCATTCCAGGCCTCCAACCGTGGATGGAAAGTTCTTGCGCCAGTGGGTTGGAGAAAGAGCAGAGGATTTGTTTCTTACTGTCTTTCTCAGTCCCCAGCCTAAAGCTCTGCGGGTGAATTTGGAGATGGGAGAACAGAAGGCTTGGGCTTCCGTGGGATACCTTAGCCCTCTGTATCACCTAGTGTAAGACCCTAGATGATTTATCCCAGAAAGAGATCTGGAGTGTCACTGCAAGATGATGACCATGTGGCACTGTGAATCAGCGAAGGAAGCAACATCTGAATGGGGATGTGACCAAGCATTTTCTCAGATGTCAGCCTATGGTCCACACCCCAAAACTGTGTGGTAGGCGGGAGATGATGATTTCGTGAATTTATGGCGGAAGCAACCAATAGCAAAGTCAACTCTAAAGGCAGGTAAGTGAGTCCCACGTGGCAGGTAAGTAGCAGGGCCAGGGCTCCACGTGTCTCCTGAGAGTCCAGAGCCAGCTGGGGTGACGCCCTCACTTGAGCCTGTGCAGTCAAACCCTGTTCTGCCGCTGCTTCGGCCTATTCCCTCTGTGCTCGCGCACCTGCCTCTGTCCTCCCCACGCCTGAGGCTCGGAGGTGGTCCGTTGCACACGCCCAGGCCCACCTCTGTCTGGACCGGCCCTGGCTCTAGGTGGAGGCGTCAGTGAGCTACAGCTCAGCCCCCTGGGCACCCCTGATGTTGCCCTTGTTGCTAAGTCACTCTGGCTTTTTGCCCAGCTTGGCTTGACCTGGACAAGGGTCTGGCCTGGGAGTTCAGACACTGCCTTGTGCTCAGGTGGGTCCTGGATCGAAGAACTCCGTTGGGAAACAGCCTCCGATCGTAGCACTTTTGTTACCCGCTGCCTCTGCCTTCTCCCCTTCTCAGCCCTGTTGGGGTGGGGCCTTTGATGCCAACTGCTTTCTTAATTATTGCATATCCTTCTGTCATCATCTGCTATGGACTTGCCCCTTGGGACCAGTTTACTTCACGGGACTGTGTAGACCCTGACTGTGATTACCCGGTCATGAACGTCTAATCTCTGCTTAAGCAGGGCCCCATACAGTAGACAAAGGGCTGAGATCCTGCCCTCATGTTTAGAATCTGCCTGTATGGGGCGCCTGGGTGGCTCAGTCGTTAAGCATCTGCCTTCGGCTCAGGTCATGATCTCGGGGTCCTGGGATCGAGCCCCACATCGGGCTCCCTGCTCGGTGGGAAGCCTGCTTCTCCCTCTCCCACTCCCCCTGCTTGTGTTCCCTCTCTCGCTGTGTCTCTCTCTGTCAAATAAAAAAAAAAAAATAGAATCTGCCTGTGTGAACTGTGATGCCAAAATTCACAAAGTAAATGTACGCACATCCACATATCTATAGAAGGACCTGGAAAAGCCACTGCAGTCTATCCACAATACCACTCTAAGAGGGCACACAGGCCAGAAGCTTTTGGGAAGACCCCGGGTTGGGGGACTGCTGTGTCTGGAGTGGGTGCTCAAAGAGGAATGAAGGGAGGAATCACCATCTCAGGTGGAGGTGAGAGTATAGTGTGGGAACGTTGATGGGTGATGGGCAGACACATCCTTCTAGAGAGAAGAGGCTGGGTTGGGCAAACCATGAAGTCTTGGGGCATGGCACCCCACAGACTATTAGGAGCAGATCCTGACCTTTGAGGTAGTCATGGTGCAGAGTTCTGAGGGAACAGATGTCAGGCAGGAACGGGGGCCACTGGGCTCCTCAGTTTTGGAGAAGAGCTCCAGTGGGAAGCTGAGGCCCAGCCCGACCAGCAGCTTCATAAGCAGAGCCTGTCAGTCTCCTGAGCTAACCGCCTACCTGCTGGCTGGGGCAGGAGGCAGATATCCGGGCCTGTGCACTAAAAGCCAAGCTCAGGTGAAGGGTGGGGTGCACATCTCCTGTCGTACCTATCCCGTCGTCCCCCGCTGAAGCTGTAGACATTCATGCAGGCTGGTGTATATTCAAAAAGGTGTCAATTACATCTACCCTTTGACCCTGCAAGATCATTTCTAAGCTTATACCCAACAGAACTGCATACATATGTTCACCAAAAGACAGGAAGAAGAATGGTAAAAGGCCCCTCCTGGAAACAATTCAAATGCCCATTAACAACACAATGGATGAATTATGGTATATTCATATAATAGACTACTATTCACCAATGAGAAGGAATAACAAAGATAAATCTCACAAACAGAATTGGAATGAAGGAAGCCACTTCCAAGAGCATACATAATGTACTTTATTTACATAAAGTTCAAAACAAGCAAAACTATGCTCCTGGAAGTCAGGATGGTGGTTAACATGCAGGGCATGATGAACAGAGAATTCAGGGGGCCTCTGGGGTGCTGGTCATTTCTATTTGCTTGATCTGGGTGCTCGTTCTACAGGTGTCTTCACTGAATTAATCCAGGTGTACGCATCGGGTTTGTGAACATTCTGTCCATAAAAAAAGTGACTTTAAAGAAAATATGGTGATACCTATTATATCTTAAGCACTGTGCTGTGGAGGATACGGGAGTGTACAGAACGCAATTCTGCTCTCAAGTGATGGAGACAGACAGGAAGCCCCCCCAAGTGTGGACAAAGGCTGAGTCAAACTGCCATTTTCCTCCAGGAGCTGTGCAAGGCTTCATAGAGTATCAGCGTGTGGAGGAGGCTGTTGGCAGAAGGAGGGGCCCCTGGGATGGAAGCTGGTGAGCCAGGGCTGCCCTCCAGAAGCTCAAGGGTGCTCTGACTCCCTGGGGCCTGGAGTTGGCGGTGGGCTGCCCAGAGGACAATACACGAAGAGGCCTTCCCTGAATCTTTGGGCACGTCAAAAGCATCTAATTCTGGAGACACACCTTTGGAAAAACATTTTCTGTAGGCAGAGCTGAGTGGAAACATGCTGTTTCTAAAAGGATCCCCAAAGCTCTGAATTATTTATTCACTAAAGCATTCATCATTGATGAGGCCCCCTGTTGGCTTTCCTCCTCCACAAACACCTTCCCTCCCCCTCACCACAGAAGGTTCTGGTTGGCAGTGTTACCTTTGGAAAGCGTCTTCCCACCCATCACTTGGACCTTTGCTATAGATGGAGCAGATCATTTTTATTTTTATTTTTCAGAAGAGCAGACAGCCTTCCTCAGCTCTCATGTGGGCCAGTGGTGGGGCTCCTGAGTGGCAACCCAGCACTCTTCCCGGCACTCCATTCTGCTGTTTGTGGAGAACTGGGCGGGACTCTCCCCTTGATGGCGGTGGGGGGGGGGGGCGCAAACACAGTGGGCAGGGGCACTCGGCTGAGCTGGGAGCTGAGAGTAACCGTTTTCAGGTGGGCCACAGTAATATTCAAATACTTACTGTTTACCAGGAAGGAACAAAGCTGTGATGGATACTGCCGTGTTTTGACCAACCAGAATCCACTCCCCTCCCCCATCAGGGCCTTGATGTCCTTTCAGAGGGTCATCTCTTCCTCCTCCACAGGGGGGCAGCGTGAGAAGAGACTCTTCAGACCAGGTACATGCTCTCCCCAAACTGTACCTGAAGGGTCTATGGAAACTTCCTCCCCAGAGCCCTCCTTTACCACCTGTCACAGCCAAGGGGTGAGCATGTGACCTAGCAAAGCCACTGGAGCTCAGCACTGGGGCTGGAGTGGGGGACACAGAGCTGCCTGCTCTTAGTCTGCTCCTGGATCCTGGGAGCTCCCCCGGTCCCCTCTGTGAGCTCCATGGAGATGTCAGCAGAACCGTTGCTGTTGCTGAGTCTAGAAATACTTCCGGACAAATATTTGCCCCTAAGGGACTGCTTCGAAGCAGGACCTGACATCACTGCAGAGTAGAACATCTGCTCAGTGCCATGAGAAGGGACAGGGACGGTGGCTTCCAGATGGCAGGGACTGGGGCTCAGCTCAGGCCTGCCACATCCCCAGTGTCCAGGG